>NC_141145.1:82353359-82659609 GCF_053477565.2 Lygodium microphyllum
CATAACAACTGAAGTAGCAATACATCCACTGAGTATCCTGTAAAGTATCAAAGAGCCTTAAACATAAACTCTCTTATAAAATCTTGTTGTCCATAGTAAACCAATAGTGATATGATAGTAAAAAGTGAGCTAATGCAAGCTCAATCCAAGCTCAAAAGAATTCTTATACAATGTGCTAGTAATTGGGCATCATAATCATGTGCCAAAGCATCAGTAAAGCATGGTAGAATGAGCGATAGGTTGTCCTACGTATGACTAGCAGTGAATCTCTCTACATAACTTGAGCTATGTCAACTCAAATCACAAAAATAATTCCAAGACATGGACGTAACATCCCCAATGATCCAACATCAATATACGAGTATAGAAGCACTAGTAGAGCTCTAAAACTCTAAGAAATAGGAGATCCTAGAGGTATTACAACAAACTATCTACAATAACCAATAATGGATGACCTTATACAACCCAAACAGAGCTCAAGATCAACTCTAAAAACATCTTATGACATTGGGCAAGCATCCTCCAATGATCCTAGCATCATAGCATGAGTAAATGATCATAAGTGAGGCTATCAAAGTGATTAAGTGGCTATCCCTATTTTGTGACAATAGACTCTGTCTTGAGTATGCAGCCACAAACTAAAGTTGAGAAGCTCAAAGATCAATGAAAAGAGTGACCAATATGAGTGTCAAGTTTCCAATGAGTGTCCAAGAAATGAAAGTGAATGCTACGAGTTAGGGAAGGGAGCTACACAACCAAGCACAAATCACACTGAGCTGGCTACCCTATACCTGCTAGTCCGACTACTCAATACTAAGGCTTAAACGCTGATGAGAAATGTCTTTTACACCCCTAGAACAAGCCCTACTAGGAAAAAACAAGTTGGGTAGAAGATAGAAAACAATGCATACTTTGAGGTGAAGAAGCTATGGCTACCATGAGTGAACTGCTATAGATATTCATTTAAAAAGCTAAGAAGAATGTCCAGGAAGCTCCTAAGTGCAATGGATCTGATACTAATTGAAAGGAGAAACCCTGAGTGGAAGCACGTGAGAAAAAGCAATAGCTATGATGGAAGGAGCGAGAGACACCGGATGTGGGAACTCCCAGAATCACAAATGTGTTACCGTTATTCAAATGTCAATGAAATAATAAAGAACGAAGTGACAATGATGGATGAAGGGAGGTGAGCCATGAAGTGGAAGCACGAGTAAGAGCAAGAGCTATGGTGAAAGGAGCAAGAGCAAGAGAGAGAGACACACACAATGTGAGAACTCCAACAATCACAATGTGTGATCAGGCCTTCCCTTTATTCAAATGTCACTGAAAGAATAAAGAATGAAGTGACAATGATGGGCACCCACCGCCTGTAGTGTGCATATGTGTCAACTGTCATCAGTGTAGTAACACACGAGTAGCTAGATAGAGGCACCTTTACCCCCAATAACCTCCCGCTCAAAGGAAAATCTACCTCAATGAGGAGTGAAAAGAAAAAGAAAAAGGTAGTACAACATATACATAGATACAATAGGATGAGGAAAGATGTCATCTCATCCAACGCCCATCAACCTCCTAAGGAAGGAAAAGTGCTCTATAGGTAGAGAAACTTTTTGTGAGAAAGTCTATAGGATTGTGGTCAGTTGAGATCTTGCCAAGGTCAATAAACCTATCCTTAATGACCTCATGAATGAAGTGATACCTCACCTCAATGTGTTTCATCTTCACATGGAAGACCGATTCTTGGCCAACTAGATAGCACTCATAGAATCTGAATGCAGTGTAAAGATAGCATCTACAATACCAAGGTCAACAACCAAATGACCCAACCAAATGGCCTTACTGGTGGCTACAACATACTCAGCCTCTGTAGTAGAAAGGGCCATGAATTTCTACACCTTGGACATCCATGAAACACCACCTCCAACAAAAGTGAACACATAGCCAGAAGTGGACTTCCTACTATTTGCATATCTTACATAGATGATGGATGGCTATGAAGGGGTTTAGCTTTTATAGCCTGCAAAGGCGGTTAGGTCCTGACAACACCTATCATATGAGCCTCCACTAGTCGACTAGGGAATATTCCATAGAATATTCACTTTACCGTTGGCGGGCAGACCCCAAAATAGGGGCCCCTGATAACTCCCTTACCTCGCAACTCAATGCAATGTGCCTCGAGTTGCTACCAGCTTAACTACTCCATCTAACCTAAAGATTAGACCCACAATGATCACCTTTTTGCCATCCGGTCACATAGACCTCATCTACATACAAGTCAAGACTCCGAGCTCACATATGGCTTATTCTCATAATGGGGGCCTTACAACTTTGATCACCATGGATCATTGGTGGCACCTTATGAGGGTGGTGGGGCATTGAGCACATCTAACACCCCCCCTCAATGTCCACCCAGGTGAACTATCTCCTCGGCCTAGTGCCAAGTCTCAGAAGATAAACTTGAAGCACATCCTTCGTAAGTGATTTGGTGAAGATATCCGCTCCCTATCTATTTGGTACATGCATGAAACACTAGATTTTTGGAAATGGCAATGCAACTCTAATTGTCACATCTCAGCACATATGGTTCTTCATGCTGCACTCCCATATTCCATAGGATCCTTCTCAAGCATACTGCTTCACATGCAACAAAACAAGTTGCCTTGTACTCTACTTCGGTAGAAGACAATGTCGTTGTTGGCTTCTTCTTACTAATCTAAGAGAAAATTCTTGAATCCAAAGAGAAACAATAACCAGAAACTGACTTCCAAGAATCACAGTCTCCTGCCCAATCTGAGTCACAATTCCCCACAAGAGAAGTTCTGGAATTGTATGTCATACCATAGTCAAGATTTTCCTTCAAGTATCTGAGCACCCGCATCCCATCTTTCCAATGACTCTCATGAGGTTTGTTTGAGAACGTGCTCAAAACACCAACAGCAAAACTGATATCTGGTCTGGGGATGTTACAATAGATCAGTAGACTACAACCAACCTCTTATATCTCCCAATGTCTACTAGTATTGATGTATCCTCAATGGATAACTTTGCATTCACCTCCATATGTATACTATCTCCTCGGTCATGCCAAATGCCTTCAAGATCTCCCATGCATACTTCTTTTCAATCCCCAAACAATAGTGTAGCAAGCCCAAGTTTGTCATTTCAAACTCAAAACTCAAAGCCTTTCAAGTTTGGTTGAACATACCTTCATAGTCACATGTAATAAAAAGGTGATCCACATATTAGACAATCACTACGAACTTTTCACCATCCCTGTAAACATACAAGTTAGCATTTGAGGCACATCTTTGAAGTTTAAGCTTAAAAAGAACTTATCTATCTGCTAGTACCATGCTCTAGGGGCTTGTTTCACCCCATACAATGCCTTCTTCAGCTTACACACTTTGTTCTCGAGAAGGGGGGGTCTCAAACCCTAGTGGATGAGCCACGTATATCTCCTTGAGGTCACCATTTAAGAACATTGACTTAACATCCATTTGGTAAACTGGCCACTACTGCTTATGGGCAGCCATTGCAAGTATTGTGCCAATAGTGGTCATTCTGGCAATTGGGGAAAATGACTCTTGAAAATCAAACCCTTCAACCAGTCTGCCTTTGTACTTTTGTAAGGTACCATCAGCCTTGTACTTTACCTTCCAAATCCACTTGGTGCCAATAACCTTCCGCTTTGCTGGCCGATCCACTGGCTCCTAAGTGTCATTCTTCATTATGCTTTCATACACGGATTGCATAGCTGCCTTCCATGTTGGATCTGCCTCTGCTTCTTCTAAGTCATGCTTCTTCTAAGTCACTTGGCTCCTTTACTTCTCTTATAATCTCAGCCATCAAGGCCATATTGACTATGTGAGTAGAAGCCCTCCTTTGCTCCTCTATTCTGTGAGATCTCCTTGGTCCCCGTTTGTCTTCTCCTCAACAAATGTAGGCATAGGATTATTGTGGTCATAGAGCTGCTTCACCCAACACGACAATGGCTTTTCTAGTGGGGTGATATCAGGTTGGTGAATTTTTTCCTCATCATCTAAAGATGATGTTTCCTCCTCCTTAAGGATAGGGACAGCTCTCCGGATAGGTTCATAGTGAACTAATTCTTCACTTGATGATAAACTGGAAGAACTTTCCTTCTCGTCCTCCACTGTATGCAGCTTTTCCTTGAACACCTCATCACAACTCGCCATGATCTTCTTTGCCTCTTGGTCATATAATTTGTAAGCCTACTACTTATCACTATAACCCAAGAAGATACATTTTCTTCTTTTTGGGATTAACTTGCTTCTCTTCTCATCTGGAACATGCACATAACATTCACATCCAAAAATTCTAAAATGTGAGACAAATGGTTTCTTACCAGTGTAAGCCTCATGAGGTGCTTTTTCCTTGAGAGCCTTTGTGTAGCTTCGATTTAGAATGTAGACTGCAGTATTAATAGCTTCAGCCCAAAAATGGTTAGGCAATCCCTTGCCCTTTAGCATGCATCTTTCCATCTCCACAATGGTGCAATTCTTGAATTCCACAACACCGTTCTACTAAGGTGTGTGAGGCATCTTCAATTGGCACTTGATCCCTTTGCTCTTGCAAAAGTCTTAAAACTTCTTTGAGTTTCACCACCACCATCTGTTCTAAATTTCTTCACACTTTTCCTTGTTTCATTCTCAACAAGTTTTTGCCATTATTTAAACTTAACAAAATCTTGAGCCTTATCACGAACGAAGTACATGCACATCTTCCTATTGTAGTCATCGACAATCAATATAAAATAAGAAGATCCTCCTGGGGTTTGTGTTGGTGTCTTATTGCACAAGTTAACATGCAACAACTCTAGAGGAGCATGTGCTCTATTCTTGCTTTCTTGTGGAAATGCCTTTTTGTGTTTCTTGCCCATCATACAAGCTTTACATGATTCCTTGAATCACTGCAGGTAGGTGAGAAACCATGCCTTTCTTATGCATCTCCTTCAACATTGCAAATCCGATGTGTCCAAACCTTTCATGCCAAAGCTTACTTGTTCCCATTCCAACGGTGGCTATAAGTGCACTGAGCTCATACATGTTGTTCCTTATTTCTCCTTTGCCAAAAACTTTGCCAATACTATCAAGAATTTATGCAGCTGTCTTCTTAAACCTCACTTCATCACCAAGATTAGTTATGGCAACAACAACTGATAATATATTTCTCCTAATTTCGGGAACATACAACACATTTGAAAGCTTTTTGACTTTACCATTTGCAGCAACAAAAGAAATAGTACCTATGTCCACAGTAGGGGATTTTGCATCATTTCCAACTGTCAGAGTGATGGATTCTTATAGAGGCTGCATAGAACTATGTAGACCTTTCTTGTTGGTCATGTGATGGGAGGCCCCACTATCCAACACCCATGAGTTAGTGGTAGATTCTTCTTGCGCTGAGGAGCACACTTTCTCAATGGTCACCATGAATAACTCCAACTCTACTTCAGTCGTATTGGTTATCTCTTTCCCTTAAGCCATATTGGTTCTCTCTTCCCTTTACTTTTAAGGGTACCATTCTTTTCATCTACCTTTTTGACACAACAATCTATGATTGCATGTCCTTTCTTCTTGCCTTTTGCATTGGAAAAGAATGTAAAATATCCATTGTTGCTTCCTTCCCAAGCTTTAAGTCCCTCAACTCCTCCTCTATCAATAATGCACAAAACTCCTCAAAATTCAAAGCTTGATGTCACACCTATTGAGATGACAAGCTCAACACATGCAGACATTGATGATAGACCACCTGGTTAGATGGGTCCACACGTCTACACTTAGCACGTCGGTGGTCATTATGACTCTCACATGGCCACTGACTCATTACTTATTATATTAAGGTTGTTACACCTATTTACAACTGACATAGTTATAGCGCCAGTCAACTAGTGTAGTCTGTTATGCATTGTTTGACTTAGTAGGCCACTTTCCTTTATGTTGTATCTTATCTATACTTTGTGTACATTGTAAAGTGTGTGGAAGAAGAAGAAGAAACTAGCAAGAAAACGTTTTGGCCTCCATCTCTCTTCTTGTCTCTTAAGTAAGTTTCTCCTTGTGCATTCTGTGTGTGTTCAGCACAGCATCTTGAGCAAGTCCCCCCACCACGCGATTCTTGACAACATCTGAGTATTAAGGGTAGTTACTAGTCCATCAAACTTTTGTGGACAAATATAAAGACACCTCCAAGCTAGCTTGTGGCTAGTCTTTTGTATCCCAGTAACAGCCCATCGGGCTACGCAGATTCTTAATCCAAGTGATGAATGATTTAGTTATCTCTCCTTCAGCAAACTTCTCCACTACTAGTTGATTCTCCAAGTTTTGAATCCTTGTTTGGTTTCACATTTCATACTGACCCCTCAGTACATTCCAAGCATCTAATCCTTTGGTTGCATGCTAAATCAAAGTCAGAACACTGTCTGAATAGCTTGTAATTAAGGCACACAATGCATTTGCATTCCTTCATTTCCAAGCTCGTAGAAGATCTGCATTCAAAGGAATCATCACGCTAGAATTTGATGGGTCAAGGGTAGGTTGTGGCTCTGCGTCAGTTCCCAGCACAGTCTCCAAAAGCTCATAAGAATCAAGGATAGTTGCTCAGGTTGGATATGCATTTTGTCCTCATGGAACACAACATCATGACTGCGAATCACTTTTCATGCATGTGGATCCCAAAGATGATATCCCATCTCACCTGCATCTCCATAGCCAAGGAAAATGCATTTCACACTTTTAGGATCCAGCTTATTGTATTTTTCCTTGGGCACATGGCAGAAGACCTCACATCCAAAGACACGCAAATGAGCGTATGAGGGAGGTTTTCATATCCATATCTCTTCTGCAACAACCTGGAAGTCAATATCACTTCAAGGTGATCTGTTAATGAGATGTACGGAAATAGAGACTGCCTCAGCCCAAAAATGCTATGGTAAGCCTGCTTGGCTAAGCATACTATGGACCCTCTCCTCAATAGTCCTATTCATACATTGTCATGATGTTATGAGGACATAATGTGAAAATGTATGGAATGCACCATCATCCGACTTCTCTATTGATCTAGAGAGTCAATGTGATCTGAGCCATTAGTACTAATGCGAGTTGCATGAATTATCCAAAAATACTAGATTTTTGGATAATTTTAGTCTATTTTTTATATTATTTATTGTAAAAATCTGAAAATTTTAGAAAAAGCTTCTAGATTAGGATGGCATGCAAAAAAGCTAGTTACTTTTTCACCCAGTTAGGGAATTTTCACAAGAAGGACAGATTGACAAAATCACATGCGTCGCGATCGTTGTAAACAAGCTGAAAACTGCAGATTGAGCTGAAGAAAGAAGAAGGAGTGATCTAGGAGATCCGTGAGCAGGTTTTCTAGGGTTTTACCCCCCTTTCAGAGCCAACGGAGCCATCAGATTTGGGTTCCGAACAGCAAAGGAAGATCTGATTTTTCTTATCCACGTTTTTGGTCTATGAAGGAGCTCCAGGAGAACTAATGCCTGGAGATTGCTTCTGAGTAGAGCAAAGATTCCAGGTTCTTTCAATACATATTGTTTCAATTCATTGTGATTTATTTTTGTCGTGTTTACCACTTGGATATTCTCTATCTTCTCTTCCATCTCCTATCTCTACTTCCTTCTACTTCTGATCCCCGGTGGATTCGACCTTTCGACAAAAACCCCTCCGACAATTTGGTGAACCCGACGTGAAAGGTCGTCAGAGAAGAAGGAAAGATAATATGGGAGAACCTTCAAATACAATCTCCAGTGATGTTTTGCCACAATTGGTGTAAAATATGAATATGCTTATGCAGGTACACGAACAACAACAGGTGATGCAAAATATCAATATGCTTATGCAGGTACAAGAACAACAATAGGTGATGCAAGATTTAACTCAAACAAAAAGTGTTGTGATGAATGCTTTGCAAGCAGTTGAGCGTGAGGTGAAGTTATTCAATGGCAGGAATGTATCTACATATGTATATACCTATGTTCAGAAGATGGAATTCTTTGGAGTGGCTCAATCTACATGGAGCCGGTATTTTGTACGTGTTATTGTTCATGAATTGAAAGCACGATTACTGAATTATACTTGCAGGATGCTGACTGGGTAGCCTTCAAAAAGACACTCGGGGAAGAATTTTACATTGAGAACACTAGTTTGATTACGCACAAGACTTTTTAGGAGTGGGTTATACAACCCAATAAGGGTCTTTTGGCTATAGAATTGTTAAGAGAATTTGAAAGTAGATTTGAGCAGTTGGATCTTGCAGAACAGCAAGCTCTTGCAAGTCAAAAAATTGAATTGTTTTTACAAGCAGCTGATCATGAGCTTCAAGAGAAGCTTGATGATTTGCTGGAGGATCAGACTACAGAGACATGTTTGAAAATAGAGTGGCGACATGTGAAGGAAGCTGTTACTACGCTTGTGAAGAAACATAGAAGAAGAGAAATATTGCATGTCTCTAGCTTTCCCACTATTAAACGGGTAAGATAATTGAAGTATCCAGTAAGCCACCCACTTCTATGGCTAACCCTATGGTTGCACTTGCTATTGTTCCCTCTGTTAGGGAAGATGTCTTAGATGAATTGGTCAAAGGGATGTGGGATCTTCAATTGAAGGTTGCAAAATTGGATGAAAAAGGACAAGAGGAAAGGGGACGGGCAGCAGCCCCTAAGCTTGGAAAAAGATGTATGTGGTGTGATAGTTTGTAGCACGAGAGAAAGGATTGTGCTGCCTATCAAGAGGCCTTGGCAGGACGCCTTATCTTTTGGAAAGATGGCAAGATCCATGCACAAGAAACGGGATTGCCTCTTGCTTTGAATTTTGGAAAGGGATGTATGTAGAAGTTGTTGGAAGACTTCGCTGTCCAAAATGCTTATGCAGCAGTACATGCTTCTACTTTTGGTCTATAGTTGGATAGAATGCATAGCCAAGTGATGGTCTACAGTTGGATAGAATGCATGGCCAAGTGATGGTTGGTCCAAAGGCTGAAATATGGACACATGCTTTACATGCAGCTGAAAAGAGAAAGGTCACTGATAGTGAAATGTCTCATGTAGGGCAAGACAATCGTGGCATAACTGGTTGGGAATCACCGGTAGATGAATATTCAGTGTATGCATATTTAGCAAAGGTACAAAACACGGATGTACTTGTGGAAGAAAAACAAAAAAGAGGATATCTTAAAGAATGACAAAAAGAAGTATGGATCAGTCTAAAGCTGCAAATCAGCCACCTCCCGAGCAGCCAGAAGCAAAAATAGGATAGCAAACAAGAGGGCAAAAATAAGGGCAAGTAGCCAAGATATAAGTTGCAATCTGCCACTGATACAGCCACAGATCTTAAGAAGGTTCTTGAAGAACGGATCTTAAACACTCGGGTGGAATTTACCTTGGGAGAGGTGCTTGGCATTGCCAAGCGAGAATTTCATGATGAGATCATTGACATAATTAAAAGGAGCGTTAGTTTCTTGGTGATACCACTAGTGCATTGCTACAATTTGAAGAGGAAACTGGTTTGTTGGGTATTCGAGCTGAATATGAGCATGAAGTAAGTACAGGATTGTCTATGCAAAATGCTACTAATCACTGGATAGCAAGTGGAAAAGAGAAGAAAGTGGCTGAAAATGCATTGTCTTATAGCAATATGCATGGTGGAGTAAGGCAAATGCAACAATATGGAGAAGAGAATCTAGGATTTATTCCTCGAAGTCACTACACAAGAAATCATTGGGCTAGAGCTACCACTGGAACGATAGTGAAAATCAGGGAGCGTGAAACTCCTTGTGTTGCTTTACTTGACCATGGGTCTAAGATAAATGTCATTGAGCGGGAATTATATGAAAATGGTGCATGGCCTGTGGACATTGATCATGGTTGGCGTATGAGGGCTGTAAATAATTCTTTAGGGGAGCTCTATGCTACATGTCCTAATGTAAAAGTGACAATTGGTGATGTACAGGAAGAGCAAAACTTCTTTGTGCAAGATAATTCCTCATATGCAGTGATTTTGGGATAGCCCTATATTACAGGTGTGCATATGGAAACAAAGGTGCTTGATGATGGTTCTACTTATGCAAGAGTCAGAAGCAAAGATGGGAGGAAAGTAGTCCAATTTCTTACTATTTGTGTTAATCATCCTAGAAATCGTGATACACTTCGAGAGTCTCCTTTAGTTCCAAATGCAAGGGAATTCAAAGACCTGGATTTTCATTAAGCACTGTTGTAATGCAGGGCTACAGTAGTGCTAATCAGAGGGTGTACTCGCCTCTTGATGAAATGAAGCATGTATTTACTATTGGTAATTCTCAGTTTACAGCAAACAATTCATGTTGGTTTAAGCCTATGGAAGCTATGTGTAGGGCTAAATGCATATCTATGAAATGGGCTATTAAGAAACTGAGATCATTGGGGATGTTAGCTGAAAATGATGGCATTTCAAGCATCTTTTATTGGCTGAATATTACTGACACTACGGCTGAAATTTTAGCAACTATACATGCAGAAAATGAGGCTGAAAACAGAGTATTGTCAGTATGTTCTTTGGATATGTATGATGTTATAGCATTGTTTGCTCAACGGGAAGGATTACAATGGGCTGAAGCACTTGTGGAGACAAAGTATAAGACAGTTGACAAAAAGGTGAAACCAATTGCTTTGCCACTTCCACCAGAGAGTGAGGGTATGTATGAAAAAGTGTCAAGGCAGCCAAGCTTACGGGATCCTAAAGATATAGGTCATCAGTTTACATCTGAAACATTACATGAATTGAAAGTTGGTGCAGAAGGGTTTCTTTTGCCTGCTGAGAGAAACTGTTTTATGCAGATGTTGGCTAGACATGGAAAGGCATTTGCATTTCAATCAAGTGAAATAGCTTGTGTGGATCCAAATGTTGTCTCTTCTATGGTCATATTTACTGTGCCACATATACCATGGAACTTGAGGACTATTCCAGTGCCTAAATCTTACTTGCCAAAGCTGATGGATTTGCTAAATGAAAAGATTCGCATGAAGATCTTGGAGCCTTCTTCAGCCCCGTACTCAAATCGTTGGTTTACTGTGCCCAAAAAGAATGGGGCTTTGAGATTTATTTAAGACATGCAACCGGTCAATGAAGTGACCATAAGAAATGTGGGTGCAGGTCCTGTGGTTGATGAATTTGCAGAGGCTTTTCCAGGCAGAGCAATCTATTCTTTGGGTGATCTTTACTTGGGGTATGATCAATTTCAGCTTGCAATTGAAAGTAGGGTGTAACGTGTCCACTAGAATCATCCAGGACACGTCTTAACAGTCCATCGTAAAGGATGTCTAGAAAACTCCGCCCGGCACTCCCATGGAATGTTACGGGTTTTGCAATCTAGATCTTCCCGTGTCTGCCACGTAGGGGAAGTATCTTGGCCGTTCCCACTTAGGATCGACCGGAATTTGGGTTTTCCTGTTTGGTCATTAGCTAACAGCAACTAGCGTCAGACCCAAGCGAACTACTTTACGCAGAAACGCCAGGTCCGAAGCGGATTCACGCTGCACTTGGTTCAAGGAGAATGGGAAACGAGAGGGATGCAAAACTCAACCTCTCTACCAATAGGCATAGTCCCATTCCGTAAATCGGGTAAGACGTAACTCTAGGTCACCGCTCTCATTATTTGTTTTGATAATGATGATCATCCCGCTGTTCTTCGAGATTTTTGAGAAAAGCTCCCGGCTAACCGGGACCACCCATCCGTAGGATGGACCCATGGTCCATCCTCCGCACTTTCCTCGGTTTGTTTTAGTTATGTAATTATCTAACACATTAATTTGACATATAACAATCAGCTTCTTTAATTAACCCTGTTAAGCCCTTGTTCCTTCACGTAATCTTATCACGTGACATAGAAAAACAATATCAAACAACTTCTTTATTATCATTTCATCATTTTATCTTTGAAATACAAGGAGTTCCGCCCGTAGGCTTGTCCATAATCCGCCCGAAGGCTATCCAGTAATCCGCCAGGGATCACTATTCCAAGCTTCTGCCCGTAGACTAGTATGCGGGCCTCGAGATCCAATCCCGATTCACGTTGGCCTCTTGTGCAGGACCCGGAAGGCAAGGAATTTACAGCCAGAGCCCCCCCTGGCACCCAAGCGTCCTCCTGCTCCAAGTAGAGCTCAACGGAAAGACCTCTCGCGGCGGGCTCGGTCCACGTTCCCGGTGCGGTTAACAACCCCCTTGGTTAGGGTCAGGCAGGCAGTCGGGGGTAACTGAAGCTGCCTCTCCCTTCAGGCCTTCAACCTGAAGCATTAGATATCATTTCATCCTTTAGTTCTTTGAGCAAGCAATGCAAATAGTGCTTTCTAAGTTGTTACAAGCACAATCAATTCCAGTGGTCGTTTATTTGGCCAACTGTCAAGGAGTGAATCCTTCTTTCCGAATGCATCCAGCGTTCGATCCGGGATTAATTGCGACTTGGCAAGATCCCCAAGGGTTTATTTGTTCACCCTTTTGTCCTTGGGTTAGGGCCATACCCTGTTAACCTAACTTAACCAATACCTTAGGTTTTATTAACAGTAAATCCTGGCGACCATGTCGCTTTAATTTATTGATTGATCATTTTCTTTCAAGCAAATACCTAACTTCCCTTTACTTGGCAATCTTTCCCCAAGACAGGTGATGTAATAGGATGACTACTCATTCTCTTGCAAGTTAAACTTGTGCAAGAACTTACCAACCTTATTTCAAGAAATGGCAAAGCTCTCTTGTGAACAAACAACAAGTCTATGCAACATTGCAACTTATTGCACAAGTGTCGCATCTATTCCATGGGATCATTTCACCCATTGAACGACGTTTTCTGGTATCGGAATTATCTTCAGACGAGAAGTAGGGTTTAGGGTGTCTTTTTACCCAACCCATTCCTATTACACTAGATCGACAACGTTTGGTCCTAGGGGTTCCAACTCAATTCGAGTTTCATCATTTGAACGAGTGATCCTTAGGGTAGAAACCCTAGATCGTTTCTTGCAAGCCCGTCCAATTGACTCAACATTTCGTGAATGTGGGTATGATCTTTGGGTTTGAGGGTTTTGACTTGGCAACAAGTGTAAAACTAGGTCGAATCCTTAACTCGCTAAACCCTAGTTAGCACTTGGGATATTTATCATATCGACTGAATCATGCCTATATGAATCCTTTGTGGGTTAGGTGATTTAGACAATTCAATATACTTGTCTTGCGACAAGGATGAACCTTTCCTAGAGATAATAAAGGAGAAAAATAGTTGCAACTACCACAATACATGTAAACATGCGATTCATTGCTTCTACGCATCACATAGTTCACAATAACTCTATCTTTCCTTGGTAAAGTAAAAATACATGATAATCTGGATACTAACTTTCCTAGGACCTACTAGGACTTACATCAAATAATCATGCCTACTACCTTGTTATCTAGACTTTAGAATCTCATGCTTTGTTAAACCATGCAACCTTTCCTAAATACGGCTCCTGATGAATGAAATTTTTGCATGACGACTATGCAACACGCAACTTTCTCCTAGCTACAATGAAGTTAATGAAGTTCATACAAAACTAAAGCTAGTGTTAACTTTTATCCATTTTACATGCCACTTGCAAGTCCATAAGATTAATTTCGTGCTCTTCTATTTCTTTTCGGATAACATCTTATGGGTGTTAACTTTTCCTCATGACTCCTTACAAGGAAGATGTTGCCTAAAAATGCAACATACGCTTAATCTTTCCATGTCTAGTCAACGGTGCACTTTAACAATTTCAACCTTATAATGATAGGCAACAGGTATTCTAGGCTCGTCACTTTGAAAAGCACGACAAGGCAACATACTATTAAGGTCGTAAGATGGATAGACAATTTGCGTTTATAGCATTGAAAATACCAATTTTCCCAATTTCATTTAACTAGGCTAGGTGAATTTGAACATGCACGGGTGCTTCCTAATCCATGAAGTTATCATGCTTAATGCATTACTTTTGTATGGAATCACAATAGTAAAAAACCTGGGTTTGCGGGCTCGGGGAGATGTCCACGTGAATGCTAGGAGAAGAACCTCCCGCAGGTGCGCCTTGCGTCTTCTTGGGAGCCATCGTTGATGAATTGAACTTCGTGAATTGCTCTCGCTTCTACGCGTTCTCCGAACATCCTCAAGATCTGCCTTCTCCCTTGTACGTAGGAAATTCCTTCACCGAAACGCGGTTTTGAAAGCAACTCGGAAAGGCTTGTGGGAATGGGGCTTATGGAAGCCACCCTTAGAAGCTTCTCAAGAAGCTTAGAAAAAGCTTCTGTTCTATCCAGAAGACATGGAGGGCCAATGATTGGTGTGAAATCGACGACAAAAAAGGGGGGGATTGCTGGCGATATGACGGCAGAAGGTTGGCGGTGGCCTGGCGGACTGTGGTGGCAATCTCCTTGGCTGCAACGGTGGTCACTCTCCTTTCTCTCCCTTCGTTTTTCCCTTCTATCGTCCTTTCCCTCACACCCAGGAGGCTCTGGCTCCTTTTTGTGCCTTTGATCCTCCTCTCTTCCAATTCGTGCCACAGGGAGGGTCACATGTGGTGGGGGAATGAAGGTGGAAAGCAGCGACAAGTTTCGTCCTCTTCCTCTGATCATGCAGCACTGCAGCCTCTACTGATTGGCCCCTTCTCTCCATGCAGCCTTCTTTTCCTCCTTCCCAGCACGACGATGGCAGCAGCTGTTTGTCCCCTCCTTTTCCTCTTCACACCTTAGAGGGTGTATTTATAGGACAAGGGGGGGAAGAGAAGAGCTCCACCACGTGGCCACTGCATGGCTTCCCCCCTCCTCATGCAGCCCCACCTCCACCAAGCCCATCCCCCCACACTCCCTCTCCTCGAGCCGTGCATCGGCTGGGGGAAAGGGATTAAAAAAAAATAAAATTCTTTAATAATATCCATTTTGCCCCTCCCAAGAGGGTGTTTACGTGTGAATTGCGGATTTGAACCCTCGAGCTTACTTTGCCAATGCGGAGGTCTCGATTTCTCGCGTGCAGGTTACAGATTACACTGCCGGTAATTCCAATATGAAAGATAACCTTTGCACGAGGTTTACGTAGTGTGCGGGAAATCAATATTCATGAGTGGGAATATTACATTCTCTCCCCCTTAGAAGAATCGAGATGTCCTCATCTCGAGATAAACTGGGGATATTGATGGTTGAGAGAGCTTTCATCTATCCAGGTAGCATCCTCTTCGGGATAATCTTTCCATTGGACGAGGCATTCTTTCAAGGTTCTAGATCTTAACTGTCTCTCCCTAACATCTAAAATCTTATCCGGTCTTAGTTCAAAGACTCCTTGACTAGGCATTATAATTTGTTGGTCATCAAGTACATGATTAGGGTTGGGTACATATTTTTTTAAGAGACTAATATGGAATACATTGTGAACTTTTAGGTTATCAGGAAGTTGCAATTTATAAGCATTGGGTCCCAGGCATTTGAGGATTTTATATGGCCCACAATACCTTGGACTTAGCTTCTTGCATTCTCCTAGAGATAGAGAACTTTTTCGAAGCTTCTTGAGAAGCTTCTAAGGGTGGCTTCCATAAGCCCCATTCCCACAAGCCTTTCTGAGTTGCTTTCAAAACCGCGTTTTGGTGAAGGAATTTCCTACGTACAAGGGAGAAGGCAGATCTTGAGGCTGTTCGGAGAACGCGTAGAAGCGAGAGCAATTCACGGAGTTCAATTCATCAACGATGGCTCCCAAGAAGACGCAAGGCGCACCTGCGGGAAGTTCTTCTCCTAGCATTCACGTGGACATCTCCCCGAGCCCGCAAACCCAGGTTTTTTACTATTGTGATTCCATACAAAAGTAATGCATTAAGCATGATAACTTCATGGATTAGGAAGCACCCGTGCATGTTCAAATTTACCTAGCCTAGTTAAATGAAATTGGGAAAATTGGTATTTTCAATGCTATAAACGCAAATTGTCTATCCATCTTACGACCTTAATAGTATGTTGCCTTGTCGTGCTTTTCAAAGTGACGAGCCTAGAATACCTGTTGCCTATCATTATAAGGTTGAAATTGTTAACGTGCATTGTTGACTAGACATGGAAAGATTAAGCGTATGTTGCATTTTTAGGCAACATCTTCCTTGTAAGGAGTCATGAGGAAAAGTTAACACCCATAAGATGTTATCCGAAAAGAAATAGAAGAGCACGAAATTAATCTTATGGACTTGCAAGTGGCATGTAAAATGGATAAAAGTTAACACTAGCTTTAGTTTTGTATGAACTTCATTAACTTCATTGTAGCTAGGAGAAAGTTGCGTGTTGCATAGTCGTCATGCAAAAATTTCATTCATCAGGAGCCGTATTTAGGAAAGGTTGCATGGTTTAACAAAGCATGAGATTCTAAAGTCTAGATGACAAGGTAGTAGGCATGATTATTTGATGTAAGTCCTAGTAGGTCCTAGGAAAGTTAGTATCCAGATTATCATGTATTTTTACTTTACCAAGGAAAGATAGAGTTATTGTGAACTATGTGATGCGTAGAAGCAATGAATCGCATGTTTACATGTATTGTGGTAGTTGCAACTATTTTTCTCCTTTATTATCTCTAGGAAAGGTTCATCCTTGTCGCAAGACAAGTATATTGAATTGTCTAAATCACCTAACCCACAAGGGATTCATATAGGCATGATTCAGTCGATATGATAAATATCCCAAGTGCTAACTAGGGTTTAGCAAGTTAAGGATTCGACCTAGTTTTACACTTGTTGCCAAGTCAAAACCCTCAAACCCAAAGATCATACCCACATTCACGAAATGTTGAGTCAATTGGACGGGCTTGCAAGAAACGATCTAGGGTTTCTACCCTAAGGATCACTCGTTCAAATGATGAAACTCGAATTGAGTTGGAACCCCTAGGACCAAACGTTGTCGATCTAGTGTAATTAGGAATGGGTTGGGTAAAAAGACACCCTAAACCCTACTTCTCGTCTGAAGATAATTTCGATACCAGAAAACGCCGTTCAATGGGTGAAATGATCCCATGGAATAGATGCGACACTTGTGCAATAAGTTGCAATGTTGCATAGACTTGTTGTTTGTTCACAAGAGAGCTTTGCCATTTCTTAAAATAAGATTGGTAAGTTCTTGCGCAAGTTTAACTTGCAAGAGAATGAGTAGTCATCCTATTACATCACCTGTCTTGGGGAAAGATTGCCAAGTAAAGGGAAGTTAGGTATTTGCTTGAAAGCAAATGATCAATCAATAAATTAAAGCGACATGGTCGCCAGGATTTACTGTTAATAAAACCTAAGGTATTGGTTAAGTTAGGTTAACAGGGTATGGCCCTAACCCAATGACAAAAGGGTGAACAAATAAACTCTTGGGGATCTTGCCAAGTCGCAATTAATCCCGGATCGAACGCTGGATGCATTCGGAAAGAAGGATTCACTCCTTGACAGTTGGCCAAATAAACGACCACTGGAATTGATTGTGCTTGTAACAACTTAGAAAGCACTGTTTGCATTGGTTGCTCAAAGAACTAAAGGATGAAATGATATCTAATGCTTCAGGTTGAAGGCCTGAAGGGAGAGGCAGCTTCAGTTACCCCCGACTGCCTGCCTGACCCTAACCAAGGGGGTTGTTGACCGCGCCGGGAACGTGGACCAAACCCGCCGCGAGAGGTCTTTCCGTTGAGCTCTACTTGGAGCAGGAGGACACTTGGGTGCCAGGGGGGGCTTTGGCTGTAAATCCCTCGCCTTCCAGGTCCTGCACAAGAGGCCAACGTGAATCGGGATTGGATCTTGAGGCCCGCATACTAGTCTACGGGCAGAAGCTTGGAATAGTGATCCCTCGCGGATTACTGGATAGCCTTCGGGCGGATTATGGACAAGCCTACGGGCGGAACTCCTTGTATTTCAAAGATAAAATGATGAAATGATAATAAAGAAGTTGTTTGATATTGTTTTTCTATGTCACGTGATAAGATTACGTGAAGGAACTAGTGCTTAACAGGGTTAATTAAAGAAGCTGATTGTTATATGTCAAATTAATGTGTTAGATAATTACATAACTAAAACAAACCGAGGAAAGTGCGGAGGATGGACCATGGGTCCGTCCTACGGATGGGTGGTCCCGGTTAGCCGGGAACTTTTCTCAAAAATCTCAAAGAACAGCGGGATGATCATCATTATCAAAACGAATAATGAGAGCGGTGACCTAGAGTTACGTCTTACCCGATTTACGGAATGGGACTATGCCTATTGGTAGAGAGGTTGAGTTTTGCATCCCTCTCGTTTCCCATTCTCCTTAAACCAAGTGCAGCGTGAATCCGCTTCGGACCTGGCGTTTCTGCGTAAAGTAGTTCGCTTGGGTCTGACGCTAGTTGCTGTTAGCTAATGACCAAATAGGAAAACCCAAATTCCGGTCGATCCTAAGTGGGAACGGCCAGGATACTTCCGCTACGTGGCAAACACGAGAAGACCTAGATTGCAAAACCCGTAACATTCCATGGGAGTACCGGGCGGAGTTTTCTAGACATCCTTTCCGATGGACTGCTAAGACGTGTCCTGGATGATTCTAGTGGACACGTTACAGTTGGTATCAGAGCCGACCAACAACGGAATTGTTTTTATGAGATCTCAATAAAATGAAGTAAAGAAATTGTTGCTGTCCAAACATTTCCTCATCTTCAATATTGTCTTGCAGAACTATGAAGCGTGGAACAAGTTTTTGGTGTTCTGGGTCATGTTTATGACTGCAATGCATTCTCCGCATTATAGACAAAGAGTTGGAATGATGAACATCCTGGAGCAGATTTATAATCCATCACCTTTATATATAGAACGAAGATGGACTGGGTCTTCAGGAATCTACTACATAGCTGCCCACCGGTTCGCTTATCTACAGACCAACCTGAAGAGGATCAAGTGGTTGGAAGACTTGAAAGTCGTGAAGCTGTTCATTTTTGTGGAAGCTCACGTAAATTCGACTTTGCATATTCAAGGTCGGAGGGTTGAATTGAACTCATATGTATATGAAGAAGTAACCCGTGTAATCCCAGCCGACAGGATTAAGGTGTTGGGCCGCCATGAGAAGTATGGATTCCAGCGGAAAGGATATCCTGAACTTCCAATGAATTATCGATTCCTAAAGATCCATGACCCAAAACCCTACTATTACACAGTTCCTGTAGACAAATGTAATACAACGTTGTTCTCCCCAAACTGAATGTAATGATTGGATTATCATCACACGAGATGTTATATAAGGCTACGCCCATGTAAATATAAATAAGGACTTCATTTATCAATATCCGACTGTGCATCAGAGTTGTTAAAAAGTTAACTAGCTTCATGATTTACGAGATAGCTAATCTAAAGATAAGCTAACGTCAATTATCATGTAATAACGTTAAGAAAACTTTTATCCAGGCACAACCCCAGGTACAGGTTCCAAATTCGCCCCCTACATCAAGTACTGCTGTGATCCAGGAGAAGAAGTTCCTCCTCAAGCAGATAAAGCCACCCGAGTTTGACGGGAAAGGTAGATTCGTCCAGTCTGATGCTGAAATTTAGATTGAATCTATGGAGGATTACTTTGAAGCAGCTGGTACTGCGCCTACCAATCAGGCCATGCTCGCCAAATTAAAACTCACCGGCAAAGCTAGACTATGGCGGAAACAATGGTGCAGGGATCAAGGGACTTCAGAGGGGTCCGTCACCTGGGAGAAGTTAAAGAAAGCCGTGCAGGGGAGATATTTACCACTTGCATATCGTACACAAAAAATGAATGAATTCTACGACCTAAAACAGCTAGGACTCACCCTTGACGCATACTACTCTAAATTTGTCTCACTCTTAAAGTATGCACCACAGATGGACATGACGCAACAGGTGTCCAAATTTTGCGCGGGCTTAAATCCACCCATAAATACCCGTCTCGAATCTATGCGTCCGTCAGATCTTCAGGATGCACTCATTCCAGCGGCACCTATAATTCAGGAAGTGCAAGCTAGACCAAGGGGTAACAAAAATTGGTCCTATAGCGACCCGAACAGAGGAACATTCAGACCCCAAGTGAAGAGAGTCCAAGGTCACAATCAGGGACAAAGGAAGAAAGCAAGGACAAACAACGTCAACAACTTTGTTCCTACTCAAATTAATGGCCGAAACCTCCGATGTTTCCACTGCAACGAACTCGGTCACTTCAAAAGGCAATGTCCCAAGCTCAGCGAGGGACATCGTCAAGGTGTAGGCCGCGGTCAAGGAGCCGCCACCCGTGGAAGAGGAAGAACTGCCTGCATTACCAATAGGCAAAGATGCGAAGCAGAAGAAGAGGAAGATCCGACTATGGAGGCAGAATTTGAAAGAGCGACAGTCCATGCCGCTTTACACAAGAAGGGGCCGAATCGTCAGTTCTCGGTGATTCAAACACCGTCAGACTATCAAGGTAAAGGTTTCAAAACCTTGATTGATTGTGGCAGTACACATTCCTTTATCTCACCAGCATGTGCAAAAAGATTAGGAATAGCCATAGTAGAAGAACCTACCTTACTTGTGGAATTGGCAAATGGTCGTGAGGTAACTTGTACCAGGAAAACTGCTAAGGAAGAATTCTTTCTGGGAGGAAAGAAAACCTCAGTCAAATTCAGAGTCATGAATTTAGGTATCCATGAGTGTCTACTCGGGATGGATTGGCTTAAGCCTAATGACGCCCACATCCACTGTGGAAAGGGTCAAGTTTCCTTTCGAAACTCTGAAAGGGAGTTTGTTACAACTCAAGGTGAGGCAGGAGTGCCAAGAATCTAGTTAGCCAAAGTATCGCGGATCATAAAAGGAGTTAGAAAAGGATTACCTGTTTACCTGATCAAACTCAACAAGTTAGATCAAAAGCAAGAGTCTCATGAGGGACCCTCTTGGCTAAAGGAATACGCTGACGTATTCCCTGAGGAATTGACTGAACTTCCACCTCCAAGAGAAGTTGATCATGAAATAAGGCTAGTGCCTGGAGCTGCGCCAATTGCAAAGAGACCTTATAGAATGTCCATACTAGAAGCTATTGAGTTGAAGGAACAACTTAAGCAACTGTTAGATCAGGGTTACATCCGGCCTAGCAATTCACCATGGGGAGCTCCAGTACTATTCTCGAAAAAGAAAGATGGGACACTTCGACTATGTATTGATTACCGTGGTTTGAATCAATCAACAGTCAAGAACAAGTATCCTATTCCTAGAATAGATGAACTTCTGGATCGCCTTCAAGGTGCAAAGATCTTCTCCAAAATTGATCTCAGATCAGGTTACCATCAAATAAGGATCAAGGAAGAAGATATTCCAAAAACGGCCTTCAATACAAGATATGGGCACTTTGAGTTCTTGGTTATGTCATTCGGGCTTACAAATGCACCTGCCACCTTCAATAGATTAATGCAGGATATTTTTAGACCATATCTTGATGATTTCATGCTTGTCTTCTTCGATGACACTTTAGTCTATTCTAAACAGGAAGAAGATCATGAACCTCAACTACGGATTGTTCTTGAGACAATGAGGTTTCATAAGCTGTATGCTAAAATGAAGAAGTGTGCATTCTTCAAGCGTCAGATTGAATATCTAGGATTCATAGTATCATCAGAAGGAATATCAGTAGACCCAGCCAAAGTCAGGGATGTGCTTGAATGGCCAATACCAATATCCATTAAAGAAATACGTAGCTTCCTTGGCTTGACAGGATGGTATAGGGTCTTTATCAAAAACTATGCTTTGATTGCAGCACCTCTTACAGACTTACTAAAGAAGAAGACTTCTATTACATGGTCAACTCCCGAACAAAATAGCTTCGACCAATTGAAGCAATGTTTGGTATCAGCACCTATTCTAAAACTTCCTGACCTCAATAAGGAGTTCGAGGTAGTAACTGATGCCAGCATTCTTGCTTTGGGGTGTGTACTTATGCAGGAAGGTCATCCAGTAGCATACTCTTCAAGGAAATTGAAGAGTCATGAAAAGAATTATGCCACGCGTGATCTAGAATTATTAGCTGTCATCCATGCTTTAAAGCTTTGGAGACACTACCTATTGGGTAACAAGTTTACTCTAGTAACCGATCATAAGAGTCTCAAATGGATTTTTACCCAGAACGAGCTCAACATGAGGCAACGGCGGTGGATTGAAGTACTGGAGGAGTATGATTTTGAAATCAAGTACCGACCAGGGAAAGAGAATGTAGTTGCCGATGCACTCAGTCGCAAGGCATTCCTAAATTCCCTAATCTTGCAGAATCCATCAACGGCCAGATCTCTGGCTACAAAGGTATCTATGCCAAGCAACCCTATACTCGAACTAGCTAGAGAGGAAGCATGCCATGATTTGGCCTACCAAACAATGATAAAAGAAATATCTACCAAGGATCAGAATCTGAAGTTACAGGCCAAGTATCAGGAATTTTCCATTGATAATGGACTTGTCTACTACAGAACAAGGCTGTGTATACAACAAGCCAGTCACTTAAGCAGAAGATATTATGGGAAGCTCATGATTCCCCTTTCGCAGGACATCCTGGCTATGCAAAAACTCTTAATGCAGTTAGGAAGAGCTACCATTGGGAGAGGCTCAAAGGTGACGTTCTCAAATATGTCACTGAATGTTTGTCTTGCCAACGTATCAAGGCTGAACATGTCATGATGCCAGGAAAATTGCAACCACTTGACATTCCCCAAATGAAATGGGAATTCATCAGTATGGATTTTATTGTGGGCTTACCCCAAGTCCAAGGAGGATACAATTCCATTATGGTTGTAGTTGACATGCTTACTAAGGTTGCACACTTGATTCCAGTAAAGACAAACTATAAAGCCTCGAACATTGCAAGATTGTTTATCAAGGAGATATTCAAGCTACATGGGTTACCTAGAAGAATCATTAGCGATTGAGATTCTCTCTTCACTTCACACTTCTGGAGAGCTATCTTTGAAGCTATTGGGACTCAAATCTGTTTTAGCACCGCCTACCATCCCCAAACGGATGGACAAACAGAGCGAGTGAATCAAATCATTGAGGATATGCTTAGGGCTTACTGCTGTCGAGAGCCGAAGAGGTGGATTCAATACTTGCCGTTAGTAGAATTTGCCTACAATGCTTCTTACCAGCAAAGCATTCAAATGACCCCTTTCTAGGCATTGTATGGTCATGATTGTCGAAGTCCCCTAAACTTTTCTGATCCAACCCTAAGAGTTAAAGCTTCAAGACAAATGTTGGAGGACATGGATGACCAAATAAGGTCAAAAAGACAAGACATACAAGCAGCCAAGGATAGACAAAAGGCATATGCAGATTTGAAACGTCAAGAGAGGATCTTCGGAGAAGGAGACATGGTCTTCATTCGTGTACGCCCTAAAAGGAGTATTTTATGGGTGCTCATATAGTCATTGAGACTAATTGTTTACCAGTATTGGGTATGATTACTAGTTGTGCTACCACGGATATTGCTATGCTCCGGTGGATTGCATACATCAAATCTTTGAACCCTGAATTTCAGCATATTGTAGGAAGAGATAACCCAGTGGGCAGACATGTTATCTCGAGCACGCTATGAGAATGAAGATGGGATAATGGATGAGGAGGAAGTAGATGACTTTCTTATGGCTGAAAATGATGTTTCAAGAGTGAATTTAGTAATGCAAAGTGTTGCTAAAGCATTAACAGAATCTTGGACAACAAAGAGAAGACACTTTAGATGTTTTGCATCTTGTGCGTAAGTGCTTCTGGAAGACAAATATGCAGGGGAATGGCTGAGAATTGGTCAATATCTCAGTATATTAACAAAGAGAGATGAATGGTCAAATGAGGAGTTTAAGAAGATCAAGAGGAAAGCCTATGGATTTTTCTTAAAAGATGGATACTTATGGAAACAGGCTAAAAAGAAACGGGGTATGACATTGCGAGTTTTGGGTGACAGAGCTTCACAAGTAAAAGTAATGCAAGAATTTCATGAAAGTTTGTGGGCTGGTCATAGAGGTGTTTGGGGTACTTTTACAAAGATCAAAGAAAGATATTGGTGGCATGGTATGTATAAGGATGTTGCTCACTTTGTGGAAACATGTACGACATGTCAAATGTATTCAACTGTGAGACATCGGGATGGATTGCAACCCAGATATCCATTGTCTCTTCATTTTAAGTGGGTGGTGGATTTGGTCACAATGCCTACAGGTCTTTGGCAAATGAGATATCTTGTGCTTGCTCGTGAAGACTTGACTAATCAAGTGAAAGGGAGAGCTCTATGTACTAAGACGACAAATGTCGTATGTACTTTTCTCTTAGAAGAGATCTCTTGTCGATATGGCTATGTGGAAAAAATTACAGCATATAGGGGTGAGTTGGATGCAGATGAAGCTCATGATTTCTTTGCACAGTTGGGGATAAAGCTTGCTTTAACTTCAACCTATAACCCTGAAGGAAAAGGAAAAAGTGAAAGAGGTCATCCACCTATTGTGAAGGCATTGGCAAAAGCATGTGGAGAGAATATAAAAGAGTGGCCACTATTGCTCCCTTATGCTTTGTGGGCTGACAAAACAACTCATAGTGCTGTTATAGGATATATGCCTGCAGAATTGATGTATGGTCAAAAACCTATCATGCCGATAGAAGAGATGACTTTCACATGGAGTGTGTTACCTTAGGAGGAGGAGTTGAATCGAGAGGATTTGTTGGCCTTACGCATTAGACAATTGGAAATAAAGTCAGAAGACATAGAGGCAGCAACTACAAAGTTAAGGATAGCAAGGATACAAATCAAGAAACAATTTGACAAAAGACATAGATTGAGACCAATAACCATACAAGATGGGGATTGGGTATTGGTTTATGATAGCAGTTTAGATAACCAGCATAGTGCCATGCGTAAAGTTTCCAAGATATGGTTTGAACCCTATGTGGTAAGACAAGTGTTTGTTAATGCTACTTATGCATTAAATGAGCCCGATGGGACATCCATAAAACTTCTGATAGCAGGGAAAAGAATCAAAATATTCAAAAGGAAGGAATCTACTGCTTATGAGTTGCCATAA
This sequence comes from Lygodium microphyllum, assembly GCF_053477565.2. Classification (NCBI taxonomy): domain Eukaryota; kingdom Viridiplantae; phylum Streptophyta; class Polypodiopsida; order Schizaeales; family Lygodiaceae; genus Lygodium; species Lygodium microphyllum. The sequence continues at coordinate 82,378,431 of NC_141145.1, forward strand.
TTGGAAGAAAATAGTGGCCATGATACAGGGGCTAGCCAAAAAGATATGGAAGATGAAAAAGTAAAGGATATGGTTGCAGAGGATGAGGAGGACTCAGAATCTGGTGACAACTAGGATTTTGGCACATACCGGAGGATGTGCAGGTTCAGAGGGGATGGATGTTGTGATGTTATGAGGACATAGTGTGAAAATGTATGGAATGCATCATCATCCAACTTCTCTATTGATCTAGAGAGTCAATGTGATGTGAGCCATTAGTACTAGTACGAGTTGCATGAATTATCTGAAAATACTAGATTTTTGGATAATTTTAGTCTATATTTGATATTATTTATTGTAAAAATTCAAAAAAGTTAGAAAAAGCTTCTAGATTAGGATGGCATGCAAAAAAGCTAGTTTCTTTTTCAGTCAGTTAGAGAATTTTCACAAGAAGGACAGATTGACGAAATCGCGCACGTTGAGATCGCTGTAAATAGGCTAAAAACTGCAAATTGAACTGAAGAAAGAAAGAGTTATCTGGGAGATCCGTGATCAGGTGTCCTCGGTTTTTACCCCCCTTTCAGAGCCAACGGAGCCATCAGATTTGGGTTCGGGACAGCAGAGGAAGAGCTGATTTTTCTTATCAACGTTTTTGGTTTATGAAGGAGCTCCAGGAGAACTAATGCCTGAAGATTGCTTCTAAGTAGAGCAAAGATTCCAGGTTCTTTTAATACATATTGTTCAATTCATTGTGATTTGTTTTTGTCGTGTATACCACTTGGATATTCTCTATCTTCTCTTCCATCTCCTATATCTACTTCCTTCTACTTTTGATCCCAGTGGATTCGACCTTTCGACAAAAACCCCTCCGACAACTCTCAACCATACCATTCTGGGGAGGGGTTTAAGGGGTGGTCACTTGACGCTTCATACCCAGCTTGTCACAACTCTCAACCATACCATTCTGCGAGAGCCAACAATGTGCATGCACAGATTGAGCCTCAGTTAGTTGAGAGGCATTACACGAAGAGGCTGCTAAGATGTAGCCACCATCGGACTCCTTAGACTGCATGACATTTATCTCCTCAATCTTTACACTAGACTTTGCAGGTATAATACTGTGATCATTAGATTTCTCTTGCACTTTTTCTTTCCCTTTTTTTGTGCTTTTCATCATGCATCTTATGGAACTGCGGCCGTATGTGTCTTGCTTTCCCTCAATAATGGCATGTAAGATGAGACTTACGTCCATGGGACTTGCTGTGTCCACGTGACTTAGATAGGGACCTGTGTGAGTCCTTCTCATGACGATCATTATCTTTCTTGCCACTTCTGCCACCTCTAATGGATAAAGCATGTGAATTGCGAGAAGTATCATTGTTTTTCCCATTAATTTCTTCAGTCAAAAGAGCACTCTCTATATCTTTCAATTTCAGCCCATCAAGTTTGTTGGTACAGATGGTAGTGCAAAACCCAAGAATCAGGTAAAGTGCCAAGTAGAAACAAAGGATGCACACTATCTTGAAACTCAATACCATGTTGAAGCTATTTCTTTGTGATAGAATGAAACTGGCTAAAGTGAGTAGACAATGGGGTCCCCTCCTTCATGTGGAGATCCATCAACTGTTTAAGCCAATACATCTACGAAGCAGGGCTCTAGTTTGCATGAAGTTCCTAAATCTTTTCCCATAGATTCCATGCACTCTAATCTTCATCTTCAACCATCTTAATGTGGACCTCTTCAGAGAGTGATAAAATGATAGTGGACTTACATAGTGCATCTAAATCAGCCTAGTCATCATCATCCATGTTCTCAGGCTTAATACCTTTGTTTATTAGTGGTGTAATCTATAATTTATGCACCAAAACCTACCATTTTTTACACTTCCAATAGCCATAGTTGGTGCCATTCAAATTGGCAATGTTAAACAAAGCCGTACCTTTGAGATGCCGAGCCATAATGAGTTAAACAAAGCCAGACTATGCAAAAAACAACCTATTGTAATTAGTAGTAAACATGCCAAAACCACTGTAAAACAAGCTAAAAATAAGAGAAGCTGCTAAAATGAATAGTTGTCCACAAATAGTACCAAAAGTATATAAAAATGGCATTATTAATCTCAATAAATACATCATAGTCCGTATAAAACAGCTTACTATAATAAATCACAGTAGTGAGAAAAAGAGAGAAAACAGTGAGCTAACAGTGATCCAAAGTCAAGTATGACTGCCAGGTCATATCCTTCATGAAGCGGGCATGTAACAAACACTATAGCAACCAAGAACCATGAGCCAAACACCCAAATGTGTCAGAGTAATCGATGTTAGTAGAAGGATACAAGCCCTGGCACATAAAGAACTCAAAGAGTAAGCTAAGCTAGGTGTATGCCTAATTGATAGGACCTAACAAAGGTCAGTGTATGCTCAAAGAGAAGAAAGATAAAATTAGCCCAAAAGCATCCAATGCATACAAGTATCTATCAAGAGCATAGACATGTAAGAGATCTAGTCTCATCTACTCAAGAAGCTCAACTACATAAACCAAAAGGTCTGCAATATCTAGAGATAGCATGAAGCTCACTGGTGGAAAGATCGATGTCAATCGAGCAACCAAGCTCAAAGATAGCATGTGAATACATAAGGCATCATGGAGCCAAGACCGTATATAAACAGAGCATCCAGAACAAGGGATCAGTCAAGCATCACCTATAACATCCAGTACATCATGTAACAATCAATGTCAAATCTCTGACAACCCAAATAAGTATTCAAGAGCTCCAAAGTATCAAATGAAAGACCAAGTGAAGCTTTAAGTGGTAATCAAACACAGACAATGTAAGGAGCATGCATTTTTTACATATGCTTTAAAGCATGTATCGACGAAGGGTCAAGCATAAACCATAGGCATAATGACTATCACAAAGCATGCCACTATAGACCAATCTCAATCAACTGCCAACTAAGATGGAGCTCAATAAAATCTCAAAAGTAATTCCGAATCAATACAAGACATGTGCCAACCTCCATATATATCCGTGTAGTCATATGAATCACCAGGAACCACCCGTGACCAATAGGTAGAGCACACACTGACCAAATAGGCTTTAGCCATGGTTATTATAGTAGTAAATTCACTGTGAAAACTGAGTAAATCAATCCTCAAATCAAGATCAAATCCACCTCAAATCATGGGCATATGATATACCAATGTACTAGCATCAATGGTACACATTAGTAGTGCATATAGAACACCCGAATCATGGCCAAGAGCAATAGGCATATAAAATCCCTATTAAAAGAGGTTCAGCCATGCTATATACAACAGTTGTATACAACAGTGAATACACTATCAAACCAAGCTATTTTAGTACCAAAATCAACTCCAAATCCAATCTATAACATGGGCATAGCCTTCCCATACATGTAGACATCACCCCATCATAACCATGCATCGTAAGACCAACAAAGCTTACCATAGAAGCATCCAATACAGTGTTGCCATGTATTTTCAGCCAGCAAACCTTAGCTAGAATAGAGTAAATGAAGTGGTTAAATCAATCCAAAATCAACTCCAAGCCATGACATAGAATCCCCAAATATATAAGCATCAATCAGGCATAACCGGGCATCATCCAACCAATGGCAATGAGTGTAGACATCAAAGATGAGTGCTACCCTATTTTATGAGAATTTGTGGAATGTTACAACAATCCAAACTAAAGCTTAGCGCTCAAACCAAATGTCAAGAGTGGAAGGATCAATGACAAGCATCAAAACAGTGTATAAGTGCTTGTATAGCTGCCCAATGAAGAAGATATGCTGTAGGAGATGAAAAATGTAAGCTGCCGCTAAAAAAAGGCTTGTTTCACACAATGTTATGCCACAATAGTAGGGTGAGGGCTATGGGGGGGCTACTCCAACTTGCTCGAGAAGGCTCAAAGAGTGCCCAAAAAGAATGCAACCGATAGGAAGCTCAAATGTAGTGGCTATGACTGCCAACAAAGAGATGACTGTTGTAGGTGAGCCCTGAAGTGTAAACATAAGCAAGAGCAAGAGCTATGGTGGAAGAAGCAAGTGTAAGAGAGAGAGACACACACACAATGTGGGAACTCCAACAATCACAAAGTGTGACCGACCTTTCCTTTAATCAAATGTCACTGAAAGAATAAAGAATGAAGTGAGTCATGGGTGCCCGCCGCCTACAGTGTGCAAGCATAGGTCCTGTCAGTATAGTAATACATGGGCGGCTAGGCAGAGTTGCCTTTACCCCCAACAATGGGCACCTTCCACCTGTAGTATATAGGTATGTAGGTATTGTGAGTGTAATGAATACATGGTCGATTAGGCACATGCACCTTTACCCCCAACAGAATCATCTTACAATAAATGTCTAGGGTCATTAGATATTAAATCTTATTCCCCAATTTTTCCTAGGAGACCATACACCTTTATGCCATTCTTGGCTTTTTTGCATTTTGAGTTGTGCTTTCACTCTCACTTCCATTTTTATCATGTTGGTGAGCTAGTGTATTCATAGAAAATCCATTTGGATTTTTTCTTTAAATATGGCCTTTACATGCCCATCGCCTTTTTCATTTTCGTTGTAAATAATCTTGAATTCTTTATAGTTGGCCTTAAAAAGAATTAACAATAGTTATATGCTTGCTACAAGGTGGATGGTTGTTATAGCAATTCATGGTTTATACATATTGTAGTATACAACAATCCAAGTTGACTTGCTATCGATGATTGAATCAGCAATTTTTGTGCATAGGTTGATTATGGGCTTACTAATAGGATTGTGGCAAATGAGGATCATTGCACTCTTTCTATTGGTAAGCATGTTATTCATTCAATGTCCTTTACTACTAATCCACACCATATGTACAAATTGTACCAAGATGCGGTGGCATTTGTTCATAGCAAAGGTAAACTAGACATTTATGTTAGATTTGCATGCAATCCAAGATAGACACAAACTAAGGATGCATTACTACTTAGGCAAACAATGCATGGCAAGTTAGATTTCTCCACAATGGGGTTTCTATTAAAAATATATAACATAGTGGATTCTATTGTGAAGAAATTACATAATGAGAAAACCAGATGTGCTACTATACTTGTGAGAGTAGAACATGGTCATGTTTCATGATAATGATGATATTAGGAACCGGCTTGTTTCCTAATGCAAACATCATGGGACAACCTTGATAGAGTGATTTATTTGGAATCAATCAAATCAAGACATAAATGAATTGTTGTGCAAGGGATTTTCTATAAAGTGGGTTTGAAATGCAAAAAGAAAATTTTGGACAATGCAAAAAATGGGAGATATTTGTAGCCATATTTATTGCACAATGTATTCAGTTTTATACCCTTGTTTCAAATCATGTTGCATGGCCAAGGGTTTTTGGAGAGTGATCATGAAGGGTTTGTTGAATGGAAGAAGATATGATGGTATAGACAGAGGTAGACAATTTCATATAGTTTTTGGTACTTTGTTGTTTTTTGTGGCCCAATTAATTCAAGTCAATTATGGGAGAAATTTCAAGTAGACATGACAAGTGACATAACCTATAGCTTAGCTTTGTGGTCATGGTGATTTTCTTACTATTGTAGAAATACCCTTCAATATTGGATTGACGCACTTGAAAGACATATTATGGTAGCATGGATGAAGCCTTGACCCATTCAAGGGAATGCATAAGATAGATCATAGATCATTGGTTTCAGCTTATGATAATTCTTTGATTCATGAGGATATGGATGTACACATGGTGCAATTGTAGAGCATGGCCTCTTTAATGAATTCCACTTTCAATGGGTGTTAAAGGATGACATTTTTGGATGTGCTTGTTATTGTGAAGAATTTGCCAAATGTTTTATTCTTTTGGAGGATTTTAAAAAACATACTTATACAATTACACATTAGAAAGGTTATGGGGAAAAGATTAAGTGGTGCTAGCAATGATATCATGGAAGCAACATTGTTGTTGCCAACAAGAGACACCGTATAATGTGCCATATAGAAAAAATGTTTTTTTGTGATGATTTTTGTTAAACTTTAGCTGTTATTCCCAAGGGCCGCTGTGAAGAGATGGCAAATGCAACTCTTTGCCATATCCTCTTTGGAGTTGTATATAGATTTTGCAAAATCTTAAAACATGTGAGTGATGATGTAGGGTGTAAATACTGGGAATCATAGCTTCATTGGTTGGATTCTTTCTCTTGGAAATAGTGAGAATTGCTTGCATGGAGGGAGTCATGTGGCCATTCTATAACACATGATTTTGCATAACACTACCATTGATAATCTCATTTCACACATCTACATGGATATCATTTTTTGCAAAAATGTGCGTCTTCTTTTAATGGTGGCTAGGATATCTAACCCTCACATAACAAAGATGTTGATGCATTAACTTGTACAGTCTTGTGTGAAATGCACGGGGACTATAGTGTTGATTCCATAGGTGAGAGTGATACTTATTCTTTCATTTACGTAACTGAGTACCTTAACAATATTGATGTTAGAGGTGGTCCCCCCGTCCCCAAAATTATCCATAGCTAACAAAAGGTACCCCTAATACTTTTGAGGAAACTTAATTCTATCATGGACTTGTGCAATGGTGCTTGAATGGTGTGTATAAAGTTCCACAAAATAGTGTTGGAAGCTGAAATTATTACTAGAATAGATATTGGTGATGCAGTTTTTATTCTCAAAAATCACATTTAGTCACGTGTCAGTAGCTCTACTATTTTTTATGAGAAGTAACTTTCCATTCTATTCTCATTTGCTATGACTATCAATAAGTCCAAAGGGGTAACGTTGAGCTATATCATGGTACTCTACCTTAAAACTCTTGTCGTGTGTCAGTAGCTCTACTCTTTTTTATGAGAAGTAACTTTCCATTCTATTCGCATTTGCTATGACTATCAATAAGTCCAAAGGGTTAACTTTGAGCTATATGATGGTACTCTACCTTAAAACTCTTGTCTTCTACCATAGCCAATTATAGGTTGCATTTTTACGAGTGAAATCTCCCAATTCACTCAAATTTTTGTTGTTAAATAAATGGTGGATTTTCATTCCACCATAAAAATTGTATACCAAGAGGTTTTACAAAGAGCATGATAATTTTGCCCTCAACTTTCTATATTGTATTTGTGAAAATTTTATTTGTCATAATTTGAATTTAATTTTTCCATTAAAGTGTTAAATTATTTGATTCATGAATATATGTGTTGAATATTCTTCACAAGCCATTGGAAAATGGAAAATCCTATGTTACAACCGCTGTAGTGACCATCTAAATTTAGTGCTTGCCACCTCTCCCAATAATGTGAACTTGTGTCACTTTAAAGAAGGTGCAACAATGACATTTCAAATTTTCCTACTTCGTGTAATTCAAATGGTTATGGTACATTTGGCATTTGTTTAAGACATCTTTTGTATGTTTATGTAATATTTCCGCACACTCCGTACCGTAAATATTAATTGTCCGCACGCGGTGTAAACCCTGTGCAAAGGTATTCCCTACTTCGCAAGTTATTAGTAACTTAAACCATACCATTCACAAGGTCTCCACGTCGATAATTAAAAGCCGGGGTTGAAGACCGTATAACCGCAAGGGAACGACAGCTTGGGAAGGGCAATAGGATAAATTAAGGCAAATTTTTTTACTATTATCCCTTCCCCCAGCCGATGCATGGCTGGAGGAGAGGGAGTGTGGAGGGGGGGATGGCCAAGTGAGGGACTGCATGAGGGGAGTCCTCCACGTGTGTGGAGGCCCTCTTCCCCACCCCCATGCCTATATAAACACCCCCCTAGCAAGGGGGTGTGTTGGAGAGAGTGGTGGGAGGGAGAGCTAGAGGAGGAAGAAGTCGTCGTGCCGGACGTGAAGGAAGGACGGGCCGTGGAGAGGAGAGTGCTGGACGTGCTGGACGAGGAGCTGAGGAGGTCGCCGTCGACGTGAAGCGACACGCTGCCGCCCAGACTGCTGTTGCTGCCGCCTAGACTGCCGGTCCGCCAGCCACCGCCATGAGCCGCCATCGCTGCCGCCCTGACCACGGCCATCTCAGACTGTCCGCCACGTGGATCACGACCCCCACGTGCTTCTGTGGAAGCTCAGAAGCTTCTTAGAAGCTTCTTTAGAAGCTTCTAGGAGGGGGGGCCTCCTTAAGGCCCCTTCCCACCCCATTTCCAAGAAGATCTCTTCATACCCTTCCCGGGACTTTGAAGAGGGGACGGTGAAGCCATAAAGACCCCCGCAAGACCCATCGAAAAGGCTTTCGCAAGAAGATTTTAAAGCCGCAAGCCGTCCGAGATTAAATTCCGTGCCGATTCGAGTTTTCTTGAAAGACTCCTAAAGCCTTTGCCGAAAGCACCATCCCGAAAAGGAAATCTCCCGCATACAAGGATAAAGGCAGAGGTTGGAAGGCCGCATTCCGAGGGCTGTCACTCCGTAGACCACAAAGGCAAATCGGAAACTACGATGGCCCCAAAAAGATCACAAGGTGCGACCGCGGAAGGCTCATCTCCGAATGTACAAGTGGACATCTCCCCGACCCCACAAGTCCAGGTTCTTTCGAGTTATTCTCGCATGATTAGACGCGCTTAGCTCATAGAGGAAATTGAATTTTTACGTTTAATTTTAATGCATACGGAAATTGGAAAGAAATACATGTGATAAAGCATCTCTTGAACATTAGGCAAGATTGAAAAATATCATGAATTTGAACGAGTTATCCACCTTAGAAGGCTAGTGGCATGTAGTTTTTTTGGTGCATTATCAAAGTAATGAGTCTAAAATTAGGCAAAGAAATGGAATTTATAAATGCATTCTCTTTCGTCCTAGACATGGTAGGAATAAGTGTGTGCCGCACATTAGGCAACATACTTCTCGCAATGATTTCATAGGAAAAGGTTAGCACCATAAGGTATTATCCGGAAAGAAATAATAGAATACTAAAATGAACGTATGGTCTTGCAAATAGCATGTAAGATGGAATAAGTTAACACTAGCTTTGTATAAGTTTCATTAACTACTTTGTAGCTAGGAGAATGTTGCATATTGCATAGTCATCACGCGATAACGTCATTCATTAGAAACCGCATTTAGGAAAGATTGCATGGTTCGTCAAAGCATAGGATTCGAAAGTATAGACTACAAAGTGGTAGGCATGATTAATTGGTAAATCCTAGCAGGACCTAGGAAAGTTAGCGTATAGATTGGCAAGCATTTTACCTTACCAAGGAAAGATAAAGTTATCATGAACCATGTGATACGTAGAGGCAATCAATCGCATGTTTACGCGTATTGGTGGAATTGTATCTATTGCTCTCCGTTAGATTTAGTTTATTACCTTTAGAAGGATCATCCTCGTCGCAAGATAGGTATAATTGAAGTGACTAAGTAACCTAAACCACAAGGGACTCATATGGGTATGACTCCGTCGGTATGATAGGTATTCCAAGTGCTAACTAGGATTTAGTGCATTAATAATTCGACCTAGCTTTAGACAAAAACCGTGAATCTAAAGATCCTACACACGTTCACAAAATGTCGAAGCAATTGGATGTTCATGTATGAAATGATCTAAGGTTTTATCCTAAGGATCATGACGAAACTCCGACGGAGTTGCATATTTCTAGAACTGGTGCGCAGATCGGACGCAGGTAGCTCACGTAGTGAATTCCCAAAGGTCCCCAAGAACAAAGCACTCTACTTTTTAGCACAAAAACCAATGTAAAAACAAGCACGACATGAGACAAGAGACAAATTGGGTTCAATCTCCCCCATGCCTTGTGTGAGCGCTTCACAAAGCATGTATTTAATGTATATTTCCAATCTTTATGCTAAAAAATAGCCCAATTACAAAAATATGACAAGCTTTTAGCTTTTGAGTTTGCTTTCTACCAAAAATAAGAAAATAAAGCTAATGGACGGTGCCCATAGTGTCTGGCACGCCCGATCTCAATGTCCAAATAAAAATAACATATCCAGGCGCATAAGCGCATACAAAATAATAATAAATAATCGATGTCTCTATAGACATAATCAAAATATAGGCGTGGCGCCTATCAAAATATAGTCCAAAGATCGTAAACCCGCTAGACTCCAATGCTTTCCTCCGCCACTGCTGCTATCTCTACACATCAACTGAAGCATTCACAATCGTTAGTAAAATAACACAATTAAACCAACAAAAGTGAATACCTAGCAGTCTTTAGCTACATAAATAAATCAACTAGTTAGAAATAAATCCTAACCTTAATTTATTACGAGTGCGCACTCTAAACTCATAAACGTTTATTAATTTAATATGCATTTTGCGGAATCACCCGCTATGGAATCACCCATGTACACACTAAATTAATGAAACGCCCGAAAAGGACAGGCGTCCCCATCAACTTCTCGCACAAAGAATCCTCTTTGCGTATGAGCCCCGGTCATCTAAGTTTACGGAATCCACCGTAAAACCTCACGGAATCCACCGTGGAATATGCCTCCTGGCATCATACCCCCGGGGTGGGATAGCAATTGACCTCAATTGCTATTAGCTCAATGTGGAGCTAACAGAGTGGGGAAAGCATTTAGGTCTCTAGCGTGCATCCATTGTGCTTCTTCTAGAGGATGGTTCTTAAATTTCACGAGATATCGAGAGTACCTTCGGCCAGTTCTAGTGATCATGTAATCAGTGTCTATGATGGCTTCTGGTTCAAGGATTTCAGTCTCTTCTTCTAGTAAAGGTGGGTTTTCATAGACAGGGTGGATAGGTAATTGTCCTCTAAATGGTCTCAATAAACTAATATGAAAGGTATTATGAATTTTCCAATGTGATGGCAGTTCTAACTTGAATGCATTGTCATTAATCTTATGAATGATTCTAAATGGTCCGTAGAATCTAGGGGCTAATTTGACAACTGGATGTCTATCCACACTTTGCAGTCTACGCTTCTCTATTCTAAGCCAAACATAATCATCTACTTTGAAATTCATGGCTTGTCTTGTCTTGTTGGCTTATGATTGTTGGGCTTTAGCAATCATATCCTTTACTTCATCAAAAATAGTGTTATGCATAACAGCAATATCATCGGCACTTTGTATTCTATTAGACAAAGATGCAACAGGTGTAGATAATCTATGTCCATAAATAACTTCAAAAGGTGCTTTCTTTGTAGATGTGTGCGGTGTATTATTGTAAGAAAACTGTAATAAATGTAAGTGAGTATCCCATGTCCGAGGTTTAGAGATAGTGTATGCACGTAAAAGATCTAAAATAGTGCTATTTGTGGCTTCTGTTTGTCCATTTGTTTCTGGATGAAATGCAGATGAGAAATCAATCTTTGTGCCTAGATTTGCAAACAGTGTAATCCAAAAATTATTACAAAATCTAGAATCTCTATCTGAAATAATCACTTTCGGCAATCCATGGTTAGTAAAAACAGTTTTCAAAAATAACTGTGCTGCTTGTGATGCTGTTAAAGTTTTCTTACATGCAATGAAATATGCTTGCTTACTAAATCTATCTACAATTGTCCAAATCATGTCATGGTTAGATTTAGTATTTGGTAAGCCAGTAATGAAATCCATAGATATATGTTCCCAAGGTTTAGATGGAATAGATAAAGGCATTAATAACCCATACTATTTACCATGATGTCTTTTTATTCTTTGACAAATCAGACATTCGAAAACAAAATTAGACACATCTGCATCCATATGCGGCCAATAAAAATCTTCAGTTAACATGCGTAATGTAGAAATGATACCTCTATGACCTTGATATGGGGGACAATGAATTTCATTTAAAACAAAAGATCGGAATGGAATAGTAACACACAGTCTCTTTTCAAAGAACATGAATCCATCATTATATGACAATGAATCAACAGGAATGAAATTATTTTGAACTAATTTTTGCCAATCAGAATGAAAAGTAATATCCTGGTGATATGTGTCTTTCATAGCAATCAAAGAATCAAAAGATATGCTAGAAATGTTATGAATTGCAGGTCTTCTACTCAATGCATCAGCAACTACATTTTCTTTTCCAGGTTGGTATTGAATGATAGGATGGAAACTTTGAATGAATGAAGCCCATTTGATATGACGGTCAGAAATTTGGGGTTGGCTAAGTAAATGTCTAATGCTTTGCTGGTCGGTCTTTATCATGAATTCTGAACCCATTAAATAATGCTTCCATTGTTTCAATGCTTGAACAACTGCTAAGAGTTCCTTGTCATAGGTGGAATATTTGAGCTCAGAGGGTTTCAGCTTAGAACTAGAATATGCTATTGGATGGTTGTCTTGCATTAGCACGGCTCCTATTCCTGATCCGCTAGCATCAGTCACAACTAAAAAGAATGGTCTATTAAAGTCAGGCAGTTGTAGGACAGGGGCATTGGTCAATGCACGTTTAAGTAAATCAAAGGATTTCTGCTGGTTTTCAGTCCATTGGTAAACAATGCCTTTCTTAAGAAGTTTGGTCAGTGGTAAAGCAAGTAATGAGAAATTACGTACAAACTTCCTATAGAAACTAGCAAGACCAAGGAATGAACGTAATTCATGTACATTTTTAGGAATAGGCCAATGCAATATTGCGTCAATTTTCTTAGGATCAACTTTTATTCCTTCTTCTGATACAATATGACCTAGATATTCTATTTCTGTCTTAAAGAATTCACTCTTGTCAGGATTTGCAAACAATTGATTTTCTTTCAGTAATTGAAAAACTAATGATAAATGCTCATAATGCTCTTTTTCACTTTGACTGAATACTAAAATATCATCAAAGAAAACAATCACACAATACTGATATTTTAGAAAAATACGGTTCATCATTCTACTGAAAGTGGCAGGTGCATTAGTTAATCCGAATGGCATAACTAAGAATTCGTAATGGCCAAACTGTGTCCTGAATGCAGTCTTAAATATGTCGGATCTATCTAGCCTCACCTGATGATATCCAGATTTAAGGTCAATTTTACTAAATATAGAAGATCCTTGCAGTTTGTCCATAAGGTCATCAACTCTAGGTATAGGATATCTATTCTTTACAGTGATCTTGTTTAATGCTCGGTAGTCAATACACATCCGATAAGTATTATTCTTTTTCTTGACTAAGAGCACAGGTGCACCGAATGGAGAACTGCTAGGTCAAATTAAACCTCTATTTAGTAATTCTTCTACTTGAGTCTGGATTTCTTTTTGCTCTATTTGATTGTGGCTATATGGGGCTTTGCAAGGTGGTTGTGTGCCAGGTATTAGGTCAATCTTATGGTCTTCTGGACGTGATGGAGGTAAACCTGGTGGTAGGTCTTCTGCAAAACAATCCTTAAAATATGCAAGAAATTCCTTATGCCTAGGGTGCATATGAGTTTCTTTTGCGTGCAATTCATTCACCCAAATGAGATATGATTTAGTATTCTTGCGTAGTGCACGTTTTGCTTGAGTATGCGAAAGCAGTGGAAACATATGAGATGCATGCATACCAAATAATGTAATAGATTTTCCTTGAAAATTAATGTTCATTGTGTGTGTAGAATAATTTATATTGGGATTATGTTGGTGTCTCCATGGCATTCCTAGGATAATGTCGCTAGACTGTAATGGGACAACTAAGAAATTTCTTCTTTCAATATATGGACCAATTTGAATTTCTAAATCTTGAACTTCTTGTGTGCCATTGTACCTAGTGCCTGAAAATGCAGCTTTTATGCGATAATGCGTAGGTACAGTATGCAATTTCAATTCCTTTACCAATTTTGCTGAAATAAAGTCATGCGTACTACCGTCATCATGCAATATAGTTCTTTCTTTTCCATGCACCATACATTTCATAGTCAACAATGAATGTAAAGTAGGCATACCTGGTAAAGTGTCGGAAGTAGTAGTAGGATCATCTTCTTCTTCAGTGAAATCCGGCATATCCTCATGCTCGTCCTCGTCCATAGCTCCAAGGTAGTTGATATGTGCTGATGGCTTCTTTGAATGACAATTTGCTGCGAGATGGCCTGGCTGGTGACACTTGTAGCATACGATAGGTTTGGCTTTGGTCACATTATTTGCAATGGCTGGGAGTCTGGGTATATTTGGATTTGCTTGTTGGATAGGCTTAGGATTTGGATTGACAGTGGATGGTAATGCAGGTGGTTTAGGCCAATTCTTGCGGAAAGATGGTGATGAGAAACGACCTGGATTAAACCTTCTGAAATTTGAATTGAATTGTTTAGATCCATAATTACCGTTTGCTTGGAATGGCTGTGGTCGTCGATCTCTTCCACGTAACTTATCTTCAGTGTCGTGAGCTAAGGAGATGGCATCTTCAAGGGTAGCAGGCTTGAACATATTCACCTCAGCGTAGTAATGTCCAAGAAGTCCAGACATGTACTTCCGCTTATGTGTCGTCTCTGGTACGTCTTCAAGCATGTGTAGCTGTAGGAGTGCATTCCAAAAACGCTCTGTATACTGTGGAATAGGCTCACGATCGCGTTGTTGAAGTAAATCCCATTGCTTGATAGCCTTCTCATGAAATTGCGGTGGAAGGAAATTTTGCATGAACTTCTTCTTAAAATCTTCCCATGTAGCAGGACATTCTATGCTCTTGCGGACTACAGTCCACCAAAGTGATGCTCTATCTATCAGATGATTAGTAACACACTTGATTTTATCTTTCTCAGGATAAGTTTCCTCATGGAAATAGTCATCAAACTGGCTAATGAATGATAAAACAGTCTTTCCTTCTCTTATGCCATTGAAAGTGCGAAACTTGAAACTTCGTTTACTTATCTTGGATTCCTTGTGAATGGTTTGTGCTTCAAGAGTGGCATCGATGGTACGGCGAATCAGATCTTCAGCTTGGGGTTCTTCTTTATCAGTGGACGCTCCTTGTAGCTTTGTCAATTGCGCTTGCAAGGCTTGCCTAGCTCTTCGCTCTTCGTCCAATTGTAACATGATAAGATCCAGCTTTTGTTCCATGGTAGGCTCGGGTAGATCGTCTTCAGCCATAGGATCATCCATATGTGGGGTAGTCATCCTGTAAAACTCAACAAACCTTTCTCACTCAAAATCAGTTAGCGGGATGAGCGTAGCTCAAATTTGGGGTTACAAGGCTATGTATTTTTTTGGTATTTTCTTCTTCAATTTTCAGAAATTCTGAAATATTTCTGTCTCCATTTGCTGAAAGTACTTCAACGAACTTGTAGATAGGTAAAACAGCTTGCTGTGAACAACTTTCCAGTTCAGAGTTTTTGCATACGAACAAGTCTTCTATGAGTTTTAAGCACTAGTCAGTTCTGATTTAGTCTGACTTGCAGAGTTGCAGACTTAACAGACTTGCAGGGTTGTTGACTTGCTGGACTTAGCCGATTTGCAGAACTTGCAGGACTTGATTAGTGTCGACTTGCGAAACTTGACTTCTGGAGTGCGTGACCGAGAGTTTGCAGACTTGTCTGCCCAGTAGAACTTGCAGAGTATAGAAGGATTTAAGCTTAATTAGTTAAGCTTAAAGCTTAATAAGCTTAAGAAGAAGGCGCCGTTTTCTGATCGTGAGGGGGGGGGGCGTTTTTTCTTCGCGCGATTTTCGGGGCTCCACTTCTTGATCACGATGAGAATTTTGAAGCAAATAAGCTTCTCTAATACCCTTAAGCTTTATGATTAAGCTTTTGATTAATAGGATTAAGAGCTTTTCTCACAGTTTCATCACGACTTGTTCATGGAGTTGAGGGAGTGGTCCTCCGCCGACAGAGAGTGGTCCTTCGCGATCTGAGAGTGGAAACAGGGGTTCTTGATCGCCAGAAGTCTGCCTGTATCGACGGTTCGCGACGAGATTGACTGTAGAGGCCGTTTGTTCCTGGAGCTCCGCCTTCGCCCGAGATTGGTAGCGATTGGAAGCCCTTGATCTCTGCTCCGCTCTGATACCACTGGTGCGCAGATCGGACGCAGGTAGCTCACGTAGTGAATTCCCAAAGGTCCCCAAGAACAAAGCACTCTACTTTTTAGCACAAAAACCAATGTAAAAACAAGCACGACATGAGACAAGAGACAAATTGGGTTCAATCTCCCCCATGCCTTGTGTGAGCGCTTCACAAAGCATGTATTTAATGTATATTTCCAATCTTTATGCTAAAAAATAGCCCAATTACAAAAATATGACAAGCTTTTAGCTTTTGAGTTTGCTTTCTACCAAAAATAAGAAAATAAAGCTAATGGACGGTGCCCATAGTGTCTGGCACGCCTGATCTCAATGTCCAAATAAAAATAACATATCCAGGCGCATAAGCGCATACAAAATAATAATAAATAATCGATGTCTCTATAGACATAATCAAAATATAGGCGTGGCGCCTATCAAAATATAGTCCAAAGATCGTAAACCCGCTAGACTCCAATGCTTTCCTCCGCCACTGCTGCTATCTCTACACATCAACTGAAGCATTCACAATCGTTAGTAAAATAACACAATTAAACCAACAAAAGTGAATACCTAGCAGTCTTCAGCTACATAAATAAATCAACTGGTTAGAAATAAATCCTAACCTTAATTTATTACGAGTGCGCACTCTAAACTCATAAACGTTTATTAATTTAATATGCATTTTGCGGAATCACCCGCTATGGAATCACCCATGTACACACTAAATTAATGAAACGCCCGAAAAGGACAGGCGTCCCCATCAACTTCTCGCACAAAGAATCCTCTTTGCGTATGAGCCCCGGTCATCTAAGTTTACGGAATCCACCGTAAAACCTCACGGAATCCACCGTGGAATATGCCTCCTGGCATCAAGAACCATGGGTCAACCTAATTAGGAATGATTTGGAGGATACCCTAAAACCCTGTTACTCGGCTGGGGTAAATTCCGTGAACGGAAAACACTAAGCAATGGAATGATCCCATGGAATTAGATGCAATACATGTGCAAAAAGCTGCAACATTGTATAGACTTGAGATTTGTCCACAAGAGAGTTTGTCATCTCTCGAAATGAGGTTGGCAAGTTAATGAGTAATCATCCTGTTACTCACTTTTCTTGGGAAATAATTGCCAAGGAAAAGGAAAGTTAGGTATTTGCGAATGACCCGACAATAAACTAAAGCGACATGGTCGCTGGATCCTGCCACAACAGAACCTTAAGCATTGGTAGGGTATGACCCTAACCCAAGAATGATAGGAATCTTGCCAAGTTCCAATTGATTCCGGATCGAATGCGGGTTGCATTCGGAGGAAAGGAGTCACTCCTTAACAGTTTGCCAGCCAAACGACCATTGGAATTTGATTGTGCTTGTAACAGTTTAGAAAGCACTGTTTGCATTGTTTGCTCAATGAACTAAAGGAGGAAAACATATCTAAATACTTCAGGTTGAAGCCTGAAGGGAGAGGCAGCTTCAGTTACCCCCGACTGCCTGCCTAACCCTAACCAAGGGGGTTGTTAACCGCGCCGGGAACGTGGACCGAACCCGCCGTGAGAGGTCTCTCCGTTGAGTTCTGCTTGGAGCAGGAGGACGCTTGGGTGCCAGGGGGGGCTCTGGCTGTAAATCCCTCGCCTTCCGGGTCCTGCACAAGAGACTAACGTGACTCGGGATTGGATCTCAAGGCCCGCATACTAGTCTACGGGCGGAAACTTGGGTTAGTGATCCCTGGTGGATTACTGGATAGCCTTCGGGCGGATTATGAATACGCCTACGGGCGGGAACTCCTTGTATTTCAAAGATAACAGGATAAAATGATAATAAGGAAGTTGTTTGACATTGTTTTCTTTATGTCCTGTGATAAGATTACGTGAAGGAACCAGTGCATAACAGGGTTAATCAAAGAAGCTGCTTGTATATGTCAAACTAATGTGGTAGGTAATTACATAACTAAAACAAATCGAGGAAAGTGCGGAGGATGGACCATGGGTCCGTCCTATGGATGGGTGGTCCCGGTTAGCCGGGAACTTTTCTCAAAGCATTCGACGAACAGAAGGACGATCGACATCACCGAAACAAGTAATGAGAACGATGACTCGGAATTACCGATTACCCGATTCAAGCTGTTTTAGGGGAACGGAATGGGACTATGCCTTTTGGCAAAGAGGTTGAGCCTTGCATCCCTCTCGTTTCCCATTCTCCTTAAACCAAGTGCAGCATGAATCCGCTTCAGACCTGGCGTTTCTGCGTAAAGTAGTTCGATCAGGTCTGACGTTAGTTGCTGTTAGTAGAATGACCAAACAATTCCAGTCGATCCTAGTGGGAACGGCCAGGACGCTTCCATTACGTGGCAGACGCAGAAAGTCCTAGATTGCAAAACCCGCAACATTCCGTGGGAGTGCCGGGTGGAGTTTTCTAGACAACCTTTCCGATGGACTGCTAAGACGTGTCCTAGAGGATTCTAGTGGACACGTTACAGTTGGTATCAGAGCCAGGTTACAATGGAATTGTTTTCATAAGATTTCATTAGAAGTGAGGTAAAGAAATTGTTCCTGTCCAAACATTTTCTCATCTTCGATACTGTCTTGCAGAATTACGAGGCGTGGAACAAGTTTTTGGTGTTCCGGATCATGTTCATGACTGCGATGCATTCTCCGCATTATAGGCAGAGAATTGAAATGATGAACATCTTGGAACAGATTTATAACCCATCACCTCTATACATAGAGCGAAGATGGACTGGGTCTTCAGGAATCTACTACATAGCTGCCCACCGGTTCGCTTATCTACAAACCAACCTGAAGAGGATCAAGTGGTTGGAAGATTTGAAAGTCGTGAAGCTGTTCATTTTTGTGGAAGCTCACGTGAATTCAACTTTGCATATTCGAGGTCGTAGAGTTGAATTAAACTCATATGTTTATGAGGAAGTAACCCGTGTAATTCCAGCTGATAGAATTAAGGTATTGGGCTGCCATGGGAAGTATGGATTCCAGCGGAAAGGATATCCCGAACTTTCGATGAATTATCGATTCCTAAAGATACATGACCCAAAACCCTACTATTACACAGTTCCTGTAGACAAATCCAATACTATGTTGTTCTCCCCAAACTAAATGTAATGATTGGATTATCATCACTCGAGATGTTGTATGAGGCTACGCCATATAAATATGAATAAGGACTTATTTTATCACTATCCGATTGTGCATCAAGGTTGTTGCAAAAAAGTTAAATAGCTTCATGATTTACGAAATAGTTGAACTAAGGATAAGCTAATGTCAATTATTATGTAATAATGTTAAGAAAACTTTCTACCTAGGCGCAACCCCAGGTACAAGTTCCAAATTCGCCCCCTACAGCAAGTACGACTGTGATCCAGGAGAAGAAGTTCCTCCTCAAACAGATTAAGCCACCTGAGTTTGACGGGAGAGGCAGATTCGTCCAGTCAGACGCTGAGATTTGGATTGAATCTATGGAGGACTACTTCGAAGCCGCTGGCACTGCACCTACCAATCAGGCCATGCTCGCCAAATTAAAACTCACTGGTGAAGCCAGACTATGGTGGAAACAATGGTGCAGGGATCAAGGGATTTCAGAGGGGTCCGTTACCTGGGAGAAGTTAAAGCAAGTCGTGCAAGGGAGATATTTGCCACCCGCATATCGTACTCAGAAAATGAATGAGTTTTATGAGTTAAAACAGTTAGGACTCACGCTTGACGCATACTACTCTAAGTTTGTCTCACTCTTGAAGTATGCGCCACAAATGGACACGACACAGCAGGTGTCCAAATTTTGCGCAGGCTTAAATCCACCTGTAAATACCCGTCTCAAATCTATGAGACCATCAGATCTTCAGGATGCACTCATTTGAGCGGCACCTATAATTCAGGAAGTGCAAGCTAAACCAAGGAGTATTAAGAACTGGACTTATAGCAACCCAAGCAGAGGAGCATTCAGACCTCAGGTTAAGAGAGTTCAAGGCCACAATCAGGGACAAAGGAAGAAAGCAAGGACAAATAACGTCAACAACTTTGTTCCTACTCACGGTAATGGCCGAAACATCCGATGTTTCCACTGCAATGAACTCGGTCACTTCAGAAGGGAATGTCCCAAGCTTAGCGAGGGACACCGTCAAGGTGCTGGCCGCGGGCAGGGAGCCGCCACCCGTGGAAGAGGAAGAGCTGCCTGCATTACCACTAGGCAAAGATGTAATGCGGAAGAAGAGGAAGACCCGACTATGGAAGCAGAATTCGAAAGAGCAACAGTCCATGCCGCTTTACACAGGAAGGGCCCGAATCGCCAGTTCTCGGTAATTCAAACGCCGTCGGACTATCAAGGTAAAAGTTTCAAAACCTTGATTGATTGTGGCAGTACGCATTCCTTTATCTCACCAGCGTGTGCTAAGAGATTAGGAATAGCCACAGTAGAAGCACCTATCCTACTTGTGGAATTGGCAAACGGTCGTGAGGTAACTTGTGCTAGGCAAACTACTAAGGAGGAGTTCTATCTGGGAGGAAAGAAAACCTCAGTCAAATTTAGAGTCATGAACTTAGGCATCCATGAGTGTCTACTCGGGATGGATTGGCTTAAGCCCAATGACGCCCACATCCACTGTGGAAAGGGTCAAGTTTCCTTTCGAAACTCTGACAGAGAGTTTGTTACGACTCAAGGTGAGGCAGGAGTGCCGAGAATCCAATTAGCCAAGGTATCGCGGATCATAAAAGGGGTTAGGAAAGGATTACCCGTTTATTTGATCAAACTCAACAAGTTGGATCAAAAGCAAGAGGCTCATGAGGGACCCTCTTGGCTAAAAGAATACGCTGACGTGTTCCCTGAGGAATTAACTGAACTTCCACCTCCAAGAGAAGTTGATCATGAAATAAGGCTAATACCTGGAGCTGCGCCAATTGCAAAGAGACCTTACAGAATGTCCATTCTAGAGGCTATTGAGTTGAAGGAGCAACTCAAGCAACTGTTAAACCAAGGCTACATCAGGCCTAGCAATTCACCATGGGGAGCTCCAGTCCTATTTCAGAAAAAGAAAGATGGGACACTTCGACTATGTATTGATTACCGTGGGTTGAATCAATCAACAGTCAAGAACAAGTACCCTATTCCTAGAATAGATGAGCTTCTTGACCGCCTTCAAGGTGCAAAGATCTTCTCCAAAATTGATCTCAGGTCAGGCTACTATCAAATCAGGATCAAGGATGAGGATATTCCAAAAACGGCCTTCAATACAAGATATGGGCACTTTGAATTCTTGGTTATGTCATTCGGACTTACAAATGCACCTGCCACTTTCAATAGGTTAATGCAGGATATTTTTAGGCCATATCTTGATGATTTCGTGCTTGTCTTCTTCGATGACATTTTAGTCTATTCTAAACGGGAAGAAGATCATGAACCTCAACTACGGATTGTTTTGGAGACAATGAGGTCTCATAAGTTGTATGCAAAAATGAAGAAGTGTGCATTCTTCAAACGGCAGATTGAATATCTAGGATTCATCGTATCATCTGAAGGAATATCAGTAGATCCAGCCAAAGTCAGAGATGTGCTTGAATGGCCAATACCAGTATCTGTCAAAGAGATACGTAGTTTTCTTGGCTTGACAGGATGGTATAGGATCTTTATCAAAAACTATGCTTTGATTGCAGCACCTCTTACCGACTTACTAAAGAAGCAGACTTCTATTACATGGTCAACTCCCGAGCAAAATAGCTTCGATCAATTGAAGCAATGTTTGGTATCAGCACCTATTCTGAGACTTCCTGATCTCAATAAGGAGTTCGAGGTAGTAATTGATGCTAGCATTCTTGCATTGGGGTGTGTTCTTATGCAGGAAGGTCATCCAGTAGCATATTCTTCAAGGAAATTGAAGAGTCACGAAAAGAATTATGCCACTCATGACCTGGAGTTATTAGCTGTCATCCATGCTCTAAAGCTTTGGAGACACTATCTGTTGGGAAATAAGTTCACTCTAGTAACCAATCATAAGAGTCTCAAATGGATTTTTACCCAGAACGAGCTCAACATGAGGCAACGTCGATGGATTGAAGTATTGGAGGAATATGATTTTGAAATCAAGTATCGACCAGGGAAAGAGAATGTAGTTGCCGATGCACTCAGTCGCAAGGCATTCCTAAACTCCCTAATCTTGCAGAATCCATCAACGGCCAAATCTCTGGCTACAAAGGTATCTATGCCAAGCAACCCTATACTCGAACTAGCTAGAGAGGAAGCATGCCATGACTTAGCCTACCAAGCAATGATAAAAGAAATATCTACCAAGGACCAGAATTTGAAGTTACAGGCCAAGTATCATGAATTCTCTGTTGACAATGGACTTATTTACTATAGAACAAGGCTATGTATACCAGCAAGTCAGTCACTTAAGCAGAAGATATTGTGGGAAGCTCATGACTCCCCTTTCGCAGGACATCCCGGCTATGCAAAGACTCTTAATGCAGTCAGGAAGAGCTATCATTGGGAGAGGCTCAAAGGTGACATCCTCAAATATGTCACTGAATGTTTGTCTTGCCAACGTATCAAGGCTGAACATGTCATGATGCCAGGGAAATTACAACCCCTTGACATTCCCCAAATGAAATGGGAATTCATCAGTATGGATTTTGTGGTGGGCTTACCCCAAGTCCAAGGAGGATACAACTCCATTATGGTTGTAGTTGACATGCTTACTAAGGTTGCACACCTGATTCCAGTAAAGACAAACTATAAAGCTTCCGATATTGCAAGAGTGTTTATCAAAGAAATATTCAAGCTACATGGGTTACCTAGAAGGATCATTAGCAATCGAGATTCTCTTTTCACTTCTCACTTCTGGAGAGCTATTTTTGAAGCTATTGGAACCCAACTCTGTTTTAGCACTGCCTACCATCCCCAAACAGATGGACAAACAGAGCGAGTAAATCAAATCATTGAGGATATTCTTAGGGCTTACTGCTGTCGAGAGCCAAAGAGATGGATTCAATATTTGCCGTTAGTAGAATTTGCTTACAATGCTTCTTATCAGCAGAGCATTCAAATGACTCCTTTTCAGGCATTGTATGGTCATGATTGTCGAAGTCCTCTAAATTTTTCAGATCCTACCCTAAGAGTCGAAGCTTCAAGACAAATGTTGGAGGACATGGATGACCAAATAAGGTCAATAAGACAAGACATACAAGCAGCCAAAGATAGACAAAAGGCATATGCGGATTTGAAGCGCCAAGAGAGGATCTTCGGAGAAGGAGACATGGTCTTCATTCGTGTACGCCCCAAGAGGAGCTCTTTATCTCTAGGAAAATGCAAGAAGCTAAGTCCAAGGTATTGCGGTCCGTATAAAATCCTCAAATGCCTAGGACCCAATGCTTATAAATTGCAACTTCCTGATAACCTAAAAGTTCACAATGTATTCCATGTTAGTCTCTTAAAAAAGTATGTACCCAACCCAAATCATGTACTTGATGACCAACAAATTGTAATGCCTAGTCAAGGAGTCCTTGAACTAAGACCGGAAAGGATTTTAGATGTCAGGGAGAGACAGTTGAGATCTAGAACCTTGAAAGAATGCCTCGTCCAGTGGAAAGATTATCTCGAAGAGGATGCTACCTGGATGGATGAAAGCTCTTTCAGTCTTCAATACCCCCAGTTTTTCTCGAGATGAGGACATCTCGATTCTTCTAAGGGGGAGAGAATGTAATATTTCCGCACACTCCGTACCGTAAATATTAACTGTCCGCACGCGGTGTAAACCCTGTGCAAAGGTATTCCCTACTTCGCAAGTTATTAGTAACTTAAACCATACCATTCACGAGGTCTCCACGTCGATAATTAAAAGCCGGGGTTGAAGACCGTATAACCGCAAGGGAACGACCGCTTGGGAAGGGCAATAGGATAAATTAAGGCAAATTTTTTTACTATTATCCCTTCCCCCAGCCGATGCATGGCTGGAGGAGAGGGAGTGTGGAGGGGGGGATGGCCAAGTGAGGGACTGCATGAGGGGAGTCCTCCACGTGTGTGGAGGCCCTCTTCCCCACCCCCATGCCTATATAAACACCCCCCTAGCAAGGGGGTGTGCTGGAGAGAGTGGTGGGAGGGAGAGCTAGAGGAGGAAGAAGTCGCCGTGCCGGACGTGAAGGAAGGACGGGCCGTGGAGAGGAGAGTGCTGGACGTGCTGGACGAGGAGCTGAGGAGGTCGCCGTCGACGTGAAGCGACACGCTGCCGCCCAGATTGCCGTTGCTGCCGCCTAGACTGCCGGTCCGCCAACCACCGCCACGAGCCGCCGTCGCTGCCGCCCTGACCACGGCCATCTCAGACTGTCCGCCACGTGGATCACGACCCCCACGTGCTTCTGTGGAAGCTCAGAAGCTTCTTAGAAGCTTCTTTAGAAGCTTCTAGGAGGGGGGGGCCTCCTTAAGGCCCCTTCCCACCCCATTTCCAAGAAGATCTCTTCATACCCTTCCCGGGACTTTGAAGAGGGGACGGTGAAGCCATAAAGACCCCCGCAAGACCCATCGAAAAGGCTTTCGCAAGAAGATTTTAAAGCCGCAAGCCGTCCGAGATTAAATTCCGTGCCGATTCGAGTTTTCTTGAAAGACTCCTAAAGCCTTTGCCGAAAGCACCATCCCGAAAAGGAAATCTCCCGCATACAAGGATAAAGGCAGAGGTCGGAAGGCCGCATTCCGAGGGCCGTCACTCCGTAGACCACAAAGGCAAATCGGAAACTACGATGGCCCCAAAAAGATCACAAGGTGCGACCGCGGAAGGCTCATCTCCGAATGTACAAGTGGACATCTCCCCGACCCCACAAGTCCAGGTTCTTTCGAGTTATTCTCGCATGATTAGACGCGCTTAGCTCATAGAGGAAATTGAATTTTTACGTTTAATTTTAATGCATACGGAAATTGGAAAGAAATACATGTGATAAAGCATCTCTTGAACATTAGGCAAGATTGAAAAATATCATGAATTTGAACGAGTTATCCACCTTAGAAGGCTAGTGGCATGTAGTTTTTTTGGTGCATTATCAAAGTAATGAGTCTAAAATTAGGCAAAGAAATGGAATTTATAAATGCATTCTCTTTCGTCCTAGACATGGTAGGAATAAGTGTGTGCCGCACATTAGGCAACATACTTCTCGCAATGATTTCATAGGAAAAGGTTAGCACCATAAGGTATTATCCGGAAAGAAATAATAGAATACTAAAATGAACGTATGGTCTTGAAAATAGCATGTAAGATGGAATAAGTTAACACTAGCTTTGTATAAGTTTCATTAACTACTTTGTAGCTAGGAGAATGTTGCATATTGCATAGTCATCACGCGATAACGTCATTCATTAGAAACCGCATTTAGGAAAGATTGCATGGTTCGTCAAAGCATAGGATTCGAAAGTATAGACTACAAAGTGGTAGGCATGATTAATTGGTAAATCCTAGCAGGACCTAGGAAAGTTAGCGTACAGATTGGCAAGCATTTTACCTTACCAAGGAAAGATAAAGTTATCATGAACCATGTGATACGTAGAGGCAATCAATCGCATGTTTACGCGTATTGGTGGAATTGTATCTATTGCTCTCCGTTAGATTTAGTTTATTACCTTTAGAAGGATCATCCTCGTCGCAAGATAGGTATAATTGAAGTGACTAAGTAACCTAAACCACAAGGGACTCATATGGGTATGACTCCGTCGGTATGATAGGTATTCCAAGTGCTAACTAGGATTTAGTGCATTAATAATTCGACCTAGCTTTAGACAAAAACCGTGAATCTAAAGATCCTACACACGTTCACAAAATGTCGAAGCAATTGGATGTTCATGTATGAAATGATCTAAGGTTTTATCCTAAGGATCATGACGAAACTCCGACGGAGTTGCATATTTCTAGAACCATGGGTCAACCTAATTAGGAATGATTTGGAGGATACCCTAAAACCCTGTTACTCGGCTGGGGTAAATTCCGTGAACGGAAAACACTAAGCAATGGAATGATCCCATGGAATTAGATGCAATACATGTGCAAAAAGCTGCAACATTGTATAGACTTGAGATTTGTCCACAAGAGAGTTTGTCATCTCTCGAAATGAGGTTGGCAAGTTAATGAGTAATCATCCTGTTACTCACTTTTCTTGGGAAATAATTGCCAAGGAAAAGGAAAGTTAGGTATTTGCGAATGACCCGACAATAAACTAAAGCGACATGGTCGCTGGATCCTGCCACAACAGAACCTTAAGCATTGGTAGGGTATGACCCTAACCCAAGAATGATAGGAATCTTGCCAAGTTCCAATTGATTCCGGATCGAATGCGGGTTGCATTCGGAGGAAAGGAGTCACTCCTTAACAGTTTGCCAGCCAAACGACCATTGGAATTTGATTGTGCTTGTAACAGTTTAGAAAGCACTGTTTGCATTGTTTGCTCAATGAACTAAAGGAGGAAAACATATCTAAATACTTCAGGTTGAAGCCTGAAGGGAGAGGCAGCTTCAGTTACCCCCGACTGCCTGCCTAACCCTAACCAAGGGGGTTGTTAACCGCGCCGGGAACGTGGACCGAACCCGCCGTGAGAGGTCTCTTCGTTGAGTTCTGCTTGGAGCAGGAGGACGCTTGGGTGCCAGGGGGGGCTCTGGCTGTAAATCCCTCGCCTTTCGGGTCCTGCACAAGAGACTAACGTGACTCGGGATTGGATCTCGAGGCCCGCATACTAGTCTACGGGCGGAAACTTGGGTTAGTGATCCCTGGTGGATTACTGGATAGCCTTCGGGCGGATTATGAATACGCCTACGGGCGGGAACTCCTTGTATTTCAAAGATAACAGGATAAAATGATAATAAGGAAGTTGTTTGACATTGTTTTCTTTATGTCCTGTGATAAGATTACGTGAAGGAACCAGTGCATAACAGGGTTAATCAAAGAAGCTGCTTGTATATGTCAAACTAATGTGGTAGGTAATTACATAACTAAAACAAACCGAGGAAAGTGCGGAGGATGGACCATGGGTCCGTCCTATGGATGGGTGGTCCCGGTTAGCCGGGAACTTTTCTCAAAGCATTCGACAAACAGAAGGACGATCGACATCACCGAAACAAGTAATGAGAACGATGACTCGGAATTACCGATTACCCGGTTCAAGCTGTTTTAGGGGAACGGAATGGGACTATGCCTTTTGGCAGAGAGGTTGAGCCTTGCATCCCTCTCGTTTCCCATTCTCCTTGAACCAAGTGCAGCATGAATCCGCTTCAGACCTGGCGTTTCTGCGTAAAGTAGTTCGATCAGGTCTGACGCTAGTCGCTGTTAGTAAAATGACCAAACAATTCCAGTCGATCCTAGTGGGAACGGCCAGGACGCTTCCGTTACGTGGCAGACGCGGAAAGTCCTAGATTGCAAAACCCGCAACATTCCGTGGGAGTGCCGGGTGGAGTTTTCTAGACAACCTTTCCGATGGACTGCTAAGACGTGTCCTAGAGGATTCTAGTGGACACGTTACAGTTTAGATGAGCTACAACCTCAACTTCTCAATGCATGATACTGGAGGGCTTGTTGCTTTATCATTTTATGTGAATTGTTGCTTTTATTTTGCCTCGGATATTGTCATTTGTTTACCTCTCTTTGCTATTTGCATTCTTAGTCAAATGAAGCTTTTGCTCAAGGAAAATAGTTATTATGGATTGTTATGTATATTCTATGATCGGGATATATAATTCTTGGTTATTTTCCTTTCAACGATAAAGTTGCTTGTGCAATGAAATAAGGCATATCCCATGGCTACAAAACAAAGGAGAGAGGCAAGCACACGTTGGCACCCTCGAGCATCCAAGAACTCTTGAGCCAACAATTGCTTTTGCAATGCCATGAAACCATCTTAGAATGAGTGAGAATCATGTTCACGCCACCCTAGAATGCTTATCTAAGGAAATACAATCTTAAATGGCATCTCTTTATGGTATTATTTGGTAGATATCTTAACCTTCATAATGTAATTAAATAGGTTGTGATTCGAACTAAAAGGCACAACTGATGCAAATACAAGATAAGATGAGTGATGGGTGTCATGGTCAAAGGAATGTGACATGTGCTCAAGGTTTCTATTAACAAGAAAAATGAAGTGAGCTCTAGAAAGAAATGTCATGTGTTATCTCGTTGTTTTCAAAACAAGTGTCCATTATGCAAAAAAAAAATTGACTTTGAAAATGTCATTGGTTTGTTGGTATAGATAAATCGATGTCTCATGTCTACATGATGGTTTAGTGGCAAAGCACTTTGCACATGCTTGAGATATCCTAGCACAAATGGCAAATCATATTTTTAATAGAGTATTTTGTGAGGGATTTCTAACTCATTGTTCAAACATACGATTGTACTACCCTATAAGGGTAAAGACTCTATGGTACCCAATAATTACAAGGCCATCATGATTGGCCACATGTTGGCTAAGATATATGGATCTATTGTGGAGCAAGCTTTGAGCAATTGGGTTGATATATAGATCAAGCTAGTTTTAAATAGGAATACAACACACTCAATCATATTTTCACACTACCGGCTATTATTGATATGAATAAGGCCAAGCATGTAAGAAAAAGATATATTTCTATTTTGTGGGTTTCTCTAAGGCATTTGATAAGGTGCCACATGCCATACTCATGAAGAGACTACAAGATATTGGTTTCCCTAAGGAGATACATTGGAGCATCTATGCTCTATACAAGATGGCGATACTCATGAAGAGACTACAAGATATTGGTTTCCCTAAGGAGATACATTGGAGCATCTATGCTCTATACAAGATAGCAATAAGTAGCATACAAGTCCCATGAGATATCTTAGATTTGATTAACTACACTATTTGAGTGAAACATGAATACCCACTCCCACCCACTTTGTTTGGGCTCCATATAGATGAAGTCTTAGACTATGTTGATAGAGACAAAGGGATTGAAGCTAGCTTAGTTGGGGTATTAATGCCTATATTGATTTACGAAGATGACATTGTGCTTATATCTAACTTACTTGAGGGACTACAAAGACATTTGGGTGCACTATCAACTTTTGCAAAGATAGAGATCTTGGGGTTAACCTTGAGAAAACCAAGGTTATGATATTCAATACCTCAACCACTTAGGTGATGAGATCCAAGTATCAATTTATTTTTGATGGAGAGCCAATAGAGTCTCACATAATATGTATACTTGGGAGTCACTTTCAAAGGGCTACAATTTCCTAGAGAGACACACTAAAGGCTCAACTAGCACAAGCATATGTAGCATTAAGTGCATTACAAAGACTATGAACACACACAATTCAATGAACCATGTATCAAATTGTGGCTCTTTGATGCACTAGTTATACCTACACTCCTCTATGGAATTACCATTTGGGGCCATGCCTATATTATACAAGGAGATGAGTACTTACATATGATGGACCAAAGATAGTTTTATGGCAAAAGGACCATATGGAGTGACCAATTGATGATAATACATATGATACGAGTGAAAAGCTCAACTTCACACAAGATCATCAAAGCTATGATGGGACCAACAACTATGGTGTTTGAGGCCCTACTCCACGCATTGTCTTTTTAACATAGATTATGGAAGCTCCCTCATAATAGATACCCATTGCCAACATTGGTTTCATCTAGACAATTAGCAACGAAGGATAATAGCCATTGCTGGAATAATTAGATGGGTATATGGATGAGTTTGCATGGTCTACAAGTTGATAGATTACCCTCCTATGATTACAACTTGAGTCGCCCTATACTTGAGCTTAGCTTATCAAAGCACACTACCACAATCATATTCTTTAGCTCTTTGAGGATGGCTTCATCACCCCATCCAACTATATGGATACTTAGCTGCCACATGGTTTGAGGATTATGGATGTTTTAGGTTTCTTCCTCTTAGAGCTCCAAAGATGCAAAACCACTATTCAACAGGATAGGAGCCTCCTATAGACACGTCCACCCAATCAAAGAGTCGTCACCAACGTTTTCATTACTACATAGTCGAGCACAAGATTTGACCACCATCATTACTAAAAGACAAGCAAGGCTACATCATAAAAAAGCTTTATCTTTAAGGGATATCTTCTTGAACACATCACTAGAACTTATTCAAGCTAGACACCCACCTCCACCAATAAGAGACCTAGACACTCTTATCATAGACAAATCAAAGCTATCATTGAGCACCACATGAAACAAATATCGAGATGCTTCAATCACTTAAACCTACATTTTCACCTTGGGAAAATACCTCACCAAGGAAACGAGAATTTCCATATTTTTCCTTCCCTTTTTTAGTAGTTTCATTATGTCTATACCACAAGCATATTCTTACAAAGAATATATCTAGCCAAGGAAAATAGCATTTTCATATTTTCCCATCCCTTTTTTTGTAGTTTCATTACACCTATACCACAAGCATATACTTACAAAGAATATATCTAGCATCTAGTCTCATAAACATATCTTTTACCTTTTTTAGATGAGAGAGACTTTATTGTATGAACAAGTGCAATCTCATAGGCCCCATTGACCTTTTAGAGTTGATAATATTCTCTCTCTCTCTCTCTCCAAGTCTTCCTTGCTTATGGGTTTTCATCACTCTATTCTTTTATTCTCCCATCAGTTAGGTTTTTATTTTTGCATCACTTCATTTTATGTCTCAAAATTGTAAGTTCTTGCTGCTTACGAGTTTGCATTACTTCATTTTTAAATTCCTACTATTAGTCTATATCTTGCATATGTTTTGCATCACTAGGCATTGTGTGTGTGTGTGTGTGTGTGTGTGTGTGTGTGTGTGTGTGTGTGTGTGTGTGTGTGTGTGTGTGTGTGTGTGTGTGTGTGTGTGTGTGTGTGTGTGTGTGTGTGTGTGTGTGTGTGTGTGTGTGTGTGTGTGTGTGTGTGTGTGTGTGTGTGTGTGTGAAACTACATAAAGCGCACCAATATATGAGGTTCAAACATTTATATGTACTACTTTGCTTGATTGGCCAACACAGGTTCCAAAAACAATTGTGCTTTATACTCAATATTCTTTCTCTTGCTTATGCAAACTACATAGGGAATAAAATTAGACATAGGGAAAACCTAGGCCCTACACATGAGAGAGAAGGGAGGAGGGGGAGATTTTTTTTAAATTTAAAAAAGTCTATTCTTTAATTTGCATACTTTAAGATAAAATTAGACATAGGGAATATGGGGGGAGGAGGGAGAGAGAGAGAGAGAGAGAGTAAAGAAAAAAATTAGAAAGAGAGAGAGAAAAGAGGAGGGACAAAGATGAGAAATGGATTGTTGAGCGAAGTTGTCGTGCAATAGCATGGCAACTTCACTCGCCGCGAAGCGTGCGCGTATAACGCTAGTCCTTTAGAAGTTGAGCCACTCTAGTCTCTCAAAGCTCAATCTCCAATGTCCATTGTCTACTTGCAATTTTTGTTCTATCAACAACAATCCATTTTTGTTCATATCCACTCGAATCTTTTTAATCAATTTAAGACAATTTTCCTCTAGAGCACATAATATGAAAATTTTCTTTAGATCCCAAAGCAACCAGAAGACTCCCAAGCCTATGTGGCATAAGGAGGACGAGAAGTTTGGTATTCAAGAAATAAAGATGGCTTTTTTGTGAAGGGTGATTGGGGTTTTTTTTATGTTTATATATATATATATACTCTCTCTCTCTCTCTCTCTCTCTCTCTCTCTCAAAATTGAACACACATGCGCACACACACACTCTCTCTCTTTCTCTTTCTTTCTATATCATTCTAATGCAATATAAAAAACCGATGATAAAATTATATTGCCATTTGTAAAACCTCTTGGTATACAATGTTTATGGTGGAATGCAAATCTACAATCTTATTGATAACAAAGCTTGATTGAATCAAGAGACTTAACTTGTAAAAATGCAACTTATAACTAGCGATGGAAGAAGATGTGAGTTTTAAGGTACGATCCCATATAGCTCAAAGTTTGCCTTTGGGACTTATTGATAGTCATAGCAAATGCTAATAGAATCGAAAGTTGTTTTTTTCTCTTAAAAAATGGTAGAGCTACTAACATGGGACTAAATTTAATTTTGAGAATAAAAATTGTATCGCCAATACTTATTCTAGTAATAATTTTGGCTCCCAACACTTTTGTATGGAACTTTCTACACATTGTTCGAGTACTAGCACACAAGTCCATGGTAGGATTAAGTTTCCTTAAGATTATATAAGGGATACTTTTTTTAAGTTACAAATAAACCGGGGGGAGAAGGGGGATGGTGTAATGCACCTACACTAAATCACTCACTCAACACGGCACAAAAAGGTAACACAATACGTGAAAGCAAGGTATACTCTTATATTACTCAACAAAAATAAAGGTACAACATAGGCACATCTCAAGACTACACCCTCATGACACTACACATGTAAGGGTTCACCACTAAGTAAAGGGAATCACATGTAGAGGGGAAACGAAGTAGAGCTCAAGTTCACTACAACTCTCTATATAGGTGCATTTGGGTGTAACCCCAAGGAATAGCTACAAAGCCTCAAAGTGGGGAAGGGGGAGAGGGGACCTCACACTCACCCCTCCGAAAGAGCTTGAAGTCCCTTTCAAACTATTGGGCACGGAAGCCACTTATTACAATGCTTTGCTAACCTAATATAAGCTAGTTCTAAGAAAAGATAAATTTCTTTATAGTCCTATTCATTGAAGAGCCACACATGGATGACATTGGGTAAGACTCACTTGAATGGGGAGCTGTTAGCGCCCTCAATCAAACCCTATGCCAACATGAGATGAACCATGCACTAGAGCACAATGATATGGTCTCTAAGCATAATGAAGTACTATCAAAATTGGATCAGCTCATTAATCACATGGCTCACTCATATAGCCCTTCCAAGATGAATTTGTTGATTGAGAAAATAACACTCTCCAATAAGAAAGCCATGCTTGTTCAAGCCCAAACTCAACAAAACTTGGATAGACTCACCACACTCATCTCTCTAATGGCTACCGATCATTCACAAGATAAGGAAAGCCAAGATAAGACTAAATCGAGGTATTCCACTCCACCCCCAAATGGTAATTCTCAACCCAATTCAACCCCTAATTGAAGCTTGCAACTAGGTATTATTGTAAGTAAAGGGCCTCTCATCAACAACTTTGAAGTGGGTGAACCATCCAATAGGAATGAAGAACCAGTGATGAGTGCTTTCCCTATGCACCCCGGCATTAGAAGTTAGCCCCCACTTTTGAGTTGTTTCAACCTCAAAATGGCCAAAATGGATAGCTTGAGAGTCATGGGAAGTATGCATATAATGGAAAATATGGTCATAATGGGCAACATGCATACAATGGACAACAAGGTGCTCATGGACAGCCTACATATAATGGACACTAAGGTTCCAATGGGCAACATGGATATAATGGGCATTATACTTACAATGGCCAACATGGCTTGAATGGGCAACAAAATGCTTATGATTGGGAGATCCAAGATAAAATAATTCTTACCAAATACAATGGGAAATTTTCTTCCTCCTAAGAACTAGAGGAGTGGATAGCCAAGTAAGAATCTTACTTTGATATCTATCCCAAGACAGATAAGAAAAAGATACACTTTTCTACACTCCATCTTGAGGGTTTTACATATACTTGGTGGTGTTGTATAAAGTCAAAAATTCAGCCATATTCATGGATGGGAGGACATCAAGGCACATATGGTGCATGTGTTTGTCTCTTCGATTGAAGGGGAGTGTCTGGCTAGGAGGTGGTTTTGACTAGAGCAATGTAGCTTATCCATGGGAGACTATATGAATCCATTCCTTAGCTTGAAAATGTCAGTGGAAAATTTTAGTGATGATGCAAAGTTGCATAAGTATGTGTATGGCTTAGAGCCCAAGTTGTTTGCTGATGTGATGTCACAAAAGCCCATTACACTTTTCGAGGTGATAGAGTTGGCTGAAAGGTATGCCCATAAATATAAGAAAGACATTGGATTTCAACCCAATTTTGGATAATAAAGAGTAGTAGCTAGACAAATCCCTCACGGAGGTGCTTATGGGGGAAGTGACATGCCATATACTAGCTCTAAAATACTACTTGCCATTTAATGCATCACAACATCATCTAAGCTATAGGGTAATAGACAACACAAAATAGGTTCAAAATAGGTTCAAAATAGGCCAAAGAATGCTTCAGCCCAAGGTAATCAAGGAGGCCCAAAATTCATCTTGGTGGATCTTTTTAGAGAGTGCAAAGAAAAGGGCTTATGCTTCCGATATGTGGGTAAGAGTACACCATGGATCATGCTTCAAAATGTGCTTATCAAAGGGCTAAGGTCAATAATATGTATGACTTGGAAGATGTGAATGAGGAAGATGAGGGCATGGATGCTATAATACATGTTGGCCATGAGGAATATGATGAGGATGGAGGTTAAGAACAATTCTATGATCCCTTGGATGACTTTCCCTTTGATCCGGGTGGGTGCTTGCCTCATGACCTGAGTGGAAATGCCTTTACCATACCCCCACATGTTGCCACTTCCATATGCTCTATCTCTATGGATAATGGACATGCTCTAGGAGTCTAAGCACACTGCGAATACAAGGGAGCATAAATGGGAAACATGTTTTACTTATTATGGATAGTGGTAGCACTCACAATTTTGTGAATAAATTAGCCATGGATCATTTCAGATGCTTTTCCACTGAATTATAGTAGCCCCTAAGAGTACAAGTGGCAAATGGTGATGAGAAAATAAACACGCAAATATGCTTTAGAGCACCTTTATGCTTGGCTGAAAATTATGTGTCATTTGTGGACTTGATTGCACTTGATATGTCCTCCCTTTTGGGCTATGATTGGTTGAAACACTTGGGAAAATTTGCCATGGATTTATCTCAACTTTACATGGAGTTTTTTATTCATGGACAACTCATATGCTTAGAGGTAATTCGGGATAATGCAGAATCTTAGCTTATTATAGCTAAGAAACTCAAAACGGAATTCAAGAAACTATCATAGATATTTGTGTTGCATTTGAACAAAGAAATTGCAAATCAGTCCACAATTTTAGCTAAGAATTCAACATTGAAAGATCTCTTGGATGAGTACAAGGATTTATTCCAGATGTTATAGCCCTGCCACCTGAGAGACATGTGAATCACCCCACTGACTTAGAGCCACATTCAAAGCTAGTGAACAAGACATCTTATAGCCTCTCAAAGTGTGAACATAAGGAAGTTACAAAGCAAGTCAAGGAGTTGCTTGTGTTTGTTGAGCAAAGTTCTTCTCTTTATGCCATTCTAGTCTTGTTAGTCAAGAAGAAAGATGGGTCATTTAGGATCTGTATTGACTATGGGGACTTGAAAGAAATTATACTTAAGAAATGGTACCCCATACCTAGGATTGATAGCTTAGTTGATGAGCTAAAGGGGAGTGAAGTACTTTACAAATATTGATATGAGATTTGGCTATCATCAGATATGCATGAGAGCAGGTGATGATATTTAAAGAACATTTCACACAGATAGAGGGCTTTATTGTTCCCTTGTAATGCTATTTGGGTTCACAAATTCCCTTGCTACTTTTAGAGTTTCAAGAATAAGAACTTACACACCTTTATTTTTCAATTCATGCTTGTATTCTTTGATGGCATTCTCATTTACAAAAGATCATTGAGAGATCACTTACTACATATCAAGAGGGTGTTTGACACGTTAAGGAAGCATAAAATATCTACAAAGGAGAGCAAATGTATATTCATGCAGACTGAGATAGAGTACTTGGGCCACATTGTGAGTGAGTATGGCATATAGGCTAACCCCAAAAATGTGCAATGTGTCAAGGATTGGCCCACACCAACAACCAATACCATTTTTTCACAAGGATTTCTTGGTCTTTCTTCGTTCTATTGGAGATCTATTGACCATTATGCAATAATCATAGTACCTTTGACTAATAGGCTGAAAAAAGAGGGCTTCTTTTGGGATGATCTAGTTGATCATAGCTCTAACTGACTGAAGGAATTTCCTACTTTAGCTCCCATACTTGTTTGCCCAAACGTCTCTAAAGAATTCACTGTCTAGTGTGATGTAAGTGGAAGGGGTATAGGTGTTGTCTTGTTGCAGGAACATGTTATCATCGCAAACCTTATAGAATTATGATTTTGAGATTCCTCATACCAGAGGAAGGATAATGTTGTGGTTGATTCCCTCTCTCATATGTGGGCATGCAAAGCATCATCTATTTTGAAGCTTCATAGTGATAGGATAGAGGAGCTTCAAGAGGCGTACTTGCTTAGTGATGTCTTCAACCTCGTCTTTCAAAAAATATAGCAAGTTATCATGGAAGAGAACTTCGAGTATCAACTAAAAAATGGACTCATTTTGCCATATGGCAAGATTGTAATATCTCATATCTCTTCTTTTATGTAGAAGATAACATAAGAGATGCATTCTTTGCCTATAGCTTGTCATTTCGGCATCTTTAAAACATATGATAGGATTGTAAAGAGTTTTCATTGGAAAGGCCTATGGAAGGATGTTAAGGACTTTGTCTCTAGATGTGTGCCATGCCAAAAAACAAGGACAACACTATCAAGCTAGGGGGTTTATTGCTGCCATTGCCTATCCCTAAGGGAAAACGGACACATATTATGATGGACTTCATCATTGGCTTACCCACGACCAAGAAGGGTTGGAATAGAATTTATGTGGTAGTGGATTAGCTCACCAAAGTAACCCACTTTATCCCCCCAAGACATAATATACCACATCTCAAGTACCCAGCTAGTTTATGGAGCATGTCTTAAACTTGTATGGGCTTCCACAAGTCATTGTCTGTGATGAAAATTCCAAATTCATGAGTTATTTTTGGTAGACATCTTTCAAATCCATGGGGAAAAAAATTAGCTCTATCTATAGCATACCACCCTAGATGGATGGCCAAATTGAGAGGGCAAACAAGTGGTTTGAGACATACTTGAGGCATTTTTATCATGATGTATATCATGTATGCGATTCAAGCTCCATTTGGTTGAGTTTGATAATAACTCCACTCATGTTGGCATTGGAGTATCCCCTTTTGAGGCCATGTATGGGTATATGGTTCCCCTTCCTATAGTCATATTCAATGAGTAGTTGAACCCAAGCAAAGAATTGGACCACATGCAAGCCCTGCTTTAGCAATGTAAGTTGAATCTCACGAAGGCCGCTAAAGAACACATGAAGCTTTATGTTGATGAAAAAATGCACTCCCTTGAGTTTCAAGAAGGTGAGTTGGTTTTCTTAAAGGTACCCAAGTCCTTATACTCCACACTAAAGGATGGCTCTAGCAACAAGTTGGCACACCACTATTATGGGCCTTACAAGATAGTCAAGAGAGCGGGCAACTTGGCTTATCATCTCTAGCTCCCTCCCTCCACTAAGATACATAATTTTTTTCATGTGAGTTAGGTGAAACCTTTTCTTGGGACCCCTAGAGACTACATGGAGAAGTTGCCACCCATAGATGAAGAGGCCATCATACAGTACATTCTTGAGGTAGTCATCGGACAAAGAGAAAAGAAATTGAGGACTCGATCCATCCATGAGTATCTAATTAAATGGCAAGGTTTTACCCTTGGAAGAAGCTCTTGAGGCCAACAATAATCTTAGAGGATTTCCCCATCTAAAGGATGTACTTTTGGTTGAAGACTAGCTCATTTTGGCCCAGTTTAGCATGTTAACTACTTGTAGATAGCACACTATTTTAGAACAAATTTTACCTTGCCCTAATGACAATAATGTGAAACCTATATGGGCTGAAATTACATTTTATGATCTTTGTTTTGACATGTCATACATCTCAATCAGAGCCAGTCATAGATAGTTATGACCCAGTTTTCTCCAATATGCCTATTCTAGATAGTATGTTGTCCACTGTTTGTAGACCCTAACTCTCAAGAATTGGTGGCCAAACTCATATGTTGTCAATTCGTACATGTTGTACATATTTCATATACATCTATACACCCCAATTACACATAAGAATGAGCTTCCCTATATATATATTACCCTTGTAATGATGAACATAGTAGTACTCTGTAGCCCCACTATAAACCGCACCAACAATTCCTCTTTTTGTTTTTGAGGGGAAAAAACTTAGGGGTGATGATGGAATGTAAAAGACTGGGATATACAAGTCGGACACATGAGGTTAGCACAGGAATACTCGGTTACATTGATAGGGTATTTGAGGTGTTGAGAGACTTAGTTAGGGCATCGGTTATCAATAATCAAGTCTCTCTGTTCTTTGCACCTTTCATGGCTTCCACTCTCTTTCTCTCTCTTTTCCTATCTTTTACTCTCCTCTCTTAGTATTTCTCCCTCTTTTTGTCTCTTATTTGTAGCCTTCTTCCTTCTCTTTCTCTCTCCTAGGTCTCCTTCATTAGAAAGTGTAGCTTTGAGGTGAAGCTGAACCACTACCACTTGATCAATGCCTGCATTTATGTTGAAAAATAGTGACAGAAGCCCACTTTATGGTATCATGGGTTGTTGCAACAACTTGATAGAGGTTTTTGCAAGTGGTGATGAAGAAGGGGTAGTTGGCAAACTATCTTACAAAGTGAGGGAAAGATGGCACTAGGTCTATAGACTTGAACATGTAGGTTTTATTAGTGTAGGTGGATCTTATGTTGGGAATCCTTGGGACATTGTACCTACCATATTGGCTTTCTTTATACTCATTGTCCTATCTTCCTAGATAGGGGAAATAGAGTGGATTTGGCTATTTTTCTTTACATGAATATAACAAAGGGCTTCACATGCCCTCTTGTTATTTAATTAAGATGGTGAATCACCATTCTACTAGACATGGCCATGCCTCTCATGGCTTCAAATTGAGGTATCTACCCCTTCTTCCCTGTGCTCAATAGGTTCTTCAATAGATTGTGAGATCCAAGGTGTTTACTCATTTCATTGTGATATTCTTTGTTGTCTATATGAGTAGCATACTATGGGAAAGGGGAGTGGCCTTCTTAATGTGCTTTCTTCATTCAACTAGAAGTCAAAAACTATCAACGAAATCAACTCCTACCTCTCTTGGTACCTTTGCACAATTTCTTTTGGATTTTTTTCTTCTTCCTAAGGTAGAATCTCAAGGGGAATAGGGTACTCTATCACCTTCTATGACTATGCTCTTAGGGTCTATATCGACGGTATATGCTTCTTTCTACTTTGGGACTTCTTCTTCTTCTTCTATTGAGTTCTCTTATAATTTTCACATAGAATTTTGGGAGTTCTAAGTAGATCAATAGGGAGTGTCATGAGTCATGATTGTGGATAGCTCTATGGCAATGGGGGATGCTAAGTGGGGTGTTTGAGGTTGTAGAAGATCTACTACCTCTAGTTCATGAGGTTTATAACCTTTGTTCCTTAGGTGGCAAATCAAATCTTCTTTGGTTTTCTCTACATTCATTAGGTTGATCTCTCTGATGTGCTCCATGCTTTCCCAGGTGCCTCAGATCAACCCTAGTTGTGGGCCTTGAGCTCTTTAGGGTCTTTTGCTTGCAGGATACATGCCAATAATGCTTAATTTCCTAAACAAGTCATGCTCCTTAACCATGAAAAATTTGTAAGCTTTTTTTTCATTGCATCTTATATTGACTTTCATTGTATAGTGCTACAATAAGATCATTGGATAGCTTCACCAAGGCCATTTCACTACAGAGCTTGTAGATAGTTTTGATTAGGATCAAGTGAGCCATCATAGCCTGTCTATCTACTATTACCTAATTGAGTCATATTTGCATGAACAAGTATGATATATCAATTATGAAATACATGCTTATAGAATCCCGCTTCATTCATTGAATACCCAAGGATTAAAGTTAACTGGCATCTTAAGTATTTTGGCCTTAGATCTTTGAGAAGAAAGACATGGGGTTATATAACATGGTGTATACCTTCTCAATCGTCCCAGGTAATATTTTCACTGAATAGTGTTGAGGGTCTTTGCATATTCTAGGTGTCCAATTATTAGAATGTCATGTGCTTTCCATAGATTTTTTATGTCAACTTCCAAATGCTTTGGAGTATAAAGTAGATTCTAAAAGAAAAGGTATCTATCACTTATCTAAGTTTAATAGTATAGGGTATCCCTTCTTAGTCCTTCCAAGTAATGACTTTCTTAAATAGTTTCACCTTCCACTAGGCTAATGGTCCCTATCAGGTTAGCAGCGATTATTTCTTGCATTCCTATATACGTGGCTTTCCACTGGTCATCTGCTTGTAGGTGATCTATTGTATTTCTTTAATGAAAGCCTACTTTGGCCTTCTCTTGGGCCAATTGGAGGGGTACCTCTATCAATTGATGATTCATTTCTAGTAGATGTTTGTATAGCTTGTCCAACTCTTTCTCCTCAACCTTGACTGATGACCTCTTTCTCGAAGCTCAAAGGCATGTTCTTGAAGCTCGAAGTCCTTATCCTTGAGTTGGGTTTAGAGTTGTTGCACCTGGTCTTCATAATCCACAAGGAATTGCATATATGCTTATTCAGTCTCATCAATCTCCTTTTCAAAGTTTTTTTTTTTGGCTAATGTTACCTCAAATTTGTCCCTCTTAAGTTTTTCACATAACCGCTCTAGCACTCATACTCTACCTATTGTGCCCTAGCCTCATATGGGAGGTTCGTGTGTGCTCTCGAATGATTTTTTAGGGTGCAATATGTTTTCCTCATTCACAATCATGGTTTCTTTTTCCCTTGTGAGCTCATTGATCTACACCTTCATGATCTTAGCTATGCCATTCGGTCATGAAGAGTTGCCAAATCAAAGGATTGAGATTCCTCTATTTATTTTTCCTTCCCCTTAAAGAATCTTCCTATTTTGCTAGAATCGAAGCCACCTAGTTATGAGATGGACTGATCCTTCTTGCACAATACTTCTTCAATGGAGGCCCTAGCCAGAAGCATTCAAGTCTTGATTGACTATGTTTTCTCTTATAATATCCTCTAGTCGTCATTTTGAGATTGGTTGGAATGTGGTGGCCTTATTGTAGGCAAAGAGGTGATGAAATACCTTTGTTGTAACCTTCAGTTCCTCATTGCTAGTAGTCTTCAACAAGACTCCATCACTGTTTAACATGGAATCATCCCATCTCTATGTGACCTAGGGTGTCTTTTGCATTAAATTGGATTATCCTATTCCAGCCCTTATCCCTAATGTTTCTTCCACTATCTTGAGGCCGAGTTCAAAGTTTGTTACCCTCTCTATAAATTATCCACCATATTTTAAGGTGTAGGAAAATCTCTTGGATCTAGTGTTTAGGTGGTAGTTCGCAAATGAGAGTTAAGCATGTCATGAAATGAACACTGGTTGTCGTGGCTTGGATGTAGTTAGTTAAGCCACAATTGGGTACTCTCACTGGCTATAAGCTCTCTAGTAGTCTATTAGCAAAAGTATGGACTAAAAAAGAGCCCTCTAGATTAGGAGTTAAGATTTGATGTGGAACAAAGGGAGAGAGGATGGTGTGCACATTGTATCCACTTGCCTTTTCACCACGGGCCCATAAATCATAGATAAGGTGGTTTGTCTGAATGGATGAGTGGTTTTGAAAAAATTAACTCACTATTTTAAATTTGAAAAAGGGGGCTTTTTTCCAAGAGGAGCTTATAGCTTGGCACATGTCAAGGTGGTTGGGAGGGAGTTTCAAATTAAAATTCAAAGTTACCTTTTATACTATCCATTCCTAAGTAACCAATAGCTTGTAGAGGAGCCACACTATTAAAGAATAGTTTAATGCAAAGAAGTAGTAGTATCCAGTATGTCCAAGGAAACATAGAATGCAATTGTGGTTAGTGTAGGTGATGGGAGATACATTATTACTTTAGCATATTTTTTGTGAATAAATACCTTAATCTATCCTCTTAGCATGCATGTCTTTAAAAATAGTGCTTTTGAGACATTGAAGAGTTCCTAGTGCATTGCTCAAGCCAAATGGCATGTTAATGGAGGTGGAAACTTCTCATTCAATGGCAAAGGCAGTCTTAGACCAATGATATTGGAGCCCTAAGAGGAACACCAAGGAAAAGGGAATTCTACTGCTGCAAGAACTCTATCTTGTAACATCAACAATCTTTTATTTCATTCTTTTGATGACCAAAACAAAGAAAATAGCAAATCTTCACGTAGCATCATAGTAGATATCTCCCACGGATTTGATAGAATCAACCATAATCTTCAACATCTTCATAGAATCCATCAATAGAACAATGAACATAAAAGAATACACCATTTTTGAATGGAAATAAATCACATAGTATT
Organism: Lygodium microphyllum; assembly: GCF_053477565.2. NCBI lineage: Eukaryota > Viridiplantae > Streptophyta > Polypodiopsida > Schizaeales > Lygodiaceae > Lygodium > Lygodium microphyllum. Next base: position 82,420,639 of record NC_141145.1, read on the forward strand.
CATCTTCAATGTCTTCATAGTTTTCTCTCTCAATCTCTCATATACAGTTACACTATTTTGATAGAATTGGCTATCTCTGACTCTCTCTCTCTCTCTCTCTCTCTCTCTCTCTCTCTCTCTCTCTCTCTCAACAATACATCATCTCCTCACTACAATACTCAATAATGACTCTCAAAAATCCTTCTTAGGTCATGGATGCACCTCCCAAGAGGTATTTCTGATGTGAAGAGGCACCAGAGTCACTACAGTGTCTCTTCATAGCTCACTACTGTCACTGTCACTTTAGTCTTCTCTTCAGTCTTTAGTAGCTGCTTCTTCCATTTTTTAAAGCTCTTTTGAACTTAGATTCATCATTTCCAAAAGTTAGAAAAACTTTCCCAAAGTCACACATACATTCCACATAACACTTACAGAAGATCTATAGAACAGAACAGAACAAAAATAGAGCAGAGACAGAATAGAGACAGAGGCTCTACATAAGGTTTATAGAGGGTTACAAAAGGTCATCAGAGAACAACAGATCCTCATAACTCATTCTAAAACTATTCCAAACTATCAAAAACTATTCAATAAGCTTTCAAAATATTTTAACCTTTATCAATCATCAATCCATGCTTCATATAGAAGAAAATCAGAACAAAATAGAAGCTATACAGAAGGTATCAGAACCAATCAGAACCTCAACAAAACCTATGAGAACATCATAGAGCTTCATATTTCCACTAAGAATCATCATGAACTTTCAAAACATAATCAATATCATCCAAAACACTCTGAAACACTTCCATTAACAAACATTCATCACTCTAAATCCATAAAAAATCAATCATTCAGACCTTAAAAACAACAAATTTTAGTAAAAAGTACAGTCTTTTTCCACTCTCAACATATCCCCACACTTAGAAAGCGTCCTCGCGACCTAAGGAAAAGAAGAATATAAGTTCACTAAAGAGCTCAATTTGATCTTCTTCAGTATCTTCAACAATTGCTTCACCACGACCCCAACTTATCACATGTATCTCTAGGAATACTACTAAAGAAAAACTTCGTTATTCATTAACACATATGATAAACAATAAAAAGTCATGACGAATTTGTAAAGGATATAAGAGGTTCTTCAACTTTTCATCGTAGGCTTTCCATCACCATCACCATCAATAGTTAAAAAGAGAGCTCTCGAACAAATTATTCAACCAGCACGAACTCATCACATACAGATTATTACAACATACACACAAACACAACCATCTGAATGACACCTCCAAAAAGAGAGAGATATATCATTAAGAATCATCCAAAATACATTGCAAAGGCATCAATGAAGGTGATTCCTTTTGAAGGCTTGGTGATTACGAAAACGATCCTTGGATAAGGCCTCATCCACAAATGTCTTGGGAGGATTTTGAAAGAATTGAAGGCAGCACATCCATTCTAGCAAAACAAGGTATCTATTAGGTAGACAAAGGGCATGAAAATATAGGACATCCAACTATTGGGAATCAATATTCACATTGGCATTCATATAAAGCTTTGGAATGGCCTTCATACAAAGCTTTGGAATGGCCTTTTGATCGTTATGGAAATGCCTATGCATATATGCTAGATACCAAGCAAAATGGACTGTCAACCTCACTGAAGGATCTAAAGATTGTGAATATTGTTGAGAAAAATGGAGGTAATTTTGGTATGCCCAACTAGCAATTGTGCAGTCCCTTGGAATTAAGGCCAATTAATCTGTGGTCCCATGAGAGAATCAGTTGAGTTCCATCCTCTTCTTCTCGGAATCTGCTGATCAAATCCTTTGTACCCACTAACCAATTGAGAGGGTTGATAAATAGAAGTGGTAGGAGATGGAAGTGGAATAAGTAAAAGAGGATGAAGAGATGGGTAGACAAAATCATAAAATGAGGAATAAGCTAAAGAAGGAGTGACTGAAAATTTAAGTGAATCAGTTAGGAAAGGTGTCAATTGATAAGCAGGAAAAGTAGAAGGTATATGGATAGATGGAGAAGGACATGGCAGAGAAGGGAAAAAGACTTGATCTTCAATGAAAGAACAATAGGTAAATATTGGACTTCGAGAAAAACCCTGAGGTTGGAAAAGGAGAGGTAAGATAGCTGTTGAGTTGGATTTATAAAAGGAAAAATAAGCATCATAGTGATGGGCCATTTGTTGATATTACAATAATCTAGGAACAGAGGGACCTAAAACAGATCATTGATGGTAGGCATAAAAAAAGGATAAATCAAATGGATGGTTCTTGGAAAGATAAGCTAGGAGATCCATCCTCAGTTGGTTAGTATTCTTGGAAAGATAAGCTAGGAGATCCACCCTCAGTTTGTTAGTGTTTTGTACATAAGTAGAAGCTGTATTTTGACGTTGGTTAAGAACTATAGGATCAATCATTGAATGCCATGAAGTATCAGGGAAAGTAGCCACTTTAGAAGAATAGCACTAGAACATATCATCTATCCTCAACTCCAAATAGTTGACATATGAGGCAGCTTGTAAGACCACATCTCCCACATACCAAGCCAGATCTATATCATCTGAAATTAACAGATCATCTCATAGATACATATAAGACAGCAACATGGTATTCATTGTCACAAAATCTTCAAAGACCATATGGACAACTTTTGTCAGCAAATTAGAAGACCAAGCCCCACTCCAACCATCCTCTAGAAGAGGGAGATCCATTGTTGAGAGCTTCATATAAAAGGCCAACTTCAACAAACTGATAGTGGACAAAAAAAGAATGGTCTAGAGGAACATACTCCTGAAAGTGCTCAAATGTAGACCATAATAAATCCATCCTGGACTACAATCTTTCCACTTTATCTTGAAACAACGCACATAATGTGGCCTGTCTCTGAAGAACTGCCAAGTTCCGTTGAGATATAGAAGGAATCATGGGAACATTGGGGCTTGGAGGAATGGACCGTGGCTGCACCAGTTGGTCCTGCAACTACTTAATCTGGGAAGCTTGGGATTCCAATGTATTATGAGCAATCTGCAAAGCTGATAGTTTTGTATCGAAAATAGTCTTAAACTCTTGAGCTTCTTTGGACATTTTCTCTTTCTCTTCCAAAACTCTAGTGACCTCTAATGACTGAGCTTCTGCTAACTGAATCTTGAAAGAAGATATTTCTTCTCTCTAGGTCTTAATCATTTGGGTCTACTGCTCCATCTGCTTAAACAGATTAGCAAGAGTGTCTTTAGTAGAGGCTAACTCTGTGGTTGCCTTATACAACTGGTCTTTGGATTGCATCAATTCTTCATAGAAAGAAGCATATAACTGTGAACACAAGCTGTCACTGAGAGTTTAATAGAACTTTGGATGTCATTACAAACGAAAGGAATGGCATCCTCTAATACTAAACTGTTCAATGAAGGAACTGATATTTCCAAATAACCCTCTCGATGTGCCCTAAATAAATTGTTACATGTGAGGTAGGCAGGAAGGTCACTTCCAGACGTAGCAGGAACTGTTACTGAAGGAATGAGTGGGAAAATTTTCTCTACCACACGCTTCAAGTGCTTCCACTGAATGACAAATGGAGGAGAGGAATCAAGATCCTCTATGTCAAAGGGTTCTAAATCTTCTGAAGGTGGAGGGAGAGGGAATAGATCAGATGGAGGAGGAGGAAGCACACCCTTCTTAAGACCTAAATATGTCAAGAAAGCATATAAATATGAACCATAAGTTACATTGGTAACATTCCCTCGAGTCACCTTGACAAAATGTTGGTCCATCTTCGTAAGAAGGTAAGTACTCCAATCAATGGCAACCCCTTTTAACACCATCCTAGAAGTTGTGAAGAGCTCCTTGGACAAATAATGGGATGGTGTCTTGGTAGGCATGAACCTCTCTTGGAGAAATTGGCAGAGTAGCTTCCAGAGAGGATCAATAATCATTGAAAAAGACACTCCTGAAGTGTTAATAACCTTCTTGACATCGAGGACCTCTTTGGTCTGCTTCTGTAAGAGCTTGAGAATCTCGTCATTTGAGAATAACTGTCTGGCTATAACAAAGGGTTCTCCTTTATAGGGAAGAGACAAAGCCTTCCCTAACCCTCTAGGTGTCAAGACCATGGAAGTACCACGAACCAAGCCCGATTTCTTACTGTATGATGCAAGAAACTTATCACATAGGGCTAGATCGTCTGGAATCAAAGGAAGTGAAGCAGCCACGAAAGTTGCAAGACCTGCTTCTTTCGCGATAGGCTCAAAATTTAGTAGGGAAGAATAATCCCTATTGATCAATGGGCCATACTAAACATGAGGAGGAGCTCGAGGCACCATTCATATGGAATACACACACACCACAAACACAGACAATCACAGAGAATGCCTGCAAAACAACAAAATAGCTATAAAAAAGAACCAATCAAAAGAAGTACACACATACGTAACAAACCAAGGAACCATCCCAAACAACCCACATCTTAGAAAACATTTAGCATGACCCCTACACATATGCAACCGAAAGCTTCATGCTATGCAACAAGTAGGCACCCAAGATCCCGTATCAGGCAAAAAAGAAAAAAACTACAAACCGCACCCGTAATTGTATCACACAATCAAACCATAATACCTCAAAAACCTAATCAAGACATAACTAGAACTTTGGTAAACAATATCAGCTTAAAGGACTATACGTGGACATCCCACGAACCATATTTATTAAAAAGGGAAAAAAAGTACAGTGAGGGGAATGATTTTAATGAAGGGTTCATTTTTAAAAAAATTATTAACAATGGGTGAAATTTTATTAGGTTGTAAACCTTAATAAGAAAACAACAGTTCATTTTCAAATTGTTAGTTACAATTTATTAATGTGAAATGATGCTTTTAACGAAACCTAGACTGCAATTCCCAGATTCAGGTCTCTAAATGTATATTCATTGATTAAAAATTTAATGTGTCTGAAACGCTCTTCTTTTTCAACGAGTGCATTTTTGTGACGGTTGGTTTGTTTTTATTAAAAATTAAAGTGCCTCTGAAAGCACACGTAGTGCGTGTAAAGTGAACGTTGAGTTGATTTGAATCTACTAGAAAAATGTGTGTTTAGCGCGAGCGCGCATGAAAAAGTGGGTAAATAAAGTTCATTTTAACAATTAACTGTGGTTAAGGGATGACCAAAAATAAAGAAAGCACAAAAAATAGATACCTAGTAGGGGTGTGTATGTAAGAGACTGAAGGCGCACTGAGTAGTCCCAAATACAAGGAATCCAATAAAAAAAGCAAAAACCACTGATTGAAAAAAAAAAGCACTTTAGTTTTTTTAAAATAACAAAATAAATATCAAAGCAATATTAGGAGGATCATATTTGGTTTAGGCAATGTTGATTAGTGTTTATGTGAGATTGTTATTATGATTTGATTTTTTTTATAAAAATAATTTAGGTGTGTTTTGATTTTGTATATTATATATATTTTACTTTTTTTCTTTTTTTGGAAGTAATTTTTTATTTTAAAATATTTCAAAAATAGTCAAATGCATTAATGGAATTTTTTGTGATTTTAAAAATTTTAATTTCGATTTTTAGGAATTTTAATGATTTTTTCTCAATTTTTAGTACATTTTAAATATTATTAATTATTTTACAATTTGTTATCTATATTATAATCAACAAGATTAATCGAAAAATTATCCAATTTAGCAAAGAAATTTTCAATAATTTTTTATTTTTAAATTAAATTTTTATGATTTTTTAATATTTTTAAGTGTTTATAGGTATTTTTGAGGTATTTTTCTCGGGTTTGTGAAAAATCAAAAGAGATACCCAGGCTACGTGTGAACAGCTGTTTGTGCTCGGGGACAGCACGCACCACTGCATGGAGAAGACCAAACTCGTGTCGTCGCGCGTGAACACTCGTTGAAAAATTCCCACAAACTCGTGCATGAACCACGCACACAACACGAGAGGACTCCCGCATGACCCCACGTGATTAGGCGCATACACAAATACACGAGCTCGGGAACATAGGGTAAGGGGGGTGGGGTAAATAGAGGGAAGGGGGGTTAAAGGTGGGGGTAGGGTAAAGTGATGGGGGGGGGGGGGGGGGGGGTAAAAGTGGCAGTGGGTGAAATTTGGGGAAGGGGGGGTAATATAGGGGTTGGGGGGGTAGTGCCCAAGGGGGGTAAAAGAAGGTGGGCGGGCGGGTGTCCAAGGGGGGTAAAAGAAGGTGGGCGGGTAGTGTCAAGAATTGCGTGGTGGGGGGACTTGCTCAAGATGCTGTGCTGAACACACACAAAATACACAAGGAGAAGCTCACTCATGAGACAAGAAGAGAGATGGAGGCCAAATGTTTTCCTAATGGTTTCTTCTTCTTCTTCCACACACTTTACAATGTATACAAAGTATAGATAAGATACAACATAAAGTAAAGTGGCCTACTAAGTCAAACAATGCATAACCGACTACACTAGTCGACTGGCCTATAACTATGCCAACTGTTAATAGGTGTAACAACCTAAATATAATAAGTAATGAGTCAGTAGCCATGTGAGAGTCATAATGACCACCGACATGCTAAGTGTAGACGTGTGGACCCATCTAACTAGGCGGTCCATCATTAATGTCCGCATATGTTGAGCTTGTCATCTCAACACTCCCCCTCAAGCTCAACTGCATCTCTACAACTCCAAGTATGCTTCGAAACTTTTGAAGCTTCTTTGTACCTAATGCCTTCATGAAGATGTCAGCTATTTGATCCTATGTGCTGACATACACCAAGTCAATCTCACCTGCTAGTACCTTCTCTCTCACAAAGTGGTAGTGTACCTCAATATGTTTTGTTTTGGCATGGAACATAGGGTTCCTAGCCAACTGTATACTGCTCATGCTGTCACAATAAATGACAACTGGACCTTCCACCTACACATCTAAATTAGCCAATAACTTTTGTAGCCATACCACCTCACATGCTGCAACACCAGCACCTCTATACTCAGCCTCTGTACTCGACAAAGCAACTGTAGATTGCTTTTTGCTGCTCCAAGCAATTGCTGCACTACCAAGAGAGAACATGTATCCGCTGGTAGATCTTCTATCAGACATACTACCAGCCTAATCTACATCTGTGTATCCAAACACTTGTACATCTGTATCTGCCTCATAGAAAAGTCCATAATGTAATGTGGACTTCACATATCTCAATATGTGTCTGACTGCATCCAAATGTGGCTTTCTAGGTACTTACATAAACTAACTCACAAGACCAACAACGTAGCTCAAGTCTAGCCTTGTAATGGTCATGTAGATCAAACTCCCCACTATCCTTCTGAACATAGTAGGGTCTTCTATCTCATCCCCAATATCAACACTCAACTTTACATTCTGCTCCAACAGGACTGAAAGTGGTTTGCATGATGTCATACCATACTTGGACAATATATCCAAGCCATACTGTCTTTGGGACAACCATATACCATCATCACATCTGATCACCACCTCAATGCCAAGGAAGTACCTTAGCTCACCTAAATCCTTCATCTCAAACTTCTTCATAAAAAAGTCCTTGACTTCAACAATCCCACTATCACTATCACCTATCATAATCAAGTCATCCACATAGATGACTATGATGACCAAACCTGCATCTCCCTTTCTCACATAAAGTGAGTAAGCAACATCAGAAACATAAAAGCTAATATTGACAAGATACTCTCTAATCTTGTCAGACCATGCTCTAGGTGCTTGCTTGAGCCCATAGAGCCCCTTCTTCAACCTGCACACATATGTGGGATGCTCTAAATCTTCATAACCTGCTAGTTGATCCATATACACTTCTTCCTGCAAATCACCATGCAAGAAGGCATTCTTCACATCCATTTGCTGCAACCTCCAACCTTTGGCTACTGCCAAAGCAATCACACATCTGACAGTTGCCATCCTAACAACTCGACTGAAGGTTTCATCGTCATCTATGCCATATGTTTGGGTATAGCCTTTTGCAACCAGCCTAGCTTTGTACCTATTAATAGAACCATCTGCATTATGCTTAATCTTATAAACCCGATTACATCCAATAGCTTTCTTGCCCTTCGGCAATGATACTAGATTCCAAGTCTTATTGGCCTCTAATGCAGCCATCTCCTCATCCATTGCTGCATCCCAATGAGTATGACCAACAGCATCCTCAAAACAAGTGGGCTCAACATCCTCAACTAGTTTCACCATATAAGCATAATGGTGAGCTGCATAACCTTCAAAACCAAATCTTTCAACAGGGTATCTGACCCTGCTAGATCTGCGTACCACCGGATCACTCAATGGAGTCTTTGCATTGACACGTGCTCTCTACACACCTGAAGTCCTCACTAAAGGAATGCCAAGCTCATTATCCAAGCTCTCTGAGCCACTGGGTCTCCATCAAGAACTGTATCAATGCCATCTAACACTTTATTCTTTCCTTTGTCTTTACCTGTAGTGCTGCTAGATGCACCTAAAGATGTAGAGCTACTCCTTAGTCTCCCAGACCATGGACTACCAAATGATGTCTTTGGTCCACTAAGAGTCCGTGATTCTTGCTTTTCAGCTTGCACATGAGTGTCATGATCATCATCATCATCATCCAATGCATCACCAATAGATGCATACCAACTACTCATTTCATCAAAGATGACATCCCTGCTCACTCTGAACTTACATGTGACAGGGTTATAATAACGATACCCTTTCTGCTCTAAAGAGTATCCAATAAAAACACATTTTTCTACCTTTGGATCAAGCTTCTTCCATAGCTCATCTAGCACATGAACATATGCAACACAGCCAAATATCTTCAAGTGCGATACATCAGGCTTCTTGCCAATAAAGCATTCTTCAGGAGTCATCCCATGAACTGCACCTGTGGGAGTTTTGTTCATAATATAAACAGCAGTATGAACAGCCTCAGACCAAAAATGCTTAGGCATATTCTTTTCAGCCATCAAGGCACGTGCAACTTCTGCAATATGCATGTTTTTCCTTTCTACGATCCCATTTTGTTGTGGGGTATACCTGTATGTGAACTGTCTCTTTATCCCATGAGACCTCAGAAAATCACTGAACTCATTCGAAAGGTACTCTCCCCCTCCATCTAACCTCAAGAACTTTACTTTCAAGCTTGTTTCTCTTTCAACTGCAGCCTTGAAAGTTCTAAAGTGCTCAAACGCTTCACTCTTTTCCTTCATAAAATATACCCACAGCTTTTCAGAATAATCATCAATGAATGTGACAAAGTATGAATTGCCTCCAAGAGATACATTTTGTGTAGGCCCCCAAATGTCTGTATGCACAACATCAAGAATATTTCTGTTTACATCTCTGACATGTGAAAAGGGTTGTCTTGCTTGCTTATCAAACTGACATGCTTCACATACCTTATGAAATTCTGCAACTCTAAATGTAGGTAAACTTGTACCCTTTGGACTGCATTAATTTCAACCTTTGTACATTTGCATGTCCAATGTGTTTGTGCCAAATTTCAATATCTGCAACAACACATTTTCCTTTAGCATACATAGCAGCATTCATAATAGGAATTTAAGCATCCAAAGTAAACATACGTCCAACTCTACTTCCCTTTGCAACTAACCTACACTTGTCATTGAAGTCTTCTACAAAGCAGCCCTTTGCATTAAATTTGACTTGTAGCCCTTGCTCTACCATCTAACCGACTGACACCAAGTTCTTTGTAATAGATGGTATATGTAATACATCTGAAAGACTCTTTGTCTTACCATCATGCAAGGACAAGGGAACTTTTCCAATGTGTAAAATTGGGTGGCATGAATCATCACCCGTCTGCACATAACCTGCATTTTGCAAATCTTGCATCTCTCCAAACCATTCTGCATGGCTGGTCATATGATTGGATGCACCTGAGTCAACATACTAAACATCATCATGTGTTCCCTTTCCTGTAACAGCATTCAACATATGCTGCATAACAAACAAACATTCATTTTTGTCTTCATTCTGTCGTGAAGACGATGCATAGTTTCCTTGCTATGACTTACCACTGCGAACATCATCTTTCTTAGCATAACATTGGGTTGCAATATGACTTGTTTTGCCACAGTAGTGACACACAATACCAGAGTTGTTAGAACCTCTGTTATGCCATCCACCTCTTCCTCTAAAGCTCCCCCTGCCTCTAAAGTTACCATGACCTCTTGAAACCTGCATATTGCCAAATTGCTAATTCAATCCGTTTTGCTGGTTGTCACTACCATGTCCTGTACCATGGCCTCTTGAAGAGAACCTGCCATGTCCCTTCCTGAAGTGGAGTAGAAATCTTGGACCTATTCACCACTTCTTTCAGATGTCTCACTCTACATGTTGATCTCTTCAGTGATCATAAGGGAGACCAACTCATCAAAATTTGGAAATGGCTTTCTGACATATATGGAAGTTACAGAAGACTTCCAAGCCTTTTCATTGTTAAGTCCACCCAAGGTAGACGACACCAAATCATCATCATCGGGCATTGCATCAATCGTTGCCCCAAGGCATCTGCAATGCTCCTTACCTTCAGTGCATATTCATTGATAGACATCTTCACTTTCTTCAATGTATTCAACTCTTACTTGAGTTGAATCTTTCAGTCCTTTGTATTTACAGAAAACATACTTTCAAGTATGGTCCAAGTTGCATATGAATTCTCTGCATTTCTGATATGTCCCAACATATTATTATCAATTACTGTAGATAGCCAATACATGAACCTTTTTATCTTTTGCATTCCATTCCTTTCATGCCTTTGTCTCTTCTATAGTTGTGAGGATCACTCACCTCCGACTCCTTTTCTTCACCTGACACAAACTCGTAGAGGCCTTTTTCAATAAAGAAGTTCGTGACATGGAACTTCCATGAAGGATAGTTGTTCTTGTCGAGCTTCTCAATGATGGGGTTTCCACTGTTCTCTGCCATTATCATAAAACTAATACCAAACACCAAGCAAATCTTCTGCAACCCTCGACCTGTAGTGCACAGGAATATACCAGACATCCTTTTTCACTATCTGCTCAACAATACATGCAATCTACAATCAATTTGCAGATAAATCTTGTGTTTACTCACTGGTAAACACCTTTGAACTTACAGATCTGAAATCTGTAACCTGTGCACCTATATACGGCAAACACAACTAAAATTGTAGGGTATCTCGAACTATTGTCCGCAACCTTGCGGCTCTAAAACAGGGCCTGAAATAACCTCAAATTGCCAAAATAGCAGCAGATAAGCCAGATTACACAACGCTTTTCGTGCACACCAAATCTCACTGCAATATGAGATTTTTGCTCTGCCCTGCTTCTGGTGCCTCCACAGGCACTTTCCAAAAGAAAGAGTGGAAGAATGGAAGAGCTTCTTACCCGTGGCTTGCTTGCTCAAACCTTGCTTCTTTTCCTTCACTTTAGCCTTCGAAATCAGTCTCTCTAAGTGGCGCAACTTTGATACCATGTCAAGAATCGCGTGGTGGGGGGACTTGCTCAAGATGCTACGCTGAACACACACAGAATGCACAAGGAGGAGCTCACTCACGAGACAAGAAGAGAGATGGAGGCCAAAACGTTTTCTTGTTGGTTTCTTCTTCTTCTTCCACACACTTTACAATGTACACAAAGTATAGATAAGATACAACATAAAGTAAAGTGGCCTACTAAGTCAAACAATGCATAACTGACTACACTAGTAGACTGGCGCTATAACAATGCCAGCTGTAAATAGGTGTAACAACCTAAATATAATAAGTAATGAGTCAGTGGCCATGTGAGAGTCATAATGACCACCGACGTGCTAAGTGTAGATATGTGGACCCATCTAACCAGGTGGTCCATCATTAATGTCCCCATGTGTTGAGCTTGTCATCTCAACAGGTAGTGCTCTAGAAAGTGGAAAAGAGGCCCCAGGAGGTGGAAAAGGGGGGGACCCTAGGGGGGTAGTGCCCACGAAGGGAGGTGGACGAGTGTGAAAAGGTGGGCAGGTGGGGGTACCCAAGGAGGTGGCGATCGTATGGTGGCGAGGCAGGGAAGAGGAGTGGCGTTCGGTGGTAGCGAGGTAGGGGAGAGGAGGAGGAGAGGTGTACGGTGACATTCGTCGACGTGGAGGTGCGGCATCAAGGGGAAGGAGGCGCGGCGGCGCTAACCCAGGCGGGCAGAGTGGGAAGAAAAGGAGGGGAAGATGGCGAAAGGGAAGAGGAAGGCCTCGACGGCGGGCGTCGCAGAAGGGGAGGGGGAGGAGGTCATCGTTGAAGGAAGGAGGGAGGGGGAGGACGGCGTTGAAGGAAGGAGGGAGGGAAGGATGTCGTTGAAGGAAGGAGGGAGGGGGAGGACATCATGGTGCTGCGGGAGGAAGGAGGAGAATGTCGAAGGAGGGAAGGAGAGGATGGATGTTCGGAGGACAACGAATAGGTAAGTTTTTTTTTTAAATTCTGGTGAATGTAGGATTCATTCACAAGAAAGAGCGTCAAAACAAAGGACAAAGGAAAATAGAGAAGGAATGACCCCAAGGGAGGGGGGAAAGTGGACGGGTGGATGGGTAAGGGACTGCATCAGGGTAAAATAAAGTCAAGGCATAGATACATGATCATAGCAGGGTATATGCATGGGGTTATGTAACATAGACGCGGAGGGATGCATCCCCACACTTAAAACCTTAACAGGAAGGGTAAACCGAACAGCAAGGATCTAATACCACACATTAGACCAACCACAAACATCCCCACACTGAAAACATGACTGCCGTCACTGAGAAACAGAATGTGTAGGGTTAGAAAAACTTGGCCCATATTGTCGAGGAGTAATATCGACTATCAAGGTTGCGTCTTGTGTCATTGTCGGCTACAGGAGGTATCAAGGTGTCATCACAGCACACGTCCTTCGTGATAGGGACCATGCAAGAGCACCCAAGGAGGTAGTTGGGTGAAGTGATTGTAGGAAATTCATTGATGACGAGGAATATTGCACTCAACTCATGATCACTCAAATGGAATGAAAAAACAATCACTCACCCCATACTTACATCACTCGAGTTAATTGATAGAAACCCAGATTTCACACATAGTTTAGGAATCAACAAGGGGGCGGTGTAGGGGGAGTATGCCAGGGTGCACAATGGATGGTGCATCAGTGCGTCTAGCCCGCGTCTGGCACAGGTGCAAGCAGGAAGGCCAGGGAGCCTTGCAGTATCGTGTATAGAACAGAGTGGCATGTCCTATGCTGATGAGGATGGCAGAGACTCATCCTGTGGGTGCATAGGGAAACAAAAACGTACATGACTCCAATTGTCGTAATGTCCCTCAATCCCCACCTCTCAATACTTGAATGAAAAAACATTTGTCACACTCAACCTACCCTCTGTCTCACTCTCTGTTGAAAGATACAAAGGGCAACACATTCTTGAAACCCAGTGATGTAATCCTCACCATCATTTGTGCAGAGGTTGTATGCCTGGTGCGCATTTGATGGTGCAATTGTGCATCCCACCCTGTGCTAGCATACGGTGCAAGAAGGAAGGCCAGGGAGCCTTATGGTGTAGTGCACATGAACAGATCGCGCGTTATGCATTGAAAGGCCCATCCCGTGCATGCAACACTCCATTCACACATCTCACCTCTCATTTGATTTGAAGGGAAAGACTGTGGTCACTCATACCACCCTCTGTCTCACTTGCTGATAGATATAGAGGGAAATCCATACTCACATCCCGATGTCATCAGGATCTTGAAGACGAGGCGTACCCAGGGAGGCAACCAACAAGTTTGGTACTTCAATGATTGGTAAGAAAGTTCATCTGTTAGAAGGACAGACTAACTAATATTGCATAGACAGTGCACCAAGGGAGGTGGCTTCAAATTACTTGCTGAAAAGGTTCTGCTGGTGAGTCAGCTATCCTGAATTGCGGGATGTTATCACCTTTTCCACAATCAGCTTCCCGCCCAAGGGTGTTTCCACCTTTTCTTGGAACAAGGCCTATTATGACAGGGAATTTTTTCATTTTCTCCCATAACAATTTTGTTTGTTTGTTTTTTCTTTTATTTTTTTCTTTTTTCCTTTATTTTTTGTGAAGAAAGAGAATGGTAGAAATACCATGTGTCAAGACCAACCTTGCCACCGTTGCGGAATTAGACAAGAAGAGAACAAGGTAGGGTTGAGAGATATCTGTGAGGGGCTAGCAGAACGAGACCGCCTCATGAGGAGAATCATAAGGGCTATCAAAAGCACGAAGAGAAGGACAGTGTGACACCCAAAAGTGGAAGGGTAGGTCGACTGTGATTGTCAAGATTCCCAGGGAAGGAAGTACTTCTTCAGACGATAGCCATTGATCAGGAAATGATCATCAGAGGCATCAACAGTCTGCACCTAAACACATCCATTAGGATTGACAGCAAGTACCTTGTACAGGGCCCATCCACCATTGTTGAAGCTTGCCATGAAACTTGCTAAATCTTGAATCATAGGCTAGGACAAGATCACCTTCTTTGAACTCCTTGTGCTTGATGAAACTATCATGATAGGTCTTGCGTCGTGCTTGAGTGGTTTCCGTGCACTGTAGGGCCATCCGCCGTATCTCATCCAAGCATTCCAAGTGTAGGAGGTGGCGTTGCAGTGACTCATCATCTTCCAAGCGTTCTTTAACTGCCACTTGCAAAGAGGGCAATTCCAGTTCAACAGGGAAGACAGCTTCTATACCATACACTAGCTAGAAAGGGGTCTGTCTTGTAGTTGCCTTATGGGAGGTTCTGTATGCCCAGATGGCCTCTGTAAGTCAATCATCCGAGTCACGATGATGTGCGGAAATAGTTCTTGTCAAGATCGAGCAGAGGATGCAATTGGTGACTTCAACTTGGCCATTGGCTCTGGGGGTAATAGGGAGTGGACTTGCGATGTCAGATCTTATATAGCTCTGTCAGCTCCTCCATGATTTTGTTAAGGAAATGAGTACCTTTGTCACTTACCAGCTTGAGGGGACTGCCAAAACGGGTGATAACATTCTTGTACATGAACAGAGCTATGCTGTTACCATCGTCCCGCTTCTTCAGAGCTTTAGCTTCACACCACTTTGTGACATAATCCATACATACTAAGATGTATGTGTTATGCTTCCGTTTGGTAGGTGGATCAATGGGACCCACAAAATCAATCCCCCACTTCTCGAACGGCTTTAGGGGAAGAATATGTTGCAGTGGCATGGCACTTGTTTTGGTGGGTTTCCCCATTTGTTGACAAGCATCACATCTTTTACAGTAGTCATGTGCATCCTTGTGGAGGGTCAGCTACTAGTATCCTG
This sequence comes from Lygodium microphyllum, assembly GCF_053477565.2. Taxonomy (NCBI): domain Eukaryota; kingdom Viridiplantae; phylum Streptophyta; class Polypodiopsida; order Schizaeales; family Lygodiaceae; genus Lygodium; species Lygodium microphyllum. The sequence goes on from NC_141145.1 coordinate 82,435,923, forward strand.
CTAACAGAGCCCTCCTGGCTGTTGCTTCTCTTATGAAGTGTCCACCATGGTTCATCATGGCATGCTTTCAATACTATGCCGATTTCATCTCCTGCAACACATCTTCGCAATATTTCATCTTTGCCTCTCTTGTATAGTGCACCGCCTAGCAAGGTGTAGGGGGCTGATTCTAAGAGAAGCTTCTTCTTCTCACAGCTTGAGATGCCGGGAGGATATTGCTGAGTTGCCAGGAGGTTGGCTATGTCTGCATACCAGGGAGTAACTGTTTCAACTAGAAACAAGGAAGCATCAGGAAGGTCTGGATCATCTTGTTCCTCTTCTGTAGTTTGAGGGATCCGTGATAGATGATCGGCTAGGACATGGGAACGGCCAGGCTTAGTGACCACTTCAAAATCAAACTCCTAGAATAAGAGCAACCATCTCATAAATCGTCCTTTGACATCTGCTTTATTCATTAGGAAGGACATGGCTTCATGATCCATGTAGAACTTGAAATGCGTTGACAGTAGATAATGTCGAAACTTCTCCAGTGCAAACACCATTGCCATCAAGCACTCAAGCTCTGCCATTGTGTAGTTCTGTTCCCTATTAGTGACCCTCTGACTTATATAATATATTGGTTGATCTAATTTAGAAGGGCCCTTTTGACATAGAATAGCACCTAGCCCTTCAACTGAGACATCTGGGTGCACATGGAACTCCTTCGTCCAGTCAGGAGACTGCAAGATGGGTGCTTGGATAAGGCACTGTTTTAGGGTATTAAAGGCTTCTTCACACATCAGTCCAAAGAAAATCTACATCTTTCCTTAGGAACTTGTACAGAGGGGCTGCCTTGGTTGCAAAATGTGCAATAAATCTTCTATAGTAATCCACATGGCTAAGAAATCCTCTCAACTGCTTGAGCTTTGTTGGTGCTTTCAAGGCGACAATCTTCTCAATCTTCGCTGGGTCTATGAAAATCCCTTGTGTAGAGACAATATGACCCAAAAGAACTCCTGATGAGATGCCAAAGACATATTTGTTAGGGTTGAGAGAAATCCCATACTCTCGACATCTGTCAAAACATTGCTCTAGGTATCCCTAGTGCTCATGGATTAAGCTATAGACACAAAAGTCATCAAGATATTTAATGAAATCATGCAAATGATTCTGGAAGACAACCATCATTACTCATTGGAAGGTGGCATGAACATTACAGAGCCCAAATGGCATCACTCTATAGGCATGGATCCCCCATTCTGTGGTGAAGGTTGTTTTGGATTGGTGCTCTTCTGCGATTTGGACTTGGTTATATCTGTTGAATCCATCCAAGAGAGAATACAACTCATGGCTTATCACAGTGTTCAACAGTTGGTCTATAAAGTCTGTAGTAAAAGGGATAGGGAAATGATACTTCTTCGTCTTCAAATTGAGCTTTCAAAAGTCTACACATATTCGAAGTTTTCCATTCTTATTGTGTACTACCACAATGGGCGAAACCCATTCACTATTAGCCACGGGATAAATGAAGTCGGCTTCAAGAAGCTTCAATAATTCAGCCTTCACCAAAGAAAAATAATTAGGATTCCGATGCCTTTGTCTTTGCCTTACAGGTTTGGCATCGGGCTCTAGGTCAATGTGATGTTGGCTTAATGTGGGATCAATCCCCTTTAGGTCTTTGTATGACCAAGCAAACACATCTAAGTTCTCTTTGAGTAGGTCTCGCAGGACCACTAGTTTTTCTTCTGGAAGATTGAGGCCCACTTTTAGGTGACGTTCAGTATCGTCAGTATCCAGGATTGTTACTTGCCTTTCACCTTCCACTTCATGGATAAATGTCCCACAGATTGCTTCTAGATAGAGGTATGACTCTTTTAAGAGAGTAGTGTCATCGTCTTATGTTCCACTAGAACCAGTGTCCTCCTTCTGAACAGATGACTCATTTGTCTATTGAGGTTGTTGAAAGGGTATCAGAGCTTAGTTTGCTTCTTTGTGAGTGGTGATTTCTTTTGGACTTAGGGATTCATCTTCAGAGGATGCGTCTAGGAATGCCACATAGCACGGACCTTCTAGAAGTAGTGGCTCTGATGGCTTTGGCTTCTGTTAGTAGGGGGCATCATCATCATCTTTTCTCTAGATTGAATGGTCAGGGCAACAAGAGCCACTGATGAACTTAATTTTTATGCCTTTGATCCATTGCTTATGCAGATTTTGCATACTTTGTGGTCCGTTGGTCAACCCAAATGGAACCATGGTCATTCCATCCAACACCCCAAAATCTTCGGCCTCTTAGGTCTCCGTAGGGACATCAACAAGATCGTCCACTATTAGAGGATCTTCTTCAACTACACTTTTATATCTTGCTTTGTTTTCTTCCTCATCATTTTCATCTCTTTCTCTAGAGGCTCTATCTCTGCTTCTGTAGAGGTTCTGTAGGAGAAGAACAAATCTTTTGCCTCTGCATTTGCTTCTCCTTTTGCTTTTGTCTTTGGCTCTATCTCTGCTACTGTCTCTTCCTTTGTCTCTGCTACTGTCATGTAACATGGAGAGCAGTACATCCATGCTTTTATTTCACTATCAAAGGTAATTTCAGAAGTCAATTCCAGTTGAGACAGGAGGTATTCTCCCATGGACAAGGACTTTGCTTCCCTTGGTAGTTGACTTACAGTGCCCACTGTTAGGGAATGTGCCTCTATTTTCTTGGGAAAGATCTACTTAACAGGCTCTTCGTCTCCTGATGTATCATCTGTTACCTCGTTGGAGGAGTTAGTTATAACTTCAATGGATGTGGATCCATTGCCTTTTTGCGATCCATACAACTTCAACACCACTTTGTTTGGTCCTTTGCCTAGGGTTCCTTTGAACCAGTCCGTCCTGGCCCTCGCTTCAAAAAGCCAAGGTCTTCCCAATAGTAGAGGGTATGAGGTCCCATAAGAATTTTGGTTTGACCACCAGATAAGTCAGCCAATAGTCTCTCACTGCAAGGGTTGTTTTTACATATGGGAGGATGCCCAATGGTTTAATTCTGCTTTGATATGCCAATCTGATAAGCCACTGTGTAGGTTGAATCCCTTGCAACCCTAAGTCCTTCATTGTCACATTCGTCATTATGTTTACTGATGAACCTCCATTAATCAATACATCTGAAATAAAGCATCCTTCTATCCATACACTAATCTCTGGGGTTTCAGGATCTAGGAAGGCGTTAGCCACATCTACTTCCTTCGCAGGTTCTACGGCTCTATTGGACTTTATTATTGTTGGGGGAGCAATCCTTAGTCCGTATCTTCTTGTCAATATGCTTTTGAATTTCTTTCGGTAGTTGGGAGACAGCATCAGCAACAACTGTCAAAATGTTAAGTTCGGTTTAAAAGTGTCTAAGTCTTTTACCAAATCATAATCTTTGATAGGATCCACAGGCTTCTCCAGCCTACAAGGAAATGGGGCTACACCCATTTTCATCTTTCCTTTTTCTTCTAGCAATGGCAGCATTGGCATTTTCTCTGTTTCTGGAGGTGCTTCTATATCGTCTATCTCTCTTGGACCTTTGGTCCTATTTTTGGGACTGTCTCTATGACTCTCTATGGCACTACAGTGCTCTGTATTGCACTACTCTGTCCTATACTACTTTGTCCCTCTATTGGCAGGTTGAACTTCACAGTCTTGGCAAGGGAGTTATTCTCTTCTTGGACAACTGGTTCCTTCTTCTTGGCACGCGTGACAACAGAAACTTCCAACTCTACCAAATTGAAGGCAGGCTCTTGTACCTTCTATTGGCCATCAGTGCAACTGGCCTTTACAGGGGTTGGACTTGGACAGTCCTTTGCAATGTGGCCTTCTCCTTTGCATTGACTGCATAAGGGCTTGTAATCCACAGATCGTCTAGGGTTTGGACAATTGGGGGAGATATGACCCTTTTCTCCACACCTGTAACATTCCACTTCTCATCTCTGACCACCGCTAGACTATCGTCCTCTGTAACTTTAAGAGGAAACCTCCTTGGACCGAAATTAGGACCAAAATCCCTAGGCTTTGGTCCAATATCCTGTGTTGTCGTTTTGGATTCTAGCAAGTTGAAACTGACATTTTCATCATTTTTTCTTCGTTCATGTATTTCTTTCAGAGAGCAGATATCCTTTGTATGGTTCTTCCGCAAACAGTAGGAATAGAAGGCTCCATGAATGGTTGGTTTTTAGGTACATTCAGTGGCTAAATGTCCCGCTTGATGACATTTTCCACACCATGTATTAGAGTGCATCACATCTCTCCCAGCTCCCGTAGGGGTAGATATATTGGCGGTATTCACCTTCAACGTCTGTAGCTACTCTGTAATCACATCCATAAGCTCTTTCTTGATACTTGCAACTGAGTTGGATAAGTAGCCTTTCAGATTTTCACCTCCTGAAGTACTTGTAGTAGGGTTTTGGAAAGCTTCTATAATTACTGCATACACTGGTTGGGTTGATCCAGAATGTCCTCTATTCTAGTTCGAATTCAGAGCTTCTGCTGAGACTTGGGATTGTTGATTCTAGTTGGTAGGGTTCCACTGTTTTTGAGTTGCCATTGGAGGAACTGTTTGAGGCCACTATTATTGTGGTTGAACCATCATTTGAGGCACTGTCGTCTGTGGCGACCATAGTGGACTAGGTGCATTATACTGCGACACTGTTTGCATCTGGGGATAGGGGTAGGGAACTGTCCCTGGGGCTGCATTTGGTGGGTATACCATTCCTGGCATGGGAGGACGTAAGACTCCTCTTCCTGGAGTCATTGACAACCTTGCTTTAACTTCGTCATACAATCTTGCACCTTCCACTACAACTTGCAGATTGACTGGTCCTCTCAATTCCACAAATTTACCAACTTCTAGATGTAGGCCTCTAAGAAACACTCCTTTCTGGATACCTTCGTCCAAATGATGGTTAGTCCATCTCTTCAGGATGGATTCCATTCACGAGACATAAGATTCTACTTTTTCACCAGACGACTAACTTAGGTTCATGAACTCCTCTCGCATCTGCTCTTTAAAACCTTCACACCTGAATTTAGTGAGGAAGGCCAACTTCAAGTCATCTCATGTGCCAAAAGTTACTACTACTTGTCTCTCATACCACTGAAACGCCACACCCTTGAAAGTGGTGGGGAATATTGCTAACCAATGCTCAGGGGTTCTGGCATTGTTAGCCACACATGCTACCATAAATTCTGCTACATGAAGATCAGGGTCTTCATTGTACTCTCCCTTAAAAATTGGCAATGGGACTACATTTGCTAGCCTCTCATCAATATTTCTAGGACGAATTTGACTAGGAAGGGGACCTTGAGTCGCCATTGGGACTTCTGTAAAGAGGATTTTTAGGGCATCAAAGGAGGCTTCTGCCTGTGAGCTCGTTCTCAACCTTGATTCTTGCCTTCTCTCTTCTCATGTACCTCTAGACTCGTTCTAACGCTTGCCTCTTGATTGCGTCATTCATCATGGGGTTGGCTCCAACCAGTTGTTCAATACTCAATAGAATAGAATCATAGAGGGGCTTCAGTCTCTGGAGGATTCTCTAGCCAATATCTCTTCTACTTCCTTCTTTTCAACATCTCTGAATTTGGCTTTCAAACCACTATAGAGGGGGAGATATTCCATTTTGAAAGTATCAAAACTCATTCTTCTTAGGATCATTGTTGTGCCATTATAATAATGCCAGCTTTTGATGGTTTCAATAATGTATGTGAAAAACACTTTGTCTACCAACTTCCAGTGGGTTGCTAATTGGACAAACAGAAGATTGTCAGTGCACCAAGCATCCCATGTATCTTGTTGTTGAGCATCCACGAACAAATTCTAACTCTTTTTGATGCCAGGAGGCATATTTCACGGTGGATTCCGTGCCACGGTGGATTCCGTGAGGTTTTACGGTGGATTCCGTAAACTTTGATGACCGGGGCTCATACACAAAGTGGATTTTTTGTGCGAGAAGTTGATGGGGATGCCTGTCCTTTTTGGGCGTTTCATTAATTTAGCGTGTACATGGGTGATTTCATAGCGGGTGATTCTACAAAATGCATATTAAATTAATAAACGTTTATGAGTTTAGAGTGCACACTCGTAATAAATTAAGGTTAGGATTTATTTCTAACCAGTTGATTTATTTATGTAGCTGAAGACTGCCAGGTATTCACTTTTGTCGGTTTAATTGTATTATTTTACTAACGATTGTGAATGCTTCAGTTGATGTGTAGAGATAGCAGCAGTGGCGGAGGAAAGCATTGGAGTCTAGCGATTATTCGATCTATGGATTATATTTTGATAGGCGTCACGCCTATATTTTGTCATGTCTATTGAGGCATCGATTATTTACTATTATTTTGTATGCGCCTATGCGCACGGATATGTTATTTTTATTTTGGACATTGTATTGGGCATGCCAGACTCTTTGGGCACCGTCCATTAGCTTTATTCCTATTTTTGTAAAAGCAAACTCAAAAGCTAAAAGCTTGTTATATTTTTGTAAATTGGGCTATTATTGAGCATGAAGATGGAATATACATAAAATACATGCTTTGTGAAGTGCTCACACAAGGCATGGGGGGAGATTGAACCCAATTGGTCTCTTGCTCTTGTCATTCATGCTTTTTACCTTGTAACTTGTGCAAAAAAGTAGAGTTCATTGTTCTTGGGGACCTTCCGGGATTCACTACGTGAGCATACAGCAACCGATCTGCGCATTAGTGGTATCAGAGCGGAGCTGAGATCAAGAGCTTCCAATCGCTACCCATCTCATGCGAAGGCGGAGCTCCTGGAACGATCGGGCTCTACGGTCAATCTCGTCACGAACCGTCGATACAGGCAGACTTCTGGCGATCAAGAACCCCTGTTTTTGTCATTAGATCGCGAAGGACCGGGCTGTACAGACGGAGAACCACTCCATCTCCTTCATCAAAGCGTGGATAAACAGAGTAACTCCTCTCTCACTAAGCTTCAAAGCTTAAGGTTAAAAGTCAATAAGCTTGGTTAGAAGCTTAATAGCCACAAAATCGGTCCGCGAGGTCTCAAAATATCTCCGTGATTTTCGGCGACGGATCAAAACGCCCCCCCCCAATGAAATTCGCCGTTTTCTGATCCATAAGCCCCCCTCCTAAGCTTAAACAATTAAGCTTAGTCTACTTAAGATAAATCATCTCTGCAAGTCAACAACTCTAGGCCACACACCATAGAAGTCAAGTTTTGCAAGTAATCTTTGATCAAGTTCTGCAAGTTCATTAAGTCGGCTAAGTTCTGCAAGTCTGCAACTCTGCAAGTTACATAAGTCTGCAACTCTGTAAGTCAGACTAGTTAACTGGAGTCAGAACTTCAGTACATCACATAAGTCTGCAACTCACATAAGTCACATAAGTATGCAACTCTGCAAGTCACATAAGTCTGCAACTCTGTAAATCAGACTAGCAACGGGATCTACGCATGCTTGAAGATGTACCAGAGGCGACACATAAGTGGAAGTATATGTCTGGACTCCTTGGGCATTACTACACTGAAGTTAACATGTTCAAGCCCGCTACTCTTGAAGACGCCATTTCACTAGCTCACGATACTGAAGATAAGCTACGTGGTAGAGACAGACGACCACAGCAATTTCAAGCCAATGGTAATTATGGATCTAAACAATTCAATTTCAATTTTAGAAGATTTAATCCAGGCCGTTTCTCTTCATCATCTTTCCGCAAGAATTGGGCAAAACCACCTGCATTACCATCCAATATCAATCAAAATCCTAAGCCTATTCCACAGCCAAATCCAAATGTACCTAGACTTTCTGCCATTACAAACAATGTAACCAAAGCCAAGCCAATAGTATGTTATAAATGCCACCAGCCTGGACATTTAGCAGCAAATTGTCATTCAAAGAAGCCACGAGTTCATATCAACTACCTTGGAGCCATGGACGAAGACGAACATGAAGATATGCCTGATTTCACTGAAGATGAGGATGACACTACTACTACTTCCGATACTTTACCAGGTATGCCTACTCCACATTCTTTATTGACTATGAAATTTTTGGTGCATGGAAAGGAAAAGACTATTTTGCATGATGACGGTAGTACTCATGATTTTATTTCAGCAAAATTGGTAAAGGAATTGAAATTACAGACTGTACCTACGCATTATCACATCAAAGCTGCATTTTTAGGCACTAGGTATAATGGTACACAGGAAGTGCAAGACTTAGAGATTCAAATTGGCCAATACATTGAAAGAAGAAATTTCTTAGTTGTTCCATTACAGTCGAGTGACATTATTTTAGGTATGCCTTGGCATCACCAACATAACCCAGATATAGATTATTCCACATACACAATGAATATTACTTTTCAAGGAAAATCTATTACATTATATGGTATGCATACATCTAATGTTTTTCCACTGCTTTCGCATACTCAAGCTAAACGTGCATTACGCAAGAGTAGTAAATCCTATCTCATTTGGGTGAATGAATTGCAAGTAAAGGAAAATCATATGCACCCTAGGCATAAGGAATTTCTTGCATATTTTAAGGACTGTTTTGCAGAAGACCTACCACCAGGTTTACCTCCTTCACGTCCAGAAGACCATAAGATAGATTTGATCCCTGGCACACAACCACCTTGCAAAGCACCATATAGGCATAACCAGATAGAGCAAAAAGAAATCCAGAGTCAAGTTGAGGAATTACTAAATAGAGGTTTGATTCGACCTAGCAGTTCTCCATTCGGTGTACCTGTTCTGTTAGTCAAGAAAAAGAATAATACCTATCGTATGTGCATTGACTATCGAGCTTTAAATAAGATCACTGTAAATAATAGGTACCCTATTCCTAGAGTTGATGACCTTATGGAAAAATTGCAAGGATCTGCTATATTTAGTAAAATTGACCTTAAGTCTAGTTATCATCAGGTGAGGCTAGATAAGTCTGACATATTCAAGACTGCATTTAGAACACAGTTTGGTCATTACGAATTTTTAGTCATGCCATTTGGATTGACTAATGCACCTGCTACCTTTAGTAGAATGATGAATCGTATCTTTTTGAAATATCAATATTGTGTAATTGTTTTCTTTGATGATATTTTGGTGTTTAGTCAAAATGAGAAAGAACATTATGAGCATTTGTCATTGGTTTTTTAGTTATTGAAAGAAAATCAACTGTATGCAAATCCTGAAAAGAGTGAATTCTTTAAAATAGAAATTGAGTATCTAGGTCATATTGTATCATCTGATGGAATTAAGGTTGATCCTAAGAAAATTGATGCAATATTGAATTGGCCTGTACCTAAAAACGTGCATGAGTTACGCTCATTCCTTGGTCTTGCTAGTTTCTATAGGAAGTTTGTACGAAATTTTTCATTACTTGCTTTACCATTAACCAAACTTCTGAAGAAAGGAATTGTTTATCAATTGACCGAAAATCAACAGAAATCCTTTGACTTACTGAAACATGCATTAACCAATGCCCCTGTTCTACAGTTGCCTGACTTTAATAGACAATTCTTTATAGTAGTGACCGATGCTAGTGGATCAGGAATAGGAGCCGTACTTATGCAAGACAATCATCCTATAGCATATTCTAGTTGTAAGCTGAAACCTTCTGAGCTGAAATATTCCACATATGACAAAGAACTATTAGCAGTTGTACAAGTATTAAAACAGTGGAAACACTACTTAATGGGTTCAGAATTTATGATTAAGACCGATCAGCAAAGTATTAGACATTTACTTAGCCAACCCCAAATCTCTGACCGTCATATAAAATGGGCTTCCTTTATTCAAAGTTTTCATCCTATCATTCAATACCAACCTGGAAAAGAAAATGTAGTGGCTGATGCATTGAGTAGAAGACCTGCCATTCATAATATTTCTGTCATATCTTTTGATTCTTTGATTGCTATGAAAGATACATATCACCACGATATTACTTTTCATTCTGATTGGAATAAATTAGTTCAAAATAATTTCATTCCTGTTGATTCATTGTCATATAATGATGGATTTATGTTTTATGAAAAGAGACTGTGTGTTACAATTCCATTTCGATCTTTTGTTTTGAATGAAACTCATTGTCCCCCATATCAAGGTCATAGAGGTATCATATCTACCTTACGTATGTTAACTGAAGATTTTTATTGGCTGCATATGGATGCTGATGTATCTAACTTTGTTTCTGAATGTTTGATTTGTCAAAGAGTTAAGAGACATCATGGTAAACAGTATGGATTACTTATGCCTTTGTCTATTCCATCTAAACCTTGGGAACAAATTTCTATGGATTTCATTACTGGTTTACCAAATACTAAATCTAACAATGATATGATTTGGACAGTTGTAGATAGATTTAGTAAACAAGCATATTTCATTCCATGTAAGAAAACTTTAACAGCATCACAAGCAGCACAATTGTTTTTGAAAACAGTTTTTACTCACCATGGATTGCCAAAAGTTATTATTTCAGATCGTGATTCTAGGTTTTGTAACAACTTTTGGATTACTCTGTTTGCTAACCTAGGCACAAAGATTGATTTTTCATCTGCATTTCATCCAGAAACTAATGGACAAACAAAAGCCACTAACATCACCCTTTTAGATCTTTTACGTGCATATACTATCTCTAAACCACAGACATGGGATACTCATTTACATTTATTACAGTTTGCATATAACAATACACCGCACACATCTACAAAGAAAGCACCGTTTGAAGCCATTTATGGATATAGATTATCTACACCTGTTGCATCTTTGTCTAATAGAATTCAGAGTGCTGATGATATTGCTAGTATGCATAATAGTATATTTGATGAAGTTAAAGATATGATTGCTAAAGCCCAGCAATCATATACCAAACAAGCCAACAAGAAAAGACAAGCCATGAATTTCAAAGTTGATTATGTTTGGTTGAGAATAGAAAAACGTAGACTGCAAAGTGTAGATAGACACCCAGCTATCAAATTAGCCCCTAGATTCTATGGACCATTTAGGATCATTCATAAAATTAATGATAATGCATTCAAGTTAGAATTACCATCTCATTGGAAAATTCACAACACATTTCACATTAGTTTATTCAGACCATTTAGAGACCAATTACATATACACCCTGTTTATGAAAATCCACCTTTATTGGAGGAAGAGACTGAAATACTTGAACCAGAAGCTATCATAGACACTGACTTTATGACCACTAGAACTGGCCGAAGGTATTCTAGATATCTAGTTAAATTTAAGAACCATCCTGTAGAGGAAGCACAATGGATGCACGCTAGAGACTTAAATGCTTTCCCCACTCTGTTAGCGTCACATTGAGCTAATAGCAATTGAGGTCAATTGCTATCCCACCTCGGGGGGTATGATGCCAGGAGGCATATTTCACGGTGAATTCCGTGCCACGGTGGATTCCGTGAGGTTTTACGGTGGATTCTGTAAACTTTGATGACCGAGGCTCATACACAAAGTGGATTCTTTGTGCGAGAAGTTAATGGGGATGCCTGTCCTTTTCGGCCGTTTCATTAATTTAGTGTGTACATGGGTGATTCCATAGCGGGTGATTCCGCAAAATGCATATTAAATTAATAAACATTTAAAAGTTTAGAGTGCGCACTCATAATAAATTAAGGTTAGGATTTATTTCTAACCAGTTGATTTATTTATGTAGCTGAAGACTGCTAGGTATTTACTTTTGTAGGTTTAATTGTATTATTTTACTAACGATTGTGAATACTTCAGTTGATGTGTAGAGATAGCAGCAGTGGCGGAGGAAAGCATTGGAGTCTAGCGAGTATTCGATCTATGGATTATATTTTGATAGGCGCCACGCCTATATTTTGTCATGTCTATTGAGGCATCGATTATTTATTATTATTTTGTATGTGCCTATGCGCACGGATATGTTATTTTTATTTTGGACATTGTATTGGGCGTGCCAGACTCTTTGGGCACCGTCCATTAGCTTTATTCCTATTTTTGTAAAAGCAAACTCAAAAGCTAAAAGCTTGTTATATTTTTGTAAATTGGGCTATTATTGAGCATGAAGATGGAATATACATAAAATGCATGCTTTGTGAAGCGCTCACACAAGGCATGGGGGGAGATTGAACCCAATTGGCCTCTTGCTCTTGTCGTTCATGCTTTTTACCTTGTAACTTGTGCAAAAAAGTAGAGTTCATTGTTCTTGGGGACCTTCCGGGATTCACTACGTGAGCATACAGCGACCGATCTACGCACCACTTTCCTTCTTGTTTTCATGAACTTCCACTGACCACGACTCCTGAAGCTTCTTCACAATCTCCCACTTGATGATGTCTGAAAACTTCTCAATGAATACCAAATCTTCCATGGATAGTCATTGTCTTAGCTTTTTCTCTTCAATTTGTTTCCAAACAATTTTCCACCAAGATGCAAGTTTCTGCTACCTCGACATGAAGAGGAAATAGTCCACTGCATAGAGCTTGCATCATGATGGTAATATGTTTCCGCCATTGTGGAGTGAAATTCTTGTGGAAATTTTCATTGATAATAAGAGTCTCTAACTCTTCAGTGGAAGAAGGAACTTTGCAAACATCCATTGAATTCTTTTCTTCTTGGCAATGCCATTTTCAGCCTCTTCTAATGCTTGTTGATGGCAAATTTCCCCGGCTGCGTACCAAAAAGAGGAACACCAAGGAAAAGGGGATTCTACTGCAAGAAAATCTATCTTGTAACATCAAAAAGCTTTTATTTCATTCTTTTATTGGCCAAAACAAAGAAAATAACAAATCTTCATGCAGCATCATAGTAGATATCTTCCACGGATTTGATAGAATCAACCATAATCTTCAACATCATCCATCAATAGAACAATGAACATAAAATAATACACCATTTTTGAATGGAAATCAATCACATAGTATTCATCTTCAATATCTTCATAGTTTTCTCTCTCAATCTCTCATATACAGTTACACTATTTTGATAGAATTGCTGACTCTCTCTCTCTCTCTCTCTATCTCTCTCTCTCTCTCTCTCTCTCTCTCAATAGTACATCATCTCCTCACTAAAATACTCAATAATGACTCTCAATAATCCTTCTTAGGTCATGGATGCACCTCCCAAGAGGTATGTCTCATGTGAAGAGGCACCAGAGCCATTACAGTGTCTCTTCATAGCTCACTACTGTCACTATCACTTCAATCTTCTCTTCAGTCTTCAGTAGCTGCTTCTTCCATTTGTTTTAGCTCTTTTGAACTTAGATTCATCCTTTACAAAAGTTAGAAAAACTTTTCCAAAGTCACACATACATTCCACAGAACACTTACAGAAGATCTACAAAACAGAACATAACATGAACAGAGCAAAGACAGAACAAAGACGGAGGCTCTACACAAAAGGTTTACAAAGGGTTACATAAGGTCATTAGAGAACAACAAATCCTCATAACTCATACTAAAACTATTCCAAACTATAAAAAACTATTCAATAAGATTTCAAAATATTTCAACCTTCATCAATCATCAATCCATGCTTCATAAATAGAAGAAAATCAGAACAAAATAGAAGCTATACAGAAGGTATCAGAACCTCAACAAAACCTATTAGAACATCATAGAGCTTCATATTTCCACTAAGAATCATCATGAAATTTCACAACATGATCAATATCATCCAAAACACTCTAAAACACTTCCATTAACAACCATTCATCACTCTAAATCCATCAAAAATCAATCATTCAGACCTCAAAAACAACAAAAATCTGTCAAAAATTCATTCTTTTCCACTCTCAACACATATCGGTGATCATATACATGGGTATAACTCAAAAATACATCCTAGAAGCTATATGATTTCTTTTTTGCCCTCACTCAATCATGTGATCAATGCATTGCAATGGATAATGGTGTCATTTTGTCGCATAATTCAACTTTTTCTAAATAATGCAAACTCAAATCTTACTTTTTTCCTTGAGTATCATGATGATGGGTGATATCCAGTTTATGTGCCCAATCTCATAGATGGATCTTTGCTTCTGCAACTTTTCTAGCTCTTCTAGAATGTGATGCATGTAGGAGGATTCATGGGCTAGAGTTTTTATTTAATGGTGGGCTTGGAACTTGGTTTCAAAAGGATTGTGTGTGTTAGCACTTGTGTGGATCCAAACACATCACAATACTCCTTGAGTAGATCAATAAGGCTTTCTTCATCTTCTGCACTATGATCCTTGGCAATATCAATCAGTTTAGGGGGTTTCCTTGGTTCAGTAAGGTTCACCTCCTTTACACAAAACAATGACTCAATCATCATTGTCGTACCTTCTAAATCTTTTTGGGAGATCTTGTAGCTTTTTTTCACTCTTGGTTTCTAACTCATTATTCGATGTGACATTTTAAGGTGCTTGCACCTGAGATGGATCAGGATTTTTGCCTTAGTCTTGTGGGACTTGGTGGATGGTGGAATTTGAGGATCCAAGTCATCACTCCCATCCATCTCTAAGTTAGTACTTTTGATTGGCAACACATCAAAGGTTGTGTCCTCATTATTAGCCATGATAGCCTTAGAGGTGGGAATCAATTCCATAGGTTGATATCCCATTCATTCGTAATCTACTACCTCTAAGTACTCTAGGCTTTCCAACTCTAATTTAAGTCTAATCACATCTACATCAATGATCAATTTCGTAGGTTGGAAGTCAAATACAACTTGTTGGAGGTTTGCCCATTGCCAATTGTGGCTACTAGAGCAACTTTTCAAAGATTAAGAGGTTGGCTTTAGTTTTGCCAAGGAAACATGGATGCCATTGTCTCAATAACTTACATAGCTTAAGTCTTTTTGTAGGGATAGGATAGCCCTTAATAGATATTTGTAGCATTGAGCTAGGGGACATCATAAAGAGAGGTAATTAGACACACTCTAATTGAGGACAAATTGTGTGAATGATGTGTTCTTGCTGTTGAGATGTCAGACTCAACACAAGCTAATAATCACATACTTGGATTATTGTTTCTGCATTCACATCACTAATGTGGTTGGTACCTACATTGGCATATCATTCTTGTGATACTTTATAGTTGGACATCAGTTAGAGTCCACCTACTTGAGTTATGGGATATCTATCTAGTCATATTTCTACTTACTGTCTTCATAGTATGGACCGCTTGTATATTATGTATGTTGTACTCTCTCTTATTCTTTGTATACTGTTATAGCGGAGAAGAAGAAAAAGAATAAAAACTAGGGTTGTTGACATTTGGCATAAACATATTGGCCATGTAAATATGCAGTTAATGAAGAATATGGCTATGCACTCTCAAAAGGTATAGCATGTTTTCACCAAACTAATTTCAAGATTTGTCAAAATCTGAAATTGGAGGAATCCTACTCCCCACATGCTTAGCTCCAAGCCAAAAGTTATACCTCTGCTATGTCATGAACACCAACTTGTCTTCATTGAGAGGAACTCTAATTAGTACTAGGAGAGGTGTGGGTAGCATTGAAGGGGCTTGTCAAGTTGCCATCTAAAAAATAGATAATTATCCGTTAGAATTATCTACCAAAATATATATATATAATTCATGTACCTCCTCTTTACTTGTTTAACTTTTACCACAAAAAACTTACCATCAATGGATTGAGTTCTTCTTGATGGTCAATTTATCTTGTAAGGAGGAGTTGGCAGGTGGTAGATTTAGAGAATAGTTTTAAGCTCTCCTTCCCCTATGGGAAAGAAGGCAAGATTCCGAGCTTGGGACTTGGTTACAATGTGTGCAAGATTTTTTGAGTTTTGGCTTAGTTAAGAATGATAGTTTGTACTATGAGGAGACATTTGCTCCTACTTCCCGTATGACAACCATCACGTCTATGATTGCTTTGGCTGCACATTATGGTTGGACAGTGCATCAATTGGATATTAAAACTGCATTTTTACATGGGGAACTTCACGAGGAAGTATATGTACAGCAACCCATTGGTTTTACAGTTGAAGGCTCAGAACATTTGGTATGCAAGCTCAAAAAGGCACTATATGGTTTGAAACAAGCTCCTAGAGCTTGGTATGCAAAAATAGATGCTTTCTTGCTTGGTCAGGGGTTTCAAAACAGCTCATCTGAGTCTACCCTTTACGTATGTAAAGAAGGGGGATCTATGTTGATTATGTCTTTATGTTGATGACCTTTTGCTCATTGGAACACATGCTGATCAGATTTCAGCATTCAAACAAAATTTGCAGCAAACTTTTGACATGTCTGACTTGGGAATTTTGCATTACTACTTGGGCATCCAGTTCATACATGATGCTCGAGGTATTGGGCTATCACAGCCAAGGTATATTGGGCAGCTTCTTGAGAAGTTTGGCTTACAAGATTGCAAGCCAGTTTGTACCCCCATGGAACCTGGACTTTAACTGTCATTACATGATGACAGTGATTTGTTTGATATACATACATATGCTCTTGCGGTTGGATGTCTTATCTACCTATGCAACACTAGGCCGGACATACAATTTGCAGTTTCAGCTTTGAGCAGGTATATGCATCAGCCATGTATGTCACATTGGCAAGATGTCAAGCGTGTTTTTCGTTACTTGCAGGGTACTAGATCTCTTGGGTTGCTTTATGCCAAGGGGAGACCACTGCAGATACATGCTTACAGTGATTCTAATTGGGCTGGTGATTATGATACACGTCACTACACTAGTGGCAATTGTTTCTTTCTTGGCTCTTTTTGCATTTCTTGGCTTAGCAAGAAACAATCCACTGTTGCCACATTGTCATGTGAAGCTGAATATAAGGCAGCTTTCACTACCACAGTTGAATGCGTATGGCTTAGACGCTTGCTAGCTGATCTAGATGTATCTGTTACAGAGCCTACTCCTTTGTTCATTGACAGTCATCAGAGTGCCATTGCAGTGGCACGGAACCCAGTGTTTCATGCCTGCACGAAACACATTGAGATCCATTATCACTTTGTCAGAGAGAGGCTATATGTAGGTGATATCAACCTTGTCTATTGTCCTACCACTAGTAATGTGGCAGACATCTTCACCAAAGCTCATCCTCGTAACAAATTTGAAGCATTTCACGATGCTTTAAATTTGATATCCTTTGGTGGCGGATGATCCTTGTACTCTTGATCACTCTTCACTCTAGGGGGGTTTGTTGGGTATTTGACTCACGCCTCACTTACGCCTACGCTCATATGGGAGTGTCGGTGATCAGTAGGACACTGGGGCACTTTTTACTCTCGGTAGGAGAGGTTTTTTCCCCCAGACTTATAGTTTTATTTTCGTATGTGCTTATGTTACACACTTATGGGCACTTACTGTGTTCGGGGTGTGAACACCCCCTACAACCCTAAGGTTTAAGGGTTGTACTTTGTACTTTCATTCTACACTCTTTCAGTCTATTAGATTGGGTGTCGTGCTTCACTCTGTCTCTCTCACTCTCACACTGTCTATTGCACTCTCAGTTGTACCTCCATCCTCTTACTCCCTCACAGAGAGCTGCTATGATCTTCTCTATCTTTAGGAGTTGGTACGATCGACATCGATATCAGGTTCTCTTCGAGGCACCTTAGTGGTGGCTTGCGCACCCACTACTTGGGTATCCATGGTTCTACTCTGGTGGACATTGTTGTGTGTACTATGATGTGACCTTATCATTGTATATGGTATTGTATCAGATCACCCATGATGTGAGAGAGCATATTAGCAAATTAGTTAGTTCATGGTTGAGTCTGGACTTGTGGTGCAGTAGGCTGCAGAGACATTTTAGGCATTTTATTTGCCATCGTTTATTATGGTTTAGGCATTATTTGCAGCCAATTGGCTAGCATTTAATGCTGGCCGACTAGTCATATTTTGGGAATTTATTTGTTCTATATATTGTCTAGATCCCTCCTTATTTCATTTTCATCACTGGAAAGTCCTTGGAGAGAGGGAGCAGGTGCCAGTGTCTCCACAGCCGGTGTCTCACATTGTATCTGTACTGTTTGATGTCTTGGTATATGGATTCCATTTCCCAAGTATACATCTGAGTTCTCATTTGTATTGTGTTATCTTTTTCTTTTCTTTTGTCTTGTGTTCAACAGTTTATTTTAGTATGTTGTTTATGCTTCCATTGTTGCACCACTTCTGACAAAGAACACATGAACTCAAAGAGAATATGCTCAAGAAATGGAATCCATATACCAAGGCACAAGAACAATACAAAGGATCAAGCATTGAGTCATTGGCAATGTGCAATAGTTTTCCTCTCTTCAAATGGAATTGGTTATGCTAAAGAATAAGTATTTGAATGATTGATCGGGGAGGAGGGAGCTTGCCTATAAATAGGTCGAGAATAATGCTACAACATGACCAAGTGGCCAGCCAAAATCTCGCACCAAAATGTGAGTTGGTCAACAAATAAATTCTTTGGTATAAAATTAGAAACGCACACATAGAGACTCTAAGACTCTATGAGGTGTACTTTGCTAATAAAGAATTATTCTTTGCTAGTTGGGTCTTAGCTCTTTCATGATATGTACTTCAACCTTTAGACATTTATGGCTTTTGAGGGTTTAGAAATTTTTATAGTAGTATCTTGGATCCTGGAACTCAAAAGACTGGTGTACAATACATCGAACTTCGGAGATGGCAGTTGAGCCAAAAGAATCATGGCCATATCCTTGGAAGATATAGTTTGTTTGAGAGATGCAAGCTCATCTCTCATGTCCTCTAGTTTATTGATGTGGTCCATTATGGAAGCTTGCATGGTTGTCAGGTATGAAAGATATGGTACAATAAAATATGGTACTAAATGGTACCTTATGATTTTATAAGATACAATGCGATATTAGTACTAATAAAACTTTATTTTTAAAAAACTATAAGCAAGACATATGTTTAAAGTGAAAATAGGCTATAGCAATGCCATTACAAAATGAGATCAATGATCATACATGACATCATACAATTGTCATAGGAGTTAGGAGTTGGACGAGTCACAAGAGACTTAAGTGTCAGGAGTGGAATTTGCCAATCTGGATACAATCATTAATTATACATGATACATGATGCATCATCATCATCATCATCATTAAAGCGCTTATCAAGAGTCTCAAGATGACCCCTCGGCATTGCATGATGAGACACTCTCATACTCATTCTCATTGATGAGGTTACCATCATCATCAAATGATGGCTCCCTAGGCAATGGTTGTGTAACTATAGGCAAGGGGGGATGTAAAGAAATACCCTAACACAGAAACATAAATAGAAACCATACGACAAAGCACATACTGATAAAAGAACACAGTTAGGGTTAGGATAACTCAAAGACAATGAACACAATGAATGAATGAAGTGATATGACTACTGAATATACGATACTCATGTAGCAAACACACTATGTAGTGAATGAATACTGAACCTCGAACTCCTGTATCTCAAGGATAAGGGCAAGGGTAATGAGTTGGAGAGTGTATTATACTTTAAACGTATCCCGAATCGTAGCAAGGCAGTCCGAATGTCGAACAATAGCAAACGTAGCAGTGAGAAGCTGGATCTGATGCAGACAATAGTGAGAAGAGAGAAAGACTAAAAATACAGGCAACAGGTAAGATACCAAAAATGTAGACAGGACACCTTGCAGGAGAGAGAAAGACAAAAAACGTAGATTGTAGGAGAAAAAAAGACTAAAAACGCAGGCGAGTAGCTTGTAGGAGAGAGAAAGACTAAAAACGCAGGCGAGAAGCTTGTAGGAGAGAGAAAGACTAAAAACGTAGGAAGCAGGTGAGAGAGACTAAAAATGCAGGCAGGACAGCCTGTAGGAGAGAGGACTTAAAACGTAGGGAGAACAGCTTGCAGAAGAGAGAAAATTGCCAAATGCAAGTTGGACATCTTGGCGATAGCTTGTAGAAGCTGGGCGACAGCTGGAGGAGAGAGAAAACTGCCAAACACAGGTTGCAGATGATGTGGCAGGCAGTACAGTAGTAGGTTTGTGCAGGAATAGTAGTTGCCTGGCTGGGATCAACTCCAAATTGCGAGAAGAGAGTTGGAAATTAGGTGCCAATCGATATAGACATATGACTTACTGCAAGGGGTCCATTACATGTCCTCCACGAAAGGGGTGTGGGTAGCAAGCTGAAACACTTGAAATTTGCAAAAATGAGATTAAGGTGTGGGAGCTTTCGCTCAACTGCCAAGACCCACGGACCGGTTATTGTTTCAAGCGTTCCAAGTGAGCTCTCATGGCTATCTCTCACCTAGCCGACGCGCCGTCGATTCTACGAATGCAGTGAACTTACCTTGATGCTTGATCGAGTACCCTCCTCTCTCTCACACTTCGGTAGCTCCACGATTCTTGATGCTAGCTCAAGCATCCTCAAGCCTCCTCCATCTCCAAGCCTCATCCTCCATAGCCGCGCGCGCAAGAGAAGAGAAGAAAAGAGAAGAGGAGAAGGGGAGAGGAGATGGTGGAGAGCTTTACCCTCTTGATTCCTCACTCTCTCACACACTCACTCCCTCACACTCACACTCCCTCTCTCAAGAGCACACACAAGCAAGAAGGAGAGAAGAAGGGAGGAAGAAGAAGACTAGTTTTGCCACACCAAAGAATGAGCTCTTCATTCACTTTTCAACTTTATATACAAAACCCTACTTCCCTTTTGGGCGGTCATTCCCTTTTTCCCTTTTTTACATGGCCGGTCATAGCCTAGGCCTGGTTTTCCATTGTCCTTTTATCTTCCTTGCTTCCTTTTCACTACCCTTTTATATTTACAAATCGCACGGGTGAGAGCCCAGCACTCTTTTACAGGATTTTAGGGTGCGCTATTTATGCGCCTTTCCCTTTTTGTGGTTGCCTTGGCCTTTAACGGTTGTCCTTGCGCTTTTGGCCTTTTCTCCTTCTTTTCCTTCCGTCGGGTTACCTTTTTCCCGCCTTTGCTTTGTGTCTTTTCCACTTTCTTTCGCTCTCTTCGTGTTGGGGTTAACATTACCCCCCTCCTAGATGAGTGCCAGTCCCATGGCACTTACAAGCGTAGGGAGCAAGTGGTAGTATGCACTGAAGACTTCGGGGGGACAGGGGCTTGGGGTCTGCACTGGTGACCGGTGACGTGGGGGTTGGTTGGGGATGCCGTGTAGGATGATTTTTTCGGCTTGTCGGATGCTGGGTGGGCAATTAGCATTGGAGGTTGATGTAGAACGAAGGGCACTTCGGCTGTGGTTGTCAACGCCTGCAATTGAAAACCTGTCAGGTGGTCTCTCCCTAGGGGTAGTGCTAGTCTCTGTATTGTGTACAAGACTTAGTTTGGGAGACAGGTCGAACTCCAAGCAAGCTGAGAGTGTTGTCCTGCACTTGAGGACCCAAACTGTGAATTAGTTCTGTGTAGGTATTATATGAGTGCCGTGCATGTGCATACTTAAATATTATGTAGCTAGAAGATTGGGCGGCGGGGGCCGTGTGGAGCAGAATTGTGGTAATGGGGAGATGAAGTACACCTTTGACTCTTGTTTGGAGGCGTCGTGAGGGGTGTGCCATTGTCGTCGGAGCTTGCTTGCTTTTCTTTTTTTTTGTTTTTTTTTTTTTGTGCCATGGTTACATGGAGGCAGCAGTACAAGGGATAACGGGAGTTCTACTCCTCATGATCCGAATGGTGGGGAAGGGTGGGCGGAGGGCGGGGGGCCTTGTTAAGGAATTTTCGTCTTAGCAAGTAGCCTTTAGTGTGGAGGCGGGTTTTGAGGGTGGTGGTGGAGAGAAAGGGGTGGTTGCACTGTGTGAATTTGCTGTCATTCATGTCTTCCAGCACTGCACCACAGAAGGATGGCAACAGAGCAGCACGCATCATGAGACGAGTCATGGTGGCGCTGTCTATGGCATTGGGGTCAAAATAGAGGGGTGGAAGGTGGCGCTCTTGGGGTGCAGGTTCCTGGTGTACTAGAATTCTAATTAACCTAAGGTAGTTACAGGTGGTGATGAATGCTGGGTCAGGGCAGGAACTGAATTCGTTAAGGAATTTATTTATAGAGCTGTACAAGTCAGGCAGGGTGAAGAGAAGAGCGTTCCTATGGGAAGTGGTATTGGCATTATAAATGACGAGAAAGTCAAACCTGCCGTGGATGGACGGGTTAAAATCCACTCCTACCCTTTGAGGATACGGCATAAAGGTGGGGTCGTTCCTTTCCGAAGGGAGGGTATTGCAAAACGCCATTCACGCCTCCAGGTTGACGTCAAAAATGTGTTGCCTCCAGGTGGGTTGGGAACTATAGCCTTCCACTGTGCGAGGTACTTGGAGGACTTTGTCTTGCCAAAATTCGCGGTCCTCGGCCCCCCAAGCAGTTGGGTGGGCCTCACGCTCTTCTAACCATTTGGCCTTGAGCTGGGGCCCCATGGCGATGACATCCTCCACCAACTGAATGGACAGCACCCTATTCAAGGCGGTGGGAAACTCAAAGCATATGTCAAAGGGGTCTCGGCTATACTCCTGCTGCTCCCAGATAATCATTTCAACGCGGTACTCAGTGGGGGAGTCTTGGGTGCACAGCGGGAAAGGGGTAGGCTGTTTCGGGGCGGGTCTGGCCTTCAGTTTTCTTCTTGCATTCTCCACCATTTCCTTCCTTCGGGTGGTGTGGGCCGCTCTTCATTTGGCAGATGCGTCATGGGGTGGCACTTCGGTTTGTTGGGGTTGAGGGGGTGGCGGGGCATATTCCTCGTCTTGAGGCTCTAGGTCAAGCTCGGGCTCACCCCCTTCCGCTTGCTCCTCCTCCTGTGTTTTCTCCTTAGTGAACCCCAGGTCATCCATCTCCTATGTTGTCAGTCCTGCTTGTGCCAGATATTTCCTTTGTTCCTCTAGGCTCTGCGGAGGGCCTCCTAGCTGCAGTGGTACGTGCAGGCCTGTCGTGAGGGCCCTACGCGCAATGGTTAGCTTTCTCTGCAACTGATCATTGGCCTCATCTGTTTCTGAGTGGGTGGTGTGGAGCAGCGTGTTGATAAAGGTGCGCTGTTGAGCCATCATAGTAAGCTGGGCTGCCTCTGCCTGGTTTTTAGCCATCACTTTGTCTCCCTCAGCCTTGGCCACCCGGCATGCTAAGTCCTGCACTCTCTGCTTGTTATGATTTGACCATTCCTTTGCCCGCCTCTCCATGTCTTCCAAGCTTTCCCCCTGTCGGAGGGTCATCGCCATAAATTGTTGTTGCTGGGCTTTGAGCTCCTGGTGCAAGCGGGACTGCTCTCGGTGCTCCTTTGCGATCTGCTCGTTGAGTTGGTCCCACGTCGCCTGCAACCTGTGCACCTGTTCTGCCCTCAATTGATCCAGCTCTGCAACATCTTGTCTAATTTTTTCAAGCTGACTCTGCACCTCCAAGTTGGTTGTAGATAGCTGGTCATTTCTGCGCTGAAGGTGGGCATTTGTCTCCCTCTCCCAGGTGAGACGCTCCATTAGGATTTTCCTTCGTCTCTCCCAGGTAGCGTCGCGCTCCTTCAGGGTTTTTAGCTCCTCCGCCTCCTTGGTGCTGGCCTCCTCCCTAAGCACGGCGATTTCCTTTTGATATTTTGTTATTTGCCTTACTCTGTCCAGTTGGAGGGCAGCTTGCGATTTGCGCTCCACTACCAGCTCTTCCACCGCCACCCTCCTTTCTTGCCTGGCTGTTTGCAATTGCGCGAGCAGCTCCTTTACATAGTCATCATAGTGGCCTGTTGGAGGTGGGGAGTGGGGCATGATCATAGTGGTGGCAATCTCCTCCACTTTTTGTCTTTTCTCCTCTGGCCCTGGCTCCAGCTCGGCCGTCACTGCCCTTTTGGCCCCTGAGAATGGGGTGGCCCCGGCTGCTTCCCTTGCCAACTCTCTTTCCACCAAGAATTGTAGCCAGGTGACTACATTGCTTTCATCGACCTTTGGGGTGTGCATCAGGGCTGCTGTGGCAGGGGGCGTCACCTTGAGGGGAGTGGCTTGCATGGTTGGTGCGAGGAGAGGGGAGATGGGTCTGACTGGGTCTTTTCCTTTCCCTTCTGTAGGAGGCGGCGGCACAGGTTCCGGTGTACCAGTGCTGGGGCCGGGTGCTTCAGATTGGTATGATCTGCCCGTTCCTTCCATGTCTTCCCTCCGCTGTTCCTCGATGGAGCGACGCGTCGCCAGCTCCAATTCTTCTTCTTCTCTCCTCCTCAACTCTTCCTCAGCCCTCTTTCTTCTCTCCTCCTCTTCTCTTACCGACTCTCTTCGGGCCCATTCGAGCTCCTCCCTCTCTTTTCTCCTTTGCTCCTCCTCTCTCTTTCCGTGCAGGGCTTTGGTCCGTTGCTCCGCTTTCCTTTCTGGTGCAGCCTGGCGTTCCCCCTCCTCATCGGTGTCCGTCTCTGTTTCATCCGACCGTTCCTCCGCCTGGGGCTGGGACTGCGACGGCGATTCGCCACCTTTTTCGCCATCTCCCTGTTTGTCCTCTCTCGCACGTCCCTGCCCTATTGCCTCATGGAGGATCGCAGTGAGGGCACCTCCAAAACCTACGGTGGAGGCCTTGGAGGATGAGGCCTTGCGGGTTGATCGAGGTGAGGGGGATTCTCCTGCTACGGCCCTTCCTCCTGTTGCCAGGGCCTTTGCTGAGGCCTCAATCGTCCTTCTCACGAACCCGTTGAGGTTCACCTCATCCAGTGCCTGAGCCGCGATGCTTTCGAGTAAAGGCACATTTATCCTGGACATGATGCTATTGTACCATTGACTCGAAAATAGGGTGTGCATCATTTTTGCCTGCAGCTGAATCTCTGGATCAGGGATGTTTGCCAAGTTGACTCTGTCGTTGGTGTGGACTTTCACTTTGTCCATTCCCAACATGGCGTAGACGTCCCTTTTCGGCTTCTTCTCCACCTTGTTCGGAAGCCCCAGTGCTCTTTCTATCAGTTCAGGGGTCAGTTCAACCTGCACTTGTTTGGTGGCTTCCGCGTCCTGCACTGTGATGGTGCCCCTGTTTTTGTTGAAGGTGCATTGGAACTCGGCGCACAGGGTATAGTCTATCCTCTGGCCCACTGCTTCCAGATACCGTTGTAAGTGGCATTGCTCCATGATCCGTCGTACCGCTGGTTCCTCAATAACCACATCCTCCAAGTTGAATATGTGGCGGAACTTCAGCTGATTGAATGCTCTGGTTTCCACCGTGAGGCCGTACCGCACATGTTCCTCCTCCGAGAAAGGAAGTTTGCCAGCTTTGTCTTGACCTGCCATGGTCGCCACCTGTACATTCAGTCAATTCACTTCTTAGCATTTTTGGCAACCAATTCGTAGGACGACCATAGCAGATTTTATCATTTATAACCATGATTCATTCCTTTCAAACTTCTATCGTCTATTTATGCATGGCATTTTAATTTGGAACCTTTTTATGCTTGGTTTGCTTTTTAGTTTTAACTTTCATGCTTGGTTTGCTTTCTAGATTTACTGCCCCATTCCCCTTGTGGAAAAGAAAAATCCGTCCCAGGATTGGGGGGTGTGGGTCCAAGGCGTTCAGGTTGTTTTGTGGAGGAGCCAATCGTAGAAGTTGGGGTTATATTCGAGGTGTGCAGAATAGTCCATGTCACAGGGTCGGATGCCTACGTGGGTGATGTATGTGAGGACATCGGTGAGGAAATCTCTAGAGTTGACCCGACTTGCGATGTGGAGCTCTTCTTCTGTCAGGATGCGATCGAGATAGGGGTGTCCTAAGATATGATCGTCCATGGTCCGACCTCGAAGAGTGGTTAACACTCGATACGAGGTGGGCGCGACGCATGTGGGATCATACTCGGCTGTCTTAATAGCTCGGTGTTGTTCAGCGTTGGTCATTATGCGGCATCCTTCCACTGCCCATTTTAATCGAAGAGTGTACCATTGCTTCAAGAAGGGAGATTCGGTGTCCGCGAGGTGGGACAACCTTGTTGTTTCTTGGCTAGTGAGGCCGGATGTCGTGCGCGGGTCAAACGATGGGATGAGGCGTTGCTTAATGGCTTGCTCTTTGGAGACCTCGCGAGCGAGTAGCTCAGCAGCAGAGCGTGAAGCTTGTGCGAAGGCGAATTCAAAAGTCTCCCAAGAGCAAGGCATGGTGCGCACGTCCGTTGCAAGGGGTTCCGCTAACAGTCCCAAGTCTAGGCGGTCATAGCTGAGGGCCAGTGCCACAAAGGTGGCATCGAGCTGTTTGATGCAGACCACAACGTCATCCCCCGTGTCCTCAGCGAGGTCAGCGGCGAGCGTTAGGAATGACTTCCGTTCATAGGAAGGCTTAAGGCCGGCGGGTGGTTGAGGTTTGCTGGGGCTGGAGGCTCTGTCGAGACAGAGCTGCAGCTGGGGGCCTGTTTGAGTCAGTAACTCGGGCATTGGTTGGATGGATGGGTCGGGTTTGATCTTAGGGGCCATGCTAGTGCGGTCTGCAGGGTTGCTGGGTTGCGGGCCGGGTCGGTTGGGTGATACCTTCGGTGGTGGTGGCCGGTGCTTGGGCCGTTGGGCGTGTGTGACGCCGGTGGGGTGACTCATAAAGGAGTCGGATGACTGGGGTGGGCTCTGCGATTTGTGGTCTCGAAGTGTCAGAGGACAAGGCCTTGCGATTGACGTAGGAGCAGGGCCCGTGTCAATTGGGACTTTGGGAACCCACAGCAAGGCATTCCCCTCATAGTAGCCTTGTGCACGCAGCAGGATTTTAGGGACCCATATTTGTTTAACCACGCGGCGCTTGTGATGATGGCGTTTTGGTCTTCTAGGTTTAGGTTTGTAGGTGTTCCGCGAACTTGCACGTCTAGTTCTAGGCTGATCTCGAGACTTCTTCGGCACCCATTACAAGCGAGTCTGTTGGGGTTTTGCCTTAGGTTTGGTGGGTCACGGTGCATGGGGATCTGGGTGTAGTAAATATGCACGGCCCTCCTCCGTAGTCCTAGGTGCGGCTATTTCTATCGGTGGCCCGTTGAGCGATGCTGGGATTACGAGGCGCTGGCTGAAAGTCGTGACAATAGCCACATTCCCGATTGTTAGGTGGATGCGTTGTGACTCATAATTAACATTGCAACGGGTCTGCTTTTTAAATGTTCGCCCAAGCAATGTCTCTGTGCCTGCCTCCCTGGCATTGGGTAGGACATAGAACAGCATGGGAATAGTTTCAGTCTCGATAGAAACGGCAACCTTGCATGTGCCGAGGATCGGGTAGGATTGGGCCCCATATGGGTTCAATCTGGCTGTTGTCGGATGAAGCGTTGGTGTGCCAAGTTGGGTTCAATGCTCATGCGTCAAAATGTTAAAATCCGCCCCCTCGTCAATCAGGGCGTTGAAGGAGCACGTTTTCTTGGCCGTGACCGTGATGCGGAGGTAGGCGGGTTCTACAGGCTCCTCCTCATTCTCGCCGATTTTCGTAAGTGTGGCTACTCGTATTTTAACGTGCGTTTCCACCATTGGTTGTTCATGCAGTGGGTGAGTGGGCGGATAGTACTTTTTGATTCGACTGCCGTTAAAGAAGCCCATTCCCTCTCCATCCAGTGTTTCCCGCTCGACATTACCAGTTCGGCTGATTGTGCGGACCTTAAAGGGCTCGAGACCTCTGAATTTCATCTTCTGTTTGTGTCCTTTAACTGAATAGAGGAGCATTAGGTCTCCCGGCTCAAACTCTTGTTGCTTGACGTGTTTGTCAAACCAGCTTTTGCATCTAGCTTTCTCACAAATAAGCGCATGGGTGGCTAGGAGACGCACCTCTGATAGGCGTTCTAGCTCGACTAAGCATTGCGTCCATGCCTCCCTCCCCTCCCATCGTTCTTGGAGTGCTATCCGCACACTAGGGACGAAGAATTCTAATGGAAGAATAGCTTCGGTCCCATAGGTTAGCCTAAAAGGCGTTTGTCCGACGGCCATCTTATAAGCTGTTCGGTAGGCCCACAGGGCTGCCATTAACTTGTTATCCCAGTCACTTCGTGAGGCCGAGACTACTTTGGTCAGGACAGTGATGAGAATTTTGTTGGTTGACTCAGCCTGGCCGTTAGCCTGAGGGTAGTATGGTGAGGATTTGCGATGGATGATGAGGAAGGTGGATAGGAGATGGGCTATCACTTCGTTGATGAAGTACGTTCCCTGGTCGCTAACCAATTCGATGGGGCAACCAAAACGCGAGATTACTTGTTCCCATAAAAACTTGGCAGTCATCCTAGCATCGTTTTTCCATGTGGCCCTCGCCTCTGCCCATTTGGTGAGGTAGTCCGTGGCCACCACGATGTATCTAGCCTGTGAATATTGTGCCGCGGGGCTGATGGGTCCTATGAAGTCAATTCCCCACTTTTCGAAAGGTTGGCGCGCGATGACCGGGGTTAACTCCATCTGATCTTTACGGACCGGGACCCTTGTCCGTTGGCACTCGTCGCAATGTTTGACAAATTGTAAGGCATCACGGAAGAGCGTGGGCCACCATAGCTGGGACTGCAACACCTTTCGTGCTGTAGTATCCCCGCTAAAGTGTCCTCCTGCAATACCGTTGTGTGCCTCTGAGAGCACATCGTGCATCTCATGCTCACATACGCATCTACGTAGCAGACCGTCTTGCTCCAGCCTATAGAGCTGGCCTGCAATCAACTGATAGGGCTGGATCTTTAGGATTAATCGTCTAAGCCATGCCCGTTCTATTGGTCGTTCGGGCAGCCCATGCTCGAGTACTTGGACTATGTCGTCTGCCTAGTATGGTGTCAAGTCAGCCCTGAATAGGTCTTTTTCACCGGATATGCGGAATAAGTGGTTGTCTGGTAATTCGTCCACTATGCCTTGTCCAGCAGCTTCTCCTGTGGGTACTCCGGATAGATGGTCAGCCATGTAGTGTTGTTTTCCCTTCCGTACTACCACTGAGAAGTCAAATTCCAAGAGCAGGAGAAGCCATCGGGCTATACGTCCTGTAGCACAAGGTTTGTTGACTAGATAGAGCAGGGCTTGATGGTCTACAAAGAAGGTGAAGGGGGTGGCTAGTAGGTAATGCCAGAACTTCTTCACGGCGAATACCATGGCTAATCCCTCCCTTTCCGTTGTCGAATAATTCATCTCCATTTTAGTGAGATGCCTGCTCACAAAACTCACTGGGTAATCTAAGTTATGCTCACCAGGTTGGCACAGCACTGCCCCTACGGCGAACTTAGAGGCGTCGATGTGTACATGGAACGACATGGTCCAATCTGGGGGTCGTAGGATAGGTGCCGTTGTTAGGGCTTTTTTCAGTTCCTCGTAGGCTCGTTGGCAGGCTTCGGTCCACTCGAAGGCAATTAGCAGCTTGTACAATGGCCTAGCGATCAGCGTGTAGTTCAGTACAAACCGCCGGTAGTATCCTATGTGACCTAAGAAGCATTGAACTCCCCTATAATTACTTGGGGGTGGGAGGTCCGCGATAACCTTGACCTTTGAGAAGTCCGTGGCAATCCCGTTCTTGGATACCACGTGTCCCAAAATGCAGCTGTGCTTTACCCAAAACTGACATTTTAGGGGGTTGAGAGAGAGATGGTATAAACAACACCGTTCGAAGACTGCATGGAGTTTTTCGAGATGTTGGTTCCAGGCCGAATGGACACACAGGTCATCGACGAAGACCTCTAACTCCTTGCGAAGCATGTCCTTGAATATGGTGCACATGAGGCGTTGGAAGGTGGCGGGGGCATTGGTTAGCCCGAATGGCATGACCACATTGGCAAAGATGCCCCACTCAGTGGCAAAGGCGGTCTTGTGCCTATCCGCAGGTGCACTTGCACCTGATTGTATCCCGAGAAGCCATCCAGGAAACTGTAGGATTCCTTACCTGCCACCCTCTCAAGCATGTGCTCGGTGTACGGTAAGGGGTAGTTGTCTCTCTTTGTCGCTGCGTTTACTTTCTTGTAATTGACGCACACTCGAATCTTGCCGTTTTTCTTCATCACAATGACTATGGGTGATACCCAGTTCGTATGCTCAATTTCGTAAATGAATCCGGCTCGCATCAACTTGTCAATTTCCTCCTTGACAACATGGGCATGCTTTTGATTCATGGGGTATGGTCGATGCTTGACCGGCGTTGCATCCGTTGTCATGGGTATGTTGTGAGTCACAACACTCGGATCTACCCCTCGTAGCTCATCTAAAGACCAAGAAAACATATCCCGGTACTCCCGCAAAAGAGTGATGAGGCTGGATTCTTCCTCCGTGGTCAGGTCCTCGGCAATGAACACTGGTCGGGGTGTTTGTCACTCCAGGGCTAGGTTTATCTCCTTGACCTTGGCTGGCCCTTCGATGGGTTCGGAGGTTTGCCCCTGGCGCTTGGCACTTAGCAGAACCACCACCCTGTCCCCTCTTTTGAATTTCGAAAAGCGCTTAGGGAGGTCTTGTGGCTTCCTTTGCTCTTTCGATCGCACATCGTTGGGACGCTCTGCTTCATTCTGCCGTAACCGTCGGCGCCTCAGGTGGATGGGTAAGTCTCCCCGAGTGCGTCTGGTCATGGGTGGCCTAGGGATTTCTGGGTCATCCTATGAAGTAACTTCAAATTCAGAGTCGAATTCCCCATTTTCACTAGGGGAGGTGGTCTCCCCTGGCGGCTGCAGTTCGGATGGCGACTCGGTTCTAAGCATGGCTGCCGTTTTTGGTTGGGTTAGGCCGGCCTGCTTATAATCCACAGTTCCCATCTGTTCCAACCAAGCACGATCGCATTTCGCACACATGACTCCTTGGTCTAGTCTAAGGGCCGGCCTCGGCTGCGGTTTTGCATCTGCTCGGATTTGCTCAATCTCTCGCCCTTCGGTGTCATATTCTACGGTGTCCATCTCACCCTCACTTCCTTCATCAAAGGGTTGGCAATCTTCGTATTCGTTGCCGGATTCCGCCTCACTGGACTGCTCATCATCCCCCAAGGCCTGCTCTGCCTCATTTTGTTGGTCCGGGACCAATGCCCAGTTGTATCTGAGATTTAGTTCGTGCACTCTGGTCCACTTCCATTCGTCTTCCAAGAGGTCTTGGAGCGGCTTGAGATTGGCGGCTGTGTTGCGTGCCAGTCGGTCCATTAGGTGCCCCAGTATTCCCTGGAGTTCTTTCCTGTTGGTTGGCACTTGGGAGGCGACAAGCTTAGGCCCATCATGGAGGCTTGCTGCCATCATGTAGACAGGTGCAGGCTGTGTTTCTCTTGGCTCGCCAACTATTTTGACAGCTTGCTCATACGCTTCATGATCTGAGAACGGCAGATCAAGTGTAGCGAGAACGTGCATCCAATCCCGCTCGTCCTCTGGGCAGGGGATATACTTCGTCAAGGACCCATAGGGTTCCTTGCTCTAGGTGGTTCCCTTGAGTAGAGTAGAGATGGCATCCAGGTCGATTGGTGAGGTCTTCCAAGTGTCCATCTCTATTCTCACAGCGTCAGTTCGGTTGCCCAGGAAGATCAGTCTATTATCCCAGTCTTCGATAACTCTGGCATTGCGCATCCAGGGTCGACCCAATAAGATATCATAGTCCACTCCCTTCATGACGATGAAGTCGACAGAGAACTGGACTCCTGAAATCTTCACTGGCCAATTCTTCAAGACCCTGAATGGTCTCACTCGCATGCCATTTGCTAGCGTGACGTTAAACCGAGCAGCTTCGACAGGTGGGTTTCCCCACTTCTGTAGCACTGCATAGTTAAGCACACTGACCCTAGCTCCCGTGTCTACGATCCCCTTTATCGTTGCGTCCCCCAGGGCTAGGACTGGCAGGACTGCGTGCATTTCCGAGCCCTCCCAGAAGGCGTTGACATGCAAGGATTTAGGGTCTGAGTGTAGCATCAAACTTGGTAAGTGTGTTTCCGTATCCTGGTCTTGAGCATTTGCCGGAGCTTGCTCGTGTGGTCTTTCGACCCACTGTTTGAGGTCCTGCCATAGGGTAGAGTGCCGCCGGAGCAGCTCTCCCAGTCCAACCGTTACAGGTGTCGTCACTAGTATGGTTAGGAGATTGCTAAACACTCGTCCTTCCCTTTGTTCAAACTGTCCGGGCCAATGGCCACGGCTATCCTGTGGTTCTGTTACGTCTAGGCTTGGCCTTGTCGGCACTGCTTGTGGCGTAGCAACCTCGGCAGACTTAGGTTGGGGTAGCGATAACGGCGCATTCATGCTGGAGAGGTCCTCAATCTCATCCTTCGTGATGGGCTCGACATCCTTGAGGTGTTGTTGAGCCTCCCTCACCCATTCCTTCACCTTTTCTATGGCTTCCAATTGCCGCCTGGGGTATGAGTATTCCCCTACCTTAGCGCTTTCCTGTTGGGCAGTTCTAGGGGCTGAAGTCTATGCCTCTGCGTCTGAGACTTTCTTTCCATGGGGTAAGGTCGTAATGCTGTCGGTCTTTAGTGCAACCTTAGCCTCTGACCTCTTCTTTTTCCGCCTACGGCTTTTCTTTCCTACTGAGGTAGCGTCGAGATTGCTAGGTCCTGGCAGAGAGACGTCGGCCTGCTTCGTTTGTGCTCGGGTCATCACTCGTAGGGGGATAGGTGTGGCCTCCCCATCGGGGTTTTCAACACCAAACAGTCCCAGGGGACAGACGGTAAATTAGTTATACCAGAAGGCGGCTTCCGTTTTGGGCAATCTATGAAAAGATAAGTGATTCCGCACTCTGCACACCTTTGGTAAGCTTTGTCCCTACTTTGCTGCTCTCTTTCTGGGCAGCGTGATGAGACGTGACCGGGATGTCCACATGTCCAACAAGTGACTGGATCCTATGGCTGCCCTCCCAGGCCTCTACCCCGTCCTCATCCTAGTGCCATCACCGGTACTGGTCGGTAATCCATGAGGATTGCATTGCCCTCGTCGTCATGTGAGACGTAAGGGTATATGTAGGTTTCTTCGTCACTGGGCTCCTCTACGTAGTGCACAGGAGCATCACTCGGTGGGTGGGTCACATAGGGACCAGGTGGTCTAGGTATACCGGTAGGATTTATGTCCAGCCTAGGAACCGCTGGCTTTGTGTCGTTAGGTGCTGGTAGGGCAAGAGGAGCTCTCCTTCCGTAGAATGGCTGTGGCCTGTTAGTCGCGTAGAGCTGGCCGTAGGGCTGCGTGTACGGTAGTCTTCGTGGTAGTCTGCAGTGTGCGGCATCATGGCCGAACCTTCCGCAGTTAGCGCAGGGTCTTGACCTAGTGTCTTGACATTCTACTGGCAGGTGGTTTCCTCCGCAGTACACGCACTGGACGTGCGGACGCGTAGGTCGCCTTAACATGTCTTGTATTTTGGCCAGTTCTGTCTTGACCTCGGCCAAGCCATGTTCCATCTCGACGGCCTTCCCCTTATCGTGGGACGATGCGTTGGATCGCTCGCTAGAGGTTGGTGTTTGTTCTAAACTTCGTGGGTTGATTTCTTCTGGGTTCGAGCTCCTGGAGCTCCGCTCCCTCAGCTGGTCATCGACCCTAATGGCTTCCTCAAAAACCCTAGCCACTACGTTCCTTTGCAAGCTTGAGTTGCATGCTAGTGCTTTGTACAATTCTTCATCCCGAATCCCACTGATGAACACGGTTGACACTCCCCTGTCAGTCGGTCTTTCACCCAAGGGGATTCTCTTAAGGAGGCTTCTCACGTGGGTCACATAGTCGCGGATGCCCTCCTTCTCCTTCTGCTTGACGTTCATCAGACGCACTAGCAGGTTGTCAGAGTATCCGGGTTCGGCAAACCTCTTGACAAAAAGGTCCTTGAGGTTATTGAAGTTGGCTCGTTCTATAGCATCTAGGCTCGTATACCACGTCCTACCCTTATCGCTTAAGCAAAGTCCGAATGCTTGCGAACGTTGGGCTTGGTCGTTGAGGCCATTGGCTTCGCAGACCTGCTTGAACTGCTCGACAAAGCTGTACGGGTCGTCCGGTGGCTGGTACTTGTTGAGTTGCTTAGCGACGATAGGTATTTTGGCTTGGCTCTTTAAACCCTGGGTTGCCCCTAGCCCTGCAAGTAGCGAGGTTGCTAGCGCAGCGGCACTTTGTTCCATCGCGGTGTTATCGAGCAGCCGTTTCATGAAGAGCTCGCCCAGCGTCAGGTCTTCCTCGAGTGCTCTTTCCTGGTCCGTTCGGTTTCAGCCAGCCAAGTTCAACACTCGCTGCACCTCATGCAGCTCCATGCTTTGCCTTAGGCTCCTGGCTTGTTGGTCCCTATTATAGTCTGTTATGCCTTGCAATGCCTTGCGGGCTAGCCTCCTCTTCTCCTCTAGGTCCGCAATGATTGCCTCCGCCCTCCTGCCATGGTGTTCATACCTGGCATGCACATCGTAACTGCTCGCCATTTGCTGTATGGCTTCTGGAAATGTGCTAACATCTAGCTCCCCTGCAAACCGATGATTTGAGCCTCCCTCTGTCATGGTGAAATTCTCACGCCTGGTTGTGAGTCAGATCCTTGTCGTTGGCCCCAGTGTGTCCTTGGATGGGTCAGGTTTTGTTTTGGTTTGACTCTGGGAATCGGACGTCCAATTTACCAGTGGTCCGATTGTGGGGATCGGACCAGGTATGTTAGGGCGAAGTGGGGGTCTTAGGGTCCAGGTGTCCGATTCTCAAGAATCGAATGGGCGAGTGTGCAAGGAATCGGTCCGATTCTAGGAGGTCCAATCAGACCGGTCGATCCGATTCTTTCTGGTCCGATTATGGATGGGCTCGATTCTAGGGATCGGACCGGACATGGTCCGACTGGTGACGTGTATTACTCCGTCCGATCGGACCGGGTGGGTCCGAGTCAGAGCGTCCGAGTGGTCCGAGTGGTTGAGTCGGACAAGTTGGTCCGAGCGTCCGATTCTAAAAAGGGGACGGTGGGTCCAAATGCCATGTGGCACGTCCGATTGGACCAATTAGTCCGAGTCTAGTGATTGAACGCATTGTTCCGATCGGACGGTTGTCTGAGTGTCCGATTCTGGAAATCGGACATTGGGTCGGCTGTACGATTCCGCTGGTCCGATGGGTTACGCACACCGATTTGCTCGATTTTCACTAGGTGTATTATCCTATTGGTCGTGCGATTACCCCGCGACAGAGCTGAAGTGGGGCAGACGAGATCGATTACCTAAAGTCGCCGAATGCGATGTCCTCCTAGCTCCAGTCGATTAGACAACTGCCCAGCTCGCTCACTCTCTCACTCTCTATCTCTCTCGCTCTCCGTTGGTTGGAAATGGGGTCCTCTTGCCCTCCCAGAGTTTATACCCTGCTAGTTCTGCCCTACACACTACGGGTTCCTTCCCTGGTGTTTCCTATGCCATTACCTTGCATCTACTCCATTTTTTCCCTTTGTTCCTGTGGTTTTCCCCCTGTTTCACAGCAGCAGCCCTCTGCCTTTTCGTGTGTGATTTCCTACTACTAATCTATCCTAAACACATCCTGAATCGAAAGCAAAACACTGAACTAATTTCTCCATGTTTTCCAGTCATTAATAACTAGATTGTTCCAAAACACTTACCTATTCTAAAGATCAAAAACACCAGACTTCCTACCTATCTCAAGCTCCGTTTCAGGGTGAATGCCCTACTTCGATGCTCGATATGGGGCGCGCGAGTGCTCGAGCTTGAATCTGTTGGTCCCAGCAACGGAACCAAAATGTGGGAGCTTTCGCTCAACTGCCAAGACCCATGGACCGCTTATTGTTTCAAGCGTTCCAAGCGAGCTCTCATGGCTATCTCTCACCTAGCCGACGCGCCGTCGATCCTACGAATGCAGTGAACTTACCTTGATGCTTGATCGAGTACCCTCCTCTCTCTCACACTTTGGTAGCTCCACGATTATTGATGCTAGCTCAAGCATCCTCAAGCCTCCTCCATCTCCAAGCCTCATCCTCCATAGCCGCGCGCGCAAGAGAAGAGAAGAAAAGAGAAGAGGAGAAGGGGAGAGGAGATGGTGGAGAGCTTCACCCTCTTGATTCCTCACTCTCTCACACACTCACTCCCTCACACTCTCACACTTCCTCTCTCAAGAGCACACACAAGCAAGAAGGAGAGAAGAAGGGAGAAAGAAGAAGACTAGTTTTGCCACACCAAAGAATGAGCTCTCCATTCACTTTTCAACTTTATATACAAAACCCTACTTCCCTTTTGGGCGGTCATTCCCTTTTTCCCCTTTTTACATGGTCGGTCATAGCCCAAGCCCGGTTTTCCATTGTCCTTTTATCTTCCTTGCTTCCTTTTCACTACCCTTCTATATTTACAAATCGCACGGGTGAGAGCTCGGCACTCTTTTACAGGATTTTAGGGTGCGCTTTTTATGCGCCTTTCCCTTTTTGTGGTTGCCTTGGCCTTTAACGGTTGTCCTTGCGCTTTTGGCCTTTTCTTCTTCTTTTCCTTCCGTCGGGTTACCTTTTTCCTGTCTTTGCTCTACGTCTTTTCCACTTTCTTCCGCTCTCTTCGTGTTGGGGTTAACATAAGGGCTTAATGAAGGGCAACATACTTATTTATAGAAAGTTTGGGCCCTTTTAAGTGGGTTTGTGCTTATGGGACACAAAAACTCTCTAGGATTGCGCTTCTTTTAAATAAACTAGGTTTCTTCATTAATTAAGCATGTTTTGGGATTGTTTAAGTAAAGCTTATGCATTTTTAGCTCAACAGGGGGATGTCATTATCAGGCGTGGGATGAGAGCTACTAGAGCACTACCTCATATATATATGCAAACCACTCGAACAACCTCTCGTCAATATATCAGAGGGCACTGAATGACCATGCCCTTGCTAGCAATTGTTGCAACTCGAACTCTTGGAACTAGTCAAAATCCTCGCCTACAAGCATGTTGACTACGAGTGTCACGAGTGTTTGCTGCTATGAGCTCTCTATAGAGCTCTGCAAAGATGTGCTGCTCCTCTGCATCAACCTCCTAGTGTACACTCGGAAG
Source organism: Lygodium microphyllum (assembly GCF_053477565.2). Lineage (NCBI taxonomy): Eukaryota > Viridiplantae > Streptophyta > Polypodiopsida > Schizaeales > Lygodiaceae > Lygodium > Lygodium microphyllum. The sequence continues at coordinate 82,472,659 of NC_141145.1, forward strand.
AGTGTTGCTTGTCAACTTGAATGTATTAGCATTCACCAATACAATGCACATAGCTTGACATAAGTTTATATATACTAAATTGTTAACTTGTATAAATTAATAACAACAAAATTACAAATTTAAACGTGACTTAACTAAAATAATAAGTGTTTATTTGCTTCAGAGTACCTATGATCATCATGGCCTTGATCATATGCAAGTTAGTGCTTCAATAGACTAGCTGCTCTAACTGTCGTATGCTAAGCTGATTGTGAATCTTTGTGTGAATGAGAGAATAGGCACTCCAATTTCTCTCACATTCACCCAAAGAGCAATCATGAGCAAGGATTCTCATGGCCAAGGGTTGAAGAGTTTGCAATGCATATCCAAACTTCCGCCACCAAAAGAGAGGCTTCACAAGTGACCCTCTTTTTCAACAAGTGGGAGAAGTAAAAGCCATATGCCCTCTTTGATCCACATAGCATCCAAGCTTCTCTAGAATTGTGTTGTGGTCATCCTCGGGGACCACACGAGTGAGATATGCAAGCTGGTCAAAACGCAACTCTCGATCATCCATCATTGCTAGAGACTTGTAGGCCGGATATAATAGTGCTATAAATCCATGGATGGGCTTACGCATCCATGCCCATCTCTTCTGTGCTATGTCAATTGTGCATGCATGCTGTGACTCTGTGATCATTGTGCAAGCCTGTGTCTCCACCAATGGTGCTCTAAAGAACTGAATGAGAAGGCCCATGGTAGACCCCTTGCAATAAGTCATATGTAACACCCTATAAAAGGGAGTCATAGCAATCACGATCCAATGGATTCTTTGTCAGAATTGCTCATGGAGATACAAGCGCTGCATGGCTTTCGCCTCCTTTGTCTCATGCTCATCACACTCATTCCATAGAGTGGATACCATCGTTTGGCGTAGGGCGCGGACTGCACCTCATAAAGGCACTCCAACATCAACCACATATAAGCAGCACAAGTTGAAGAAGGCTTCTTCAACTAAACCATGCTATACTCGGGATACATTGCAAGCACCTTCATCTTCACCGTGAAGAAGGTGACAATTGATGTAGCCTTATGTACCACCCTCTTCACCCATTTGAGCTTTCCAATGTGTCCAAACAATGACTTGTACATGGAGTCCACACTATCGAAGAAAACTTGTCCTTAAGCAAACAACCCATTCGCCAACAATTGGATGCATTGTCGGTAACAACTTGCACCACATTTGACGGGCCCACCTACAACCATATCATACATGGCACAAATTTAAAATTATGATAAGAAAAGCTTTGGGGGTCCATGAATTAAAAATTATAATAATGAAAGCAACAACCTCAAAATTTAAAAGGACAATGTGTACCTCAATAATAGCTTGCCGAATGTGGTGGCAGATGAATCTGCCGGTTATTCTGTTTTCCCTCTTGCCGATGTCTATGGCTTGCAAAAAATGTGTCTAGTGGACATGAAACGAGTATATTGATGATGTCGTATTTTCTATGGTCCCTCAATCTGCTGGTGAGAATGGAGCAACCATATTTTGTCCATGTGGCCCAAATAGGATCAAGGGCTTTATCAATCCTCTTCTCTTCATCAATCATCTTTATCCTCATGTCATTATATGTAACATCGCTCCATCCTTCATATGGGCCCACATTGGCGACGGTTCTCACCATCTTTCTCCATTGCCCATGCTTTAGGACATTGAATGCAAGATTGCACTCGATCACTGTGCGTTCAATCTCAATGTCTGCTTGTCATTGCCTTTCTCTAAGAAAGGCCATCGATCCAAGTATACGACTGGGAGGTTGAGAGAGAGAGGATTGCCTTTCTGGTGTCGCATGAGCCTTAAATCTTTACCTTTGCCAATGCCAAAGCTAGAAGTGGATGTGGAGTCCGCACCACCAATGGTGGTGGCCCCACTTACATTGGTTGAAGATACACCCACATTTGAGGCTTCCTCATGGGTAGACGTAGGTGTGGGTGTTGTCATTGATGTGCCACTTTCTCCTCTAGTGGATCCCCCTCTCATCTTGGCGAGAATCTCCTTTGAAATGTGTTAAGGGATTGCCTTGCATGTGTTGATGGATTGCCTTGCAGGTCCAATGGTGGGAGTTGGACTTCTTTGTGTCCTTCACAAGAATGCAATGCGAGTTAAAGGCCTTATGCTTCTCGTGTGTCATGATGCCAAGGCGTTAAGGCAAGGCTTGATGGAGAGAAGAGAGTTGAGACTTGTCACTCTAATCATGATGATGCTTGAAGAGGGAGGGGATGGGAGGAAGAGGAGAGAGTAAGAGCTTTAGAGGCTTGAAGACCCAAGAGGATGGGGTGGAGAAATGATACTTCAAGAGGGAGGGGATGGGGGGAACTTGGAAGAATAATGAAGAGGGAGGGGATGGGGGGAAGAGGAGAGTAGAAGAGGAGATGATGCTTGGAGACAAGAGGGTGGGGATGATCCTTGAGGAGAAAGTGAGACTTGAGAGTGTGCAAATGAGTCCCAAGTCGAACACCCGTGCCTTTTTGCTAGATGCTACCCCAAACCCCTGCGAAAATGCACCGAAATGGTTATGGACAGTTGGTTTGAGTTCGCAAGATGGGTGGCAAAAATGCATCAAAAATATCATATGAATTCATACGAATGGTATGGTATGAATCTGTTCGTATGTCGTACGAAGGCAACTATGATGGAAGGAGAATCATTGACACTGAGCATTTGAAGCTTCTTCTTGAGACATGTGGTGGGCAAACATCTTTTAATAGTACAAAGATGCTAGCTTCTTCCACAACTTCATAGGAGACTTCGATTTGCGAATATGCACTAGGATAGAATTTTGTAAGCTTATAAAAAGAAAGGATCTACCTTGTGAGTTGAGTTGATCCTATAGGGTGGCACAATCCATGGTTCATCCCACTTTGGGATCCTCCATAGGATTGTGGTATAGGATGGGAAACAAACTCCCAAAGGTTGAAGGTGTCTAGAATGCACTCCATCTTACACGACCACAAAAATAGTTGGAACCATCCAAGCGGTTCTCTTTGGACACAAATAAGGAAGTTTGGGCACCTGCACTAAGGGTTCCATAGGAGGCATCTTAAGACTAGGGTGATGGGCCTTTTGGGAAACATGGAGGGAGGGGGGAGGAGAGAGCTACTGTATAAATGCACTTGGTGACCTCTGTGCTTCTCAGTCTTCACGAGAATCATCATGATAATCCCGTCACTTTTCAAAGAAATGATGAGAATGCTCATCCTTTGAATCATCAAAGCTTGCAAACTGGTGATAAGACGTCTTTTGTCGCCTGCAAAATACCCAAAAAAGTTGCATTTGCTATAGATAGCCCCCTTGAATAGTCAGCTACAAGTTTGCGATGGAATCTATATAGATGGTCCGCTTGCGGATGAAGGCTCAATACAATAATGTGGACTGATTAGTCCTTACGTGCAGCCTGAGGCTTTAGTGAGGGCACCAGATCAAGTTGAGATGATGGTAGCAGCATTGGAGATGGGGAAGTATGCCGGAGATGGAGTGTACACCATAACTTGCAAAAAAGGATGAGTTTGCCATAGCCCCCAACTAGCTATAAATAGTTGGTGACAATGAAAACTGACTGATTGTAATAAACGCAGTCGGTAGCAATAAATGCTACACATGTTATTGATGTAACAAAAACGCTAGGGTGCTAGGACATTGTTGGGTAGATGGAGATAGGTTACAATGCAGAAATGTCCAAGAAAAGCACACTAATTGTTATGAGCATGTGAAATTTTAAGATGCTTTAATCTTGTTGATAACATTCGATTAAGTTATTAATCAATGTGCAAGGTTCTTTAGCACATGTGATGCACATGGTAGTTATTTTATGGTAATAGACCAAGGACCCAAGGATACAGTGGGTGTCAACAGTAAAAGTTGTGATAAGTTATGCTAGTCGGGCTTTGGGGATTAGTTGGTGTCAGTTTTAACCCTAGTATAGTTGTTTGGCTAATAAGTGTTCTTTAGCACATGTGATGCACATGGCAGTTATTTTATGGTAATAGACCAAGGACCCAAGGATACAGTGGGTGTCAACAGCAAAAGTTGTGATAAGTTATACTAGTCAGGGTTTGGGGATTAGTTGGTGTCAGTTTTAACCCTAGCATAGTTGTTTGGCTAATAAGTGTTAGTGGTGACACTAGGGGCTAGCATTAGTTGATTAATTAATGCTAGATCACTCCAGGTTGCAAATGGCCTAGCCAATTTAATTATGGATGGGCACATTTATTTAATGGTGAAAATTAATTAAATGGTTGGATAATACTGAAAAATAGGTTTAGAAGGTTGAGACTTGGCAAAAATGGTCCATTTTTTGATCAGAGAATAGCAATTTGTTGTAGAAGATAGCCATCTAGGGGCCAATCGGTAGGGGATAGCAAGGAGACATCTTGCAGGGGTTGGCAACGGCATTGCTGACTAGGTGATAACATTTTGGAGGTGCTTGGGTTTAGAAGGTTGGCACTTGGAAAAATGGTCCATTTTCTGATCATAGAATAGCAATTTGCTGTAGAAGATAGCCATGTAGGGGCCAGCAGGTAGGGGACAGCAGGGAGACACCTTGTAGGGGTTGGCAACAACATTGCTGATTAGGTGACAACATTTTGGAGGTACCTGGTAGTAGGCGAATGTGTTAAATGCAGGTTGGAGCAGGCAGTAGGCAGATTTTACGGTTTCCTTGTGAAGGAAGTCAGATTTCTCTCTCATCTTGGCTTTCTCTCACCTTCTCTAGTAATATCTCAAAAGATCTCAACATTTCTTAGCCATTTGGAGCAGTTCTCAGCCATATTTGGTGGACAATAGAATGATTTTTGCTGTAAACCTTAAATTTTTGTAGAAATTAGGGTTTGACAGCCAACTTGAGACTTGTGCAAATAGGAGAAGACATTGTACACTAAATTCAACACCTGATATTTGTGTAATTGTTGGGGAATTTAGATGTCAACCCATTCACTATATATTGGGGCAGTATTTGGCGAGTTTGTGGTTCCAATTGTGCAAGTCCTGGGTGAAAAGTCGAGGGACAAATGGCTCAAATTTCTTGCTGATTCTTATTATAGCAAGGGGCTTTTGGAACAACAAAGGAGATTGTGGAATCTCAGCTTGTACACATTCCATTAGCAATCAAGGTTTGGGGAATTTAGATGTCAACCCATTCATTGTAAATTGGGGCAGCATTTGGCCAGTTCGTGGTTCCAATTGTGCAAGTCCTAGGTGAAAAGTCAAGGGAAAAATGGCTCGAATTGCTTGCTAATTCTTATTACAGTAAGGGGCTTTTGGAACAACAAAGGAGATTGTGGAATCTCAGCTTGTACTCATTCCATTAGCAATCAAAGTTAAATAAATACCAAAAGGAGCGCTAGTTTTGGGGCCAATAGGGTGTCCAATGTCCAATATTATTAAGGTAAATTGTGCATTTCAATGTATGTTTATTTGTTGATTGTTGCAATTAAGTACTTAATCAGGGAATTAGTGCCCTCTTTAAGAAGGAAGGTTGGTGTCATGGTTCCATTTTCGGGATTCCACTCAATCCCTTGATTTGGTGGACTCGAGGTACCTGATTGCAAGCCAAAGCTTTGTGGTAGTGCTGATTTTTACTCTCAGCTGAGAAATTATAGCAAAATGTCTTTATAGAGTGAGATGCAATCAAGTAGTGATGGTGTCTCTTAGTATGGACACTCACATGAGAAAGAAGGAAATGTAATGCCTAATCTTGGACAAGGCTCAGACTATGGACAACAAGCTGAAAATGTTACTGTTGGGCAAGATGCAGGGTCTTCAAGGCATAATGAGGTTGATGATTAGCAAAGTGGAGGAATTTGATGACTTGTTTAAGAATCGGATGAGGACAATAGCAAATCTCTTTGTTGAATTGGCAAAGGATCCTCAATTCATTCAATTTTTGAATACTTCGAATAAGGACAACAAGGGCAAGAAAAAGAAGTTATCTTCTACACCTTTGGGACAAAAAGGTGCACTGAAAGTAATGCCAAATCTCTCACTTGAAGCTCCCAAAGATGCTATGGAAGCAAAACACTTAGTATTTATGGGGCAAGCAATGCAAATGCAAAGCCATCACGGAAGTGTCATTCCAATGGATTTTGGACAGTTGGATATGTATGCTATGATGGGGCAGCTAGGATACCTTGGGGGTAGCATGATTTTTTATGCTATGGTTAGCTAGGGACCGCATATGGGAATGTATGGCACAAATCCCTATTGTATACAGCAGCCAATGCATGGTGTGCAAGGCCTAATGTATTTAGGTATGGTTGGAAATATACAAAACCCTATGTATGGCAGCATTGGCTTGATGCCTGGGGCACAAAGTAGCATGTTTTGTAATGTATTTGCATGCCTGAATGCTTATGGGACTCAAGGAATGAGTGCTGGTCATGCAAATGCTTTGTTTGGTGTTGGTTTTGATAAAAATTCAGCGAATGCACCCTTTTTGCAGTAGCTAGTGTATGACAACTTGACAATAAAAGGGGTAGCAAAAGATTATGATGACGGTGAAAAAGTAGTGAAGTTTGAGTCCTTCAATGGTGCACAAGATAGGCTAAAAGCATTGACTTTCATTCAACAGTTTGATGTAGCCAATTTAGGGGGAAACTTCATCGAGTCCGCGAAGATTCGATAGACAGCCACTTTCTTGAATTTTCTAGTGCTTTTGGTTCAAAAAAAGGATGGTTTATAGTATAAGTGCATTGATTATTGTGCTTTGAACAAGATCACAATAAAGAATTGCTTTTTGATTCCTCAAATTGATAATGTTATAAATAGATTGCAAGGGACAGCCATATTGAGCGGTATAGATTTGAAAGTGGGTATTATCAGATATGCATTAGATTGGAGGATGTACCTAAGACAACGTTCAGAACATCTTTTGGGCTATAGGAGTTTCTTGTCATGTCTTTTGGGCTTACGAATGCTCATGTTACTTTCAATCGGATGATGAATTGCATTTTCAAGCCATATAGAGGATTTGTGGGAACTTTCTTTGATGACATGATTGTCTATTCAAAGAATAAGACATAGCATAGAAGACACTTGGACATCGTGTTCAATGAACTGCATGCTAGTTATCAATGAAAAAAAGTGAATTCTTTTTGCATGAAATCCATTTTTTGGGGCATATTGTATCAATCGATGGTATTTGCATGGACTTTGCAAAGGTTGAGGCAATACAATCATGGCCACCTTTGAGAAATATGCATGAGATGGGTTTATGTGCTTACTATAGGAAGTATGTACACGGATATGTTGAAATTGCATCTCCATTGTATGGTTTGCAGAAGAAGGATGTGCTATTTAGATGGACAGTAGTGGAAATTTCGGCATTTGAAAAGTTGAAGGATAAGATGACTTTAGATCTTGTGCTCGTGCTGCCTGATCTAAGAAAGTTATTTGTGGTTCAATGTAATGCTTGTGCTAACAGTATCGAAGTTTTTCTTATGCAGGATGGTTGTGTTGTAGCTTATGAGAGCCGAATTCTCCACGATGCAGAGAAGAATTTGCACATTTCTGAGAAAGAGCTCTTGGCTATAATTTATGCACTATTTATGTGGAAACATTATTTACTGGGGTATTGATTTTACAGTGCAGATAGATCAGTAGACTTTGAGATACTTGATGCAAACAAAGTTGTTAGAGAGACATATGAGATAGACAAATTTTCTCTCTATGTTTCATTTTCAAATTGTACATATTGGTGGTAAAAAGAATGTTGTGGTTGATGTATTGTCACACATAAGCCACAAATTTCAGCCATTAGTATGGTTTATCACACTAAGTTGGATGCAATGAAATAGTAATATATTGTTGATTTGGACTTTTATGATCAGCTGTGCAATGGCCAAAGGCATGAGCACTTTGTGCTTGGAGATGGATTTTGGATGATGCATGGACAATTGTGTGTCATAAAGCAGTTGAGTCCTAGAGTTATCACTGAAAGTCATGCTCCTTCGTATGTAGGACATAGAGGTATTGATGCCATAGTCAAGGCAGTGGAGCATTTCTTTTATTGGCGAGCTTTGAGGTATGGTATAGAGCAGTTTGTCATATGTCTATTCATCCATCTCTCTCTCTCTCTCTCTCTCTCTCTCTCTCTCTCTCTCTCTCTCTCTCTCTCTCTCTCTCTCTCTCTCTCTCTCACATATATACACAATGGCACAATGTAACCATTCTTTTCCATGGATGATGGGCCACCATTTAAATTTCAGAATTTGAAATCTCTCTCTCTCTCTCTCCCCCAACCCTAAACCCCAAAACTCTTTTCTTTTTTATAAAAATCTTTTCCCCCTTTCCCAATCTCATTCATTCTTTCAAGTTCTCTACCCCTCCTCCTTTTAAACTCTCCATTCTTCCTACTCTCAAGCTCTCTCCTCCCTTAACCTCTCAATCCTTCCAATCTTGTCCTCCATCAAGCTCTAGTCTCTCTCTACTCCCTTAAGCTCTCTACTCCTTCAAGCTGTCTACCCTTTCTACTCCTTTCTTTAATCATCTCTCTCTCCACCCGTGACTCTCTAAGTTCTCTCTATACATCATCCATAGTTTGCATCCATAAAGCCAACAACAAATGCCTTCTGCTTTCCAAAGCAGATGCACAACTCCTTTGTGCCTTTGAGATATCTCATAATACCTTTCACTGTATCCCAATGCTTCTTGCTAGGGGTTGCCATGTATCTGCTAACCACTCCCATTGCAAAGGAAATGTCAAGACGTGTAGCAACCATAGCATACATCAAACTGCCAACAGCGAAAGCATATGGTATCTTGGCCATTTTAGTTTTCTCTTTATCAGATGTAGGGTTGTCCTCTGCACTAACTTTCACATATGGAGGCAATGGAAGCCCAATTGTTCCCCCCTCCCCCCCCCATATTGAAACCCTGCAAAACTTTGGAGATATACTCCTACTGAGATAGATAGAGTAAGCCTTTCGATCTATCTCTGAGTATTCGCATGGCAAGAATGTGATTTGCATCACCAAGATCCTTCATGTCAAAGCTGCCATGAAGACTTTGCTTCAGTGAGTCCAAGGCATGAGTATCCTTGCCAGCAATTAGCATGTCATCAACATACAAAACCAAGATAATCAGGGTGCCATCTGCTGCCTTTTTGGTGTATAAGCAGTAATCCACTTGACTTCTATGAAAGCCTTGGGACTGCATGAATGTATCAAACTTATGATACCATTCTCTTGGTGCTTGTTTCAGCCCATACAAACTCCTTTTGAGTTTACATACCATTTTTTCCTTCCCTTGTTTAACAAACCCTTTAGGTTGTTGCATATATATGTCTTCATGGAGATCACCATGTAAAAACGCAGTCTTTACATCCATCTGTATAAGCTCCATATCCTCAACTGCAACCAAGCCCAAAATGGTTCTCAATGTAATCATCTTGACTACAGGAGAGAAAATCTTATCAAAGTCAATTCCATGCTCCTGCTTGTACCCTTTTGCAACCAATCTTGCTTTGTACTTTGGTGAGGAACCAGAAGTGACCTTCATCTTGTAAACCCATTTGCATGGAAGGGTTTTGTGCCCTTTAGGCAATTGCACCAAGTTCCAAGTGCCATTTTTTTCAAGAGATTGCATCTTTGACAGCATGGCTTTATACCATTTCTTGCTGTCCTGTCTGTCTATTGCTTCCTTGAAGCAAGACGGTTCACCACAGTTTGTCAACATGACATAATCAGCCACATTAATTGCACTAGGAACAAACCTGTCAAGTTGTCTTGTAGCCCTAGACGATCTCCTAACCCAATAGTCATTGTTTGCTAGCTGTTTTTGCAAATTTCCATTTTTAGCATGCTGTCCTGGCATTTCAGCTTGCAAATCAGCATTAACAGCTTGTTGTCCTGGCTGTTCCTGCACATGTAATGGTTCATTTTCATGGGCAATAGCTGGCTGATCATTTCCTGCATTTACAGGTTCATTTACAACAGGTATTTGGTGCTGTACAACGGGCACATTTTGCTGTCCAAAAGGTATTTCTTCCTAGAATACAACCCTATGGATCTCCTCAATCTTTTCGGGTTGTTTGTGCATGTGATCTTCTCGGAAGATAACGTCATTGCTGCGTACTGCTTTCCTTTTCTTGAGATCCCACAATTTATACCCCATTTGACAGTCACGTTTAAAGTGATTCTTCTTGCGACAATGATGGCATTCAACATCTTTGCCATGTGATTTACTGCGTCCCTTGCCATTATATTTGCCCTTGTGCTGTGATTTGTCCCTAGTATACAAAGCACTGGAAGACTTACTGGATGCATTGTTCTGCCGATTCATCTCTTCCATAAGTAGAGCACTCTCTACATCAGCATACAAAGGATCACATTAGAATTGCTCATAGCAGTCCTAAATGTATCCCAACTCTCTGGTAGAGTGCAAAGCAAGAAAGTAGCCTTAAATTCCTCATCAATCATGAACTTCAAGGCAACCAGTAGGCTGAAAATGGAGTTAAACTCACTCAAGTGAGGAGACATTGCTGTATCCTCTTTCATACGCAAATCCATAAGCTTTTTCAGCCAATACACTTTGCTTGCAGCACTCTTCTGTGCATACAGTTCTTCCAGTCTAATCCATATAGCATATGCAGAATCCAAACCTTCAATGTTAAAGAGCAAGGCATCAGAAATCGATAGCTCTATGGTTGAGCGTGCAAGCTCATTCAACTCATCCCAATCATCGTGATCCATGTCAGTGGGCTTTGCCCCTTTGGTTTTGATCGGCTTTGCTTGCTTCTTTTGTAACAGGATATTGTAGCACTACTTTTGCCAAACTGCAAAATTGTGTGCGCCTTCAAGCTTCTTTATGTGCATTAGATTACTACTGTCATTGGTACCAGCCATGATTTTCACCCCAAATGTGACAAAAAAACCAGCAAATGTAGGCCCAAATTGTCACCCAAGTGACCAAGGTACAAACAAGTACCAATCAACAATGACCATGCAAAAGTACAGATTTCAGATCTGTAATTAAATTTTTAGAAGCACCAAATTATGTGCTATAGCATTATCCAACTGATTACAGCTGTTCCAAGGGCATGTGCATCACATTACATGAAAAATCCCAAAATTTTAGTTGCAATTTCTGTTATACATGTACCCACGGGCATAAAATTTGACACGAACGGTCAAAAGCCCCAAAATTTTGTGCTCAAAGCGTCAAGCACACATCTGCATTTCCTCTGTCATGAATAGGACAATCCAATTTTGCCAAAATAAAGCAATTTCAGCAAAACCCCCAAATTTTACCAAGTATTGATGTCCAAATTACGCGGAATTTAACTTGCATGTACATAAAATGACCAAATGTTGCACAGATTTTACCCTAATTGCAAAAGACCCAAGTTGCACGGGGTCCAATGTGCATCAATGCCGAGAAATTGGGTAAGTTTCAGCCCAATTTGCACATGTACATTAAAAGTCCCAAATGTCGGGGACAAATGTCACAAATTCCTGCACTTTTTGAGACGGATATCATTGTCGCATCTTGATCGGACCAAATCTGGATAAATTCCCAAATTTTCAAAGTCCTGTGTTTACTAATTTCAGTGAAATTGAAAGAATTTCACTAAAATCTGAAAAGCCCCAAAAAATTCCTGGGCAAATGTGCATCGACTTCGCAATTTCTGAGTCAGATTGTCCAAATCTGTGTTAAGATTCCCAAATTCTGGAAAAGCCCTAAATTTTTGGGCCACAGTTGCATGAAATTTAGAAGCTGTGCCTCCACGTGTGAACACTCGTCAGTGGGCAAAAAGAATTGATTTTGCTAGAGATTATGACGGGTCCGTTGACCTGCTAGGCTTCGCCGTGAGCCCCGGCCCTTACCGACGGTTCCGTCCATCACACGCCTGCCAACGAGCGTCGGCAGCACCCACTGGTCAGCACCATGCCGACTATTGTCCGCCCCGACCAGCCCCGTTGACTTTATGCACCAGTTGACTATTGCTGTCCGTCACACTTCTGCACTGCAACTTGGATGCACACTGGAACTGTCGCCTGGAGAAACTATTATCTATCCACAACCTTTCGCATGTCGTCCAGCCATTCGTTATTGCTACACATCTGCGTCAGTCTTGTCGCCCACTCCTGCGCTCTGATACAAGTTTGTTAGGACTAATTAGACACGAAGATCGAGGCAGACAGTCGTTACACGCAGTGAGACAAAGAGAGTGCGAGAGAGTAGAGTAGAGAGTGAGCACGTTTTTAGGTACGAATGACAAGTGTGTACCTTTAGGTTTTTAGATAGATATATATGTGTAAGTACAAGTGCTAAGGGTGCGTATATCGTCTAGCCGTCCATCATTGCTACACGCTTGCGTCAGTCTTGTTGTCCACGCCTGCGCTCTGATACGAATTTGTCGGGACCAATTAGACACAAAGATCGAGGAAGAGACTTGTTACGTGCAGTGAGACAGAGAGTGCGAGAGAGTAGAGTAGAGAGTGAGCACGTTTTTAGGTTCGAATGACGAGTGTGTACCTTTAGGTTTTTAGATAGATATATATGTGTAAGTATAAGTGTTAAGGGTGCGTTCACACTTGAGCACATTTAAAGGCACGAGATCTTTATTTCGAACACCCCTCTCCATGAGATCTTTTGCTTACATTGTGCCTACTTCAAATGAGTGAAGAAGAAATCTAACACTTACAAGTAGCAATGCAAGTATTGCCCAAAGCTCCAAATCTCATCTGTCACTCGTATTCTTATTCACCTTTGCAAATTAGAAGGGGAGGTCACACCATGTCCTAGTATTTTCAATGATGTCTATGAAGATTTTCATTGAAAATACTTATCATTGAAGTGATGCAAAGGCCTTTCAAGGGCAAGTGAGAAGGTGATCTTTCCTGATCATCAGGTCTCGGATGCGGAAGATGATCCCTCTCCAATTGTCTCAGTTTTCTCCGTTGGAGAGGCCTCTTATTCCATCTAGAAAAGGCCATTCAAGTGGTGTACCTATGTCTAAGAGACAAGCCACTCTTGCCTAAGCAATGGGGTAAGTTTCAAGTTTTCTCATTTTAAAAATGGAGAGGCAAAGGCAAGCAGAAATAGAGATTGCACGCACCATAAGTGAGTACAATCTCTCTTTCCATAATCTCAAAGTGGATCAATGGAAGTGGATAGTGAAAGCCATTGTCACTGTTGGTCCATGCGATGGATGGTACGGTGTCATATACAATGACATGTGTAACTAGAAACTCGATAAGGAGAGAGAGAAAGGATTAACAAGTCCCTTGAGCCCATGTATGCCGGTTAGGCAAAGTATGGATACTCTATCCTATCCAATGGATGGAGTGACTGCAAAAAAAGGGGGATCATCAACATCCTCGTCTCTTATTCACTTGACATATATTTCCTATGAGGGGTGGATGCGGACACAAGGGGAAGGAGAACTGTGGGCTCGTTCATGTATTGGCACATACGGCAAGCCATCATTGAGATAATATTTCTAAATCCATTATTTTGTTTTAAAAAACCTTCCAAATTTATTCTAATTTCATTGTGTATAATCTTGTAGGTTGAGCTGTAAAATGTAGTGCAAGTTGTCACAGACAACGCCTCGAATTGTGCAACTGTGGCGCAGAAACTTGAGGCCGAGTTTCCATCCATAGTATTGACACCATGCGCTACACATTGTCTAGATCTTATGGAAGATATAGGCAAGTTGGAGTAGGTGGCGAGGATTGTTAATGATGCTTATACAATCGTTGGCTTTGTCAACTCTTAGGTCTGAGTTTTTGCGGTTTATTGCTAATACTTAGACTTGGAGTTAAAGAAGCCCTCAAAGACTCGGTTTGCGGTTATGTGGCTTCTCCTCGAGCGTCTCTATGATGCTCGCAATAAGCTATAAAAAACGATTGTGTTAGATGAGTTTAAAGAGTGGCTTGAAGGGGAGTCTGCATCAAGACAAGTGGAAGCAAAGGCCGTTCAAAGGATTTAATTTAAGGAGAAATTTTGGATGGATGTGAGAGGCATTGTAATTGCCGTTACTCCTATCTACAAGGTGCTTCGCATGACGGACATGTCAGAAGTGGAGCAACGGTGGAAGCATAAACATGTGCTGAAATAAACTGCTGAAACACAAGACAAAAAGAGAAAAGAAAAGAACACGATACAGATGAGAACTCAGATGTATGCATGGGAAATGGAATCCATATATCTGAACACGAGACAGTCGCATACAACAGTGAGTCACTGGCTGTGTGGGCACTAGCACTGGCATTGTCTCCTCTCTCCACAGAGTCTGCAGATGGTGAAGATGATGATGATGACTGAGGAGGAGCACTGAGTATAAATAGGCTGAAAAAGTGGGGAGCAATAATGCTGGTCGGACAGCATAAGTGTCCCCTCATGTGAGCTCCAGACAAAAGCCTCCCGCTCTCTGTCAGATAACCAGCTCATTAAAACTTGGATGTCAATCCCAGCTCCAGGATTTGATTCCGCCAAACTAAAGTCGATGCGTCAAGGACGTCCCTCTCTGGAACTTGTGCACTTGTATAAAAGTATAGATGAGGCGCGGCTGCCCCATCTGAACACCCGCTCACACTCCCTCTCTGGCACAAGAGAGTCGTAAGAGATGACCTCATCACCACCACTAGAAAGCAGCCGAGGAAGGGGCCACCAAGCCCTTCCCGCAATCCGAACAAGAGTATCCCTTCCGCGCCTTGGACTTCACCTTGAGCGAAGGATTGGAGTCGGAGTCTAATGAAGGAGAGGACTCATCGATAGAGTCAACAGCCCGTTTTGTCTTCTGCTCCTTCTTCCTAGAAGCTGCTAACGTCTTGCTATCCTTCCGCAAATGTCCCTTCTTGCCACAGTGGTAACACTGGGCCGTCGACTTCTTCTTTCCGTTACCCCTCTCTGAAGCTACATAAGCCTCGCCTCCATAATGTGCCGGCAGCCGCCCCTGTAATCTCAAGGATGTCTCATGCTCAAGAAGCATCGAGGTCATTTGTGTAAAACTGACAGGAGTCGATGATGTCTACGCCCACAAAGCATTGGCCACTCCATCAAACTCCGGGGGGAGCTTGTAGAGGACCGTCCTGATGAGATGCGCCTCGGGAAGAGCAGATTGCATGTGCCGAAGCTGGTCATGTACCTGCGTAACACGAAGAAGAAAAGACTAAATAGTATCTTTCGGCTGAAACTTCATCTGTTGGAGCTGGCCATAAAGTGTGATTGCCCGCATGGTGGAAGGTGCCTCGTACATTTGCTGCAACTTCTGCCATACTTCAGGAGAGGTCCTACAGGAGGTAACCGCCAGTAAGACCACTTTAGAAATACACCGAAGCAACGCTGAGTAAGCACGGGCATCGTCCGAGTCCCATGTGAGCACCGCTTCCTCATGGTTGTCCTCATCAAAGTCTTCAGGAAGAGGAAAAGGACGGAGAGGTCGAGCAATAGCTCCACAGACGATGTACCATAACCGCTTCTGCACAAACCAAGCTTTCATGACAGCACTCCATATCAGATAATCAGGTCCATGTAACTTATCATCAGTGGAAGTGCACGGAGGAGCCATATGGAGAGGATAAGAAGAGAAGTATAGAAGAGATGGAATTTAGAGAGGAAACACAGCCAAAACACAAGCACAGACTACAGAAAATGAGAGTTCACATGCAATAGAACCCAAAATCTGATCAATAGAAGATGAAATCTGCTACAGAAAGTCAAAAAACCAGTCAGAAACTGCCAAAAACAGCAAAAACGACCTGAATTAACAGTCACCCAGCCACGAGAGATGCTGAATCAGCAAAACGCAGATTGTAAACTGGAGAAAAACAGGTAGAAAACTGTCGCCAGCAGCTGCAGATGAAAAATGCAGGCAGTAGAGGGTGCGTAGGTAGCAGGCGATGGCAAAACTGCAAAAAACACAGGCTGAAAACAGCCCCAAAACAGGTTGCCTAGCTGCGACAGCAGTCGTCTGATCAGCAGGGATACAAAATAGTCTTGAAATCAGCAAGAAAACACAGCAGGAGCATTGATCTTGAAATCTGATACCATGTCAGAAGTGGAGCAGCAGTGGAAGCATAAATATGTGCTGAAATAAACTGCTGAAACACAAGACAAAAAGAGAAAAGAAAAGAACATGATACAGATGAGAACTTAGATTTATGTACAAGAAATGGAATCCATATATCTGAACATGAGACAGTCGCATACAATAGTGAGTCATTGGCTGCGTGGGCACTGACATTGGCATTGACTCCTCTCTCCACAGAGCTTGCAGATGGTGAAGATGATGATGATGATTGAGGAGGAGCACTGAGTATAAATAGGTTGAAAAAGTGGGGAGCAATAATGCTGGTCAAATAGCATTAATGTTGGCCGACTGGTGCATAAAATGCCCCAATGGCATAAAATGCCACACCAAAAAAAAACCTAAAATATCTAATAAAAATGCCCAACCCAGATCAACCTGACTCACACATGAGCTGACAAATACTCTGCTAACAGACGGACATGGAGGGGGCTACTATTGGTCTTCTCTATCATCTTATGGCAGATACGATGGATGAGATACAATCATCAATCATCTTGGATGGGGAGACATTTTCTTTATGGTATTTTTATTTCTTAAAAAAAATCATGTTTTTTTAAGTTTTAGAATCGATAATTCATATTATCTCTCTCTTTTTCTTTTCAAATTTCATATCTAAATCTCTATCCTCTTATACCTATTGTAGTGATATATTGGATATCACTCCTAAAAGAGACGATATTTTCTTTTTGACGAAGAAAAGATGGGAGTGGATGAAGTGACCCATACATGGGTTTGTGGCACTCTTGTATCCCGCCTTCAAAAAACCCTCTCTTTTCATGGATGCCAATGTCCTTATAGATCATGATGCATTTCTTCCAAAGGCTTTGGCGGAAGAGTATCACGGTGTCTTCCTTCAAGAGCTCATCAATTATAGCGATCAAAGAGGCACCGATTTCGCATCTATCATTTGTTGGAAGCGGGAATCATTGGTGAAGCCGCTTTTTGGTGGGAGCCATTTGGCGACCAATTGTTCCACCTCCAAAGAGTGGCCTTATGCATTCTTGCACAATTTTGAAAATCTTTTCTATTTTTTCATTTAATTTTAGTTATACCTTTCAAGTTTAAAGTTAAAGCTTTTTTTTTTTTCATATGGTTTAGGATTGCTCATCGGGTGCATGTGAGAGAAATTGGCTTGCTTATTCCCTCATGCACACTAAAATTCATAACAAGCTTAGCACACGACAATTGGAGTGACTAATTTATTGTCGCTCCAATTTACGCATGTTACACAACATGCATGAGATGTCTATGGCAAGATATGCATCGTATATTTAATTTTTATATTTTTTTGTTCATAACTTTATTCATTGATTATGAAATATGTTTAGAGGATCTTTATATATTTAATCTAAGTTTTTAATACTTTAAATATATAGATAAATATAAATTTACTCAAGCTCTCTGCTAGTACACTTAAAAAGTGTGACTCACGAGAGAGACTTGGAGGACGAGCAAATCTTTAGGAAGATTTACTTAGAGCTCAAGGAGATAGACCAGTGGGTCTCTCGTACTCGTGTATGCCATGCTTGTGTTGTTATTTGCCCTTTGTGCCATTAGCGGTGGAGCTTTCACTTCGGCATCGACATTGGTTGCCCGTGATGCTCGCGGGGCCCTTAGATAATGTACGAGGTGTGGGAGTGGCTTGAGAAGTACTTCTAGTTTGGCCCAAGAGGACATACCTATCATTGCCTCTCACATAGAGCTTAGAGAGCCCGAGTATGATCATGAGGGCAATGTCATTAGTGGGGGTGGTTTTGTTGAGGAGGGTGATGGCTCCTCAAGCGGCGGTGAGGATGCTTCAACCTTTGATGTTGAGAGTGATATGAGCATCTAGAGTAATCATGTATTTTGATTTAGATTGAGCCATGGATGATAGCTTTTATCTCAATCCATTTTTGTATACTTTTTCTGTGAGATTGCACATCTGGCTCATAATAAAGTTGTTGGTTTCATTATTTATGCTACACTCTTGAGTCTTGTTTCAACTCTCTTTTGCACTTACTTTTGGCTTGAATCTCTAAGTTTATGTTTTAACTTATGTGCTTAAGATCTATTGATGCCAGGAGGCATATTTCACGATGGATTCCGTGAGGTTTTGCGGTGGATTCCATAAAATTTTATTATTACCGCAGCTCATACACAAAGTGGATTCTTTGTGCGAGAAGTCGATGGGGACGCCTATCCTTTTCGGGTGTCTTGTTAATTTTATGTGTACATGGGTGATTCCATAGCAAGTGATTCTGCAAAATACATATTTAAATCAATAAACGTTCATGAGTTAAGAGTGCGCACTCGTAATAAATTAAGATTAGGATTGATTTCTAACCAATTTATTTATGTAGTTGAAGACTGCTAGGTATTCACTTTTGTCGGTTTAATTATATTATTTTTCTAACGTTTCACAAACCTTAGCTATCCTCTACATAGGTGCATTTGGCTCCAATGGCAATGCATAGCTGCAATGCCTCGAAAGTGGGGAAGGGGGGAGCAAACCTCACAACTACACACATACAAACACACCCCCACCCCCACCCCCCAAAAAAAGCAAGAATGTTTCCTTCATGGTCGCACTCTGTAATTTTCTTTTGCTTTGGACATGGATCATTTGCAAGAGTTTTTGCCTTTATTTGGGGTTTCACACACACACTCTCTCTCTCTCTCTAAACAAAAAACTAGGATTGTGACATATGCCTTCATAGCATCTTGGGACTTTTTTCAACCAAGTTGAACTCTCTGTCTCTCTGTCTCTCTGTCTCTCTCTCTCTCTCTCTCTCATATCATTTGGTATCAACATTTTAAAGCATGCATGTGTACATGGCAGAAATCTTGTCACCATGGTTCAAGTCACAAGGGACCACAATTTTGTTGCCATTCTAGAAGAACAAACACATGATAGCATTTTCTCAACAAGCACAATGGTAGCATTTTGCCAAACAAACATACAATAGCATTTCGCTGCTCAATGCATGGTTTCCTCTTCAACTTGATGATGACTGATCATGCCCATAAGCCCACTCTCAGCCTGATCTCTGGGGGGGGGTTGTGTGTGTGTGTGTGTAATTACCTACATGAGATCTGAAGTTAAAAATTATTCACTCGGTCCCCAGATCAAGGACAACATCAACCAATCCCTATCGTAAAATCCCGATACTGGCATTGTGAATGCTTCAGTTGATGTGTAGAGCGAGCAGCGGTGGCATTGGGAAGCATTGGAGGATTGCTTGTATTAAAATTATCGTCAATTTTTTATGGGCGTGTATCTTAGGCATGGCGCCTATATTTTGTCGTACTTATTTATCAAAGCGCTTGATATTTATTTATTATTTTTGTATGCGCATGGACGCACGATTTGAATACTTGTATTGGACATTGTATTTGGGGTACCGCCTGACTTCTTGGGGGCCCATTAGCTTTAATTCTTTATTCGCATAAAAGCAAACTCAAAAGCTAAAGCGTGCTATTTTGTAATTTGGGCTATTATTTGAGCTTGAAGATGAATAATATATTAAATACATGCTTTGTGGAGTGCTCACACAAGGCATGGGGGGAGATTGCACCCAATTGATCTCTTGTTCATGTCGTGCAAGCTTTCTTCATTGTTTTTTGTGTAAAAAGTAGAGTTTTTTTGTTTTTGGGGACCTTATGACGCTCACTACATGCGCATACGGCAACCGATTTGTGCAGCAATGGTATCAGAGCGAAGCTGAGATCGAGAGCTTCCAATCGCTTACCATCTTGCACGAAGGCAGAGCTCATGGAACGATTGAGCTCTACAGTCAATTTCTTCGCGAACAGTCGATACCAACGTGTTCCTGGTAGTCAAGAACCTCCTTCTGCATCCTCTGATCGCGAGAGACCAGCCTCTGTAGGCAAAGGACCGGTGGCAAAGCTCCTTCATCAAGTCGTGAATATACAGATAAGATTCTCCTCCATAGCTTCACACCTTTCAAGCTTAAGCAAAAAGCTTATTAAGCTTTACAAAGCTTATGAAAAAAAAAACCTTCCTTAATCAAATTCCTGCGCCTGCGGCGGCAGTATGTACTGTCCGCCGTCGACGCTGGCGAGAATATACTGACATCCACGAAAATCAACTTGAGTTACTTAAGCTTTAAACTCTAAGCTTTTCAAGTTGTAATATTCCCATTTGAGAATATTACTAAACCGACCTCCCGCTCTCATCGTAAACTCGTGCAAAGATTATCACCAGTGCCAGCAGCTAATCTATAACCACACGCGAGAAATGGAGACACTCCACCTTAGGAAAATAAGGCCGGGGATTCAAACCTGCATAGCCGCGGGAAAACTCCCTCTTGGGAGGAGGTTAAGGGGATAAAGGTGGAATTATTGCAAAATTTTTGAATTTATCTTCCCCAGCCGATGTGTGGCTGGGGGAAAGGGATGGGCTAGTAAGGGCAGCATGAGGAGGTGGGGGGAGAGAGCCATGCAACGGGCCACGTGGGGAGGTCCCCTCTCCCCCCCTTGGACTATAAGAACCCCCTTTGTGGAGGGGGGGAGAAAAAATGACTGCGACAAACTGCTTGAGGGGTGAGAGGAGGGAGAGGCTGTCAGACTGTAGGAGGTCGCCGTATGAAAGGAGGCGAATCTGGGACTATCGTGGAGAGGCGATGGAAGGAGCATGAAGGAGGGAGACGGAAGAGTTGTTGTCGTTGACTCTTGGGAGGAGGAATTTGCCATTGGGCCTGCCGTACGCCGCCTGAGGATCGATAACCACCACTAGCACCGCCACAAGCTATCACGCCGCCACCATCCCCAGTCAAACCACCCTTCTTCTGTACGCCGATCGATGTCATCTTATACCACGTGGTATCGTGGTTGCTGCCCGTGATCAGAAGCTCCTAGAAGCTTCTTATTAGGAAGTTTCTAAGGGGGCTTCCCTAAGCCCCCTTCCCATTGGATCCTACACAAGCAATCTCTACCCCCCGGGATTCAATCCCCCTTTCCCATTCCTTTCCCACACAACCCATATTAGCCCGGTTTAAGTCCCCCCTTCTCGTGGATTCCCAACACAAGTCCCTTTCCACCAATCACCCATAAGCCTCCTAGGCTCGGATTTAAAGCCCTTCACACTACATTTCCCCCATAACCCCATCCCTATCAACCCCCCCGAGGTCTTTGTAGAGAACAAGAGGGTTCCTTAACGCCCTTTCACACAGATCCTCCATAAGTCCATTTTTCCCCTGGCTTTGAAGAGGACGCCTATAAGGCCCTTCCTACCAAATCTCCCATAAGGCCTCTAGGGCCATATTTAAAGTCTCCACTCCTGCAAGGTCCATCACAAGATCCCTTTCACGAACCCTCTCTTTTTCCGAAAGAAAGAAGGCCCAAGCTCCGAATCCCAAGGCCTTCCATAAGCTCCAAGTCCCATATACCCAAATCCTATAGGCCCAGGTCCCACAGGCCGGCCTTTTAAAGATCGGAAGTTCCATGAAGGTATCTCCTGCGTACGAGGGAGAAGGGCAAGATCTTGAGGCTGCATACCAAGGCGAGTAAATTTATAGACCGCGAAGGCAATCCGGAAGCCAAAATCACGCCTACAATGGGCCCCAAAAAGTCACAAGACGCGCCTGCGGAAGGATCTTCTCCTAGTATTTACATGGATATTTCCCGGAGTCCACAAGTCCAGCTTTTATCTATTTGGATTCCACACAAAAGTATTGAATTAATCATGATAACTTCATGGATTAGGAAGCACTCATGCATGTTCAAATTCAACTAGTCAAGTTAAATGCAATTGGAAAATGAATTGTCTATTTGAACATTTATTAGAAATAGCTTAAGATATGAAAATTGATCATTGGTACGTTCAATGGAATGAATGAAAAGAGCATAAGGTGTCTATGCATTTGTAGGACCTTATCAGTAAGTTTCCTTTTGTGCATTCAAAAGTGACGAGCCTAGGACAACTGTTACCTCATTACAAGGTTGAAATTATTGAGGTACACCTTTTTACTAGGCATGGAAAGATTAATGGCATGTCACATTTTTAGATAAATCTTCCTTGTAATGATTCATGAGGAAAAGTTAACACTCATAAGATGTTATTCGAAAAGAAATAGAAGAGCATGAAAATGATCTATGGACTTGCCAGTGGCACGTAAAATGGAATAAGTTAACACTAGCTTTAGTTTTGTATGAGCTTCATTGACTACACTGTAGCTAGGAGAAAGTTGCGTATTGCATAGTCGTCATGCAAAAATGTCATTCATCAGGAGCCGCATTTAGGAAAGGTTGCATGGTTTATCAAAGCATGAGATTCTAAAGTGTAGACAACCAGGTTGTAGGCATGATTATTTGATGTAAGTCCTAGTAGGACCTAGGTAAGTTAGTGTCCAAATTATCAGGCATTTTTACTTTACCAAGGAAAGATAGGGTTATTGTGAACCATATGATGCGTAGAAGCAATAAATCGCATGTTTACATGCATTGGTGTAGTTGTAACTATTTTTCCTCCTTTAGATCTAGTTTATTATCTCTAGGAAAGGTTCATCCTTGTCGCAAGACAAGTATATTGAGTTGTCTAAATCACATATCCCACAAGGGATTCATATGGACATGGTTCAGTCGATATGACAAATATCCCAAGTGCTAGCTAGGGTTTAGCGCGATAAGGAGTCGACCTAGTTTTACACTTGTCGCCAAGTCAAAACCCTCAAACCCAAAGATCATACCCACATTCACGAAATGTTGAGTCAATTGGATGCTCATGCATAAAATGATCTAAGGTTTCTATCCTAAGGATCACTCGTTCAAATGGTGAAACTCCGACTGAGTTGGAAATTCCTAGGACCGTGGCCCAATATAATTAGGAATGGGTTGGGTAGGAAGACACCCTAAACCCTGCTACTCGGCTGGAGGTAATTCCGTGACCAGAAAACGCCATTCAATGGGTGAAATGATCCCGTGGAATAGATGCAACACATGTGCAAAAAGTTGCAACATCGTATAGACTTGTGATTTGTCCACAAGAGAGTTTGTCATTTCTTGAAATGAGGTTGGCAAGTTATTGCGCAAATTTAACTTACAAGAGGATGAGTAATCATCCTGTTACATCACCTTTCTTGGGGAATAATTGCCAAGAAAAAGGAGAGTTAGGTATTTGCCTGGAAGCAAATGACCAATCAATAAATTGAAGCGACATGGTCGCCAGGATTTACTATTAATAAAAACTAAGGTATTGGTTAAGTTGGGTTAACAGGGTATGGCCCTAACCCAAGGACAAAAGGGTGAACAAACAAACCCTTGGGGATCTTGCCAAGTCGCAATTGATCCCAGATCGAATGCTGGATGCATTCGGTGAGAAAGATTCACTCCTTAACAGTTGGCCAAGTAAACGACCACTGAAATTGATTGTGCTTGTAATAGTTTAGAAAGCACTGTTTGCATTGTTTGCTCAAGGAACTAAAGGATGAAAAGATATCTAAATGCTTCAGGTTGAGGGCCTGAAGGGAGAGGCAGCTTCAGTTACCCCCGACTGCCTGTCTGACCCTAACCAAGGGGGTTGTTGACCGTGCCGGGAACGTGGACCGAACCCGCCACGAGAGGTCTTTCCGTTGAGCTCTACTTGGAGCAGGAGGACGCTTGGGTGCCAGGGGGGCTCTGGCCGTAAATCCCTCGCCTTCCGGGTCCTGCACAAGAGGCTAACGTGACTCGAGATTGGATCTCGAGGCCTGTATACTAGTCTACGGGCGGAAACTTGGAATAGTAATCCCTATGGATTACTGGATAGCCTTCGGGCGGACTATGGACAAGCCTACGGGCGAAACTCCTTGTATTCCAAAGATAAAATGATGAAATGATAATAAAGAAGTTGTTTGATATTGTTTTTCTATGTCACGTGATAAGATTACGTGAAGGAACTAGTGCTTAACAGGGTTAATTAAAGAAGCTGATTGTTATATGTCAAATTAATGTGTTAGATAATTACATAACTAAAACAAACCGAGGAAAGTGCGGAGGATGGACCATGGGTCCGTCCTACGGATGGGTGGTCCCGGTTAGCTGGGAACTTTTCTCAAAGATCTGGAAGAGCAGCGGGAGGTTCATCGAAAGCAATGACCGAGAATTATGTTTTACCCAATTTACGCTGTTTTAGGGGAACGGAATGGGACTATGGCAGAGAGGTTGAGTTTTGCATCCCTCTCGTTTCCCATTCTCCTTGAACCAAGTGCAGCGTGAATCCGCTTCAGACCTGGCGTTTCTGCGTAAAGTAGTTCGCTCGGGTCTGACGCTAGTTGCTGCTAGCTAATGACCAAACAAGAAAGCCCAAATTCAGGTCGATCCTAAGTGGGAACGGCCAGGATACTTCTGCTACGGGGCAGACACGGAAAGACCTAGATTGCAAAACCCGTAACATTCCATGGGAGTGCCGGGCGGAGTTTTCTAGACATCCTTTCCGATGGACTGCTAAGACGTGTCCTGGATGATCTTAGTGGACACGTTACATAAGTTCTCCAAGTCAACAAATTCACAAAAATCATCTCCAACCATTACCATAGCGGCTGTTCATACGCAGAAGCACACGAATCAGTCTATTGCTCTCTGGTAGACCTTGTTCACACTTGCAGACTTACCGAACTAGTTTCAGCAAGAACAGAAGTTCGTACGTAGGCCATACGCAGTTTTTACGCAACACTATTCTCTTGGAAGACGGTTGTGACAACAAATACTGCAATCGTAAAGGAGAAAGACTACAAAAGCCAAACAAAATATACAAGCCTTGTAAACCCGCCTTTGAGCTGCACTCATCCCGCTAACAAGATTTTGAGTATGTGAGGTCTTTTGGAATTTTTCACGATGACTGAACAAAACATGGATGATTTTATGGCTGAAGGAGATTTACCCGAACCAACGATGGAGCAAAAGTTGGATTGGATTATGATGCAGCTCCAAGAAGAACGAAGAGCCCGACAAGCTTTGCAAGTTCAATTGGCCAATCTGCAATGATCTACCACCGACCAAGATGGATTGCAACCCAAAGATCTTATATGACGTACCATCAATGCAACACTTGAAGCCCAATCCATTCGTAAAGAAACAAAGATAAGTAAAAGAAACTTCAAATTTCGTACTTTCAGTGGATCACGCGATGGAAAGACTGTACTTGCTTTTATCAGTCAATTTGATGATTACTTCCATGAAGAAACATATGCTGAAAAAGACAAAATTAAATGTGTCACTAACCATTTAGTTGACCGAGCATCCTTATGGTGGACTGTGGTCCGCAAGAGCATTGATTGTCCCACTACATGGGAGACTTTCCAAAAGAAATTTTTGCAGAATTTCCTTCCTCCTCAATTCCATGAAAAAACCATCAAGCAATGGGATCTTCTACAACAAAGAGATTGCAAACCTATTCTCCAATACACTAAACGTTTCTGGAATGCTCTACTGCAACTACATATGCTCGAAGAAGTACTCGAAGCAACTCACAAACGCAAGTTTATGTCTGGCCTACTTGGATTTTTGACTTTCGGAAGTCAATATGTTCAAGCCAGCAACCCTTGAAGATGCAATTTCCTTGGCTCATGACACTGAAGACAAGATTCGTGGAAGAGACAAGCGACCACAACAATTTCCAACTAATGGTAACTTCGGTTTCAAACAATTCAATTCAATTTTTTGAAGATTCAATCAAAGTTGTTTTCTTCCATCTTTATTCCATAAATCTTGGACACGACCACCTGCCTTGCCATTAAATACCAATCCAAACCCTAAGTCATCCTCACAATAAAATCTTAACATTCCTAAACTTTCTACCATTATCAATAATGTATCTAAAGCAAAACCCATAGTTTGTTACAAATGTCATCAACCTGGATATCTAGCAGCCAATTGTCAATCGAAAAAGTCACATGTCCATATCAATTATATGGGAGCCATAGAAGAAGAAGAACGTGAGGAAATGTCAGGCTTTATGGAAGATGATGACGACATTAGTACTACTTCAGATACTTTTCTAGGTATGCCAACTCCCCATTCTTTATTAACAATGAAATGTTTTGTGCATGGTAAAGAAAAGACTATTTTACATGATGATGGGAGCATACATGACTTTATTTCTGCAAAGTTAGTCAAAGAATTGAATTTACAAACTGTTTCTACACATTATCGCATCAAGACTGCATTCCTAGGTACTAGATATAATGGAACACAAGAGGTACATATTTTAGAAATTAAAATTGGTGAATATATTGAACGAAGAAATTTCTTAGTTGTACCTTTGCAGTCTAGTGATATTATCTTAGGAATGCCTTGGCGTCATCAATACAATCCTGATATAGATTATTCTATGCATTCAATAAAAAATTATTTTCAAGGAAAACAAATCACATTACATGGTATGCACACTTCCAATAAATTTTCACTGTTTACTCATACAAACGTGCATTAAGTAAAAATAGCAAATCTTATTTAATATGGGTGAATGAACTTCAAGCTAAAAAAAAAACAGATGCATCCTAGGCATACACAATTTCTTGCCCAATTTCAAGATTGTTTTGCTGCTGATTTACCACCTGGACTACCACTTTCACGTCCTGAAGATCACAAAATAGCTTTAATTCCTGGAACACAACCACCATGTAAAGCACTATATAGACATAACTAAATTGAACAACAAGAAATTCAAAATCAAATAGAAGAATTGCTTAACAGAGAATTAATTCGACCTAGTAGTTCTCCATTTGGTGTACCTATCTTATTAGTGAAAAAGAAAAATAATACTTATCGCATGTGCATTGATTATCGTTCCCTAAATAAAATTACAGTTAAGAATAGATATCCAATTCCTAGGGTAGATGATCTTATGGATAAACTACAAGGATCTGCCATATTGAGTAAGATAGATCTTAAATCTAGATATCATCAAGTAAGATTGGACAAATCTGATATATTCAAAACTGCATTTAGAACACAATTTGGACACTATGAATTTCTAGTTATGCCTTTCTGTTTAACTAATGCACTAGCCACATTTAGTCGTATGATGAATCACATATTTTTGAAACATCATTATTGTGTCATAGTTTTCTTTAATGACATATTAGTATTCAGTAAAAATAAGAATGAGCATTATGAACATTTGTCTTTAGTTTTTAAGTTGTTAAAAGACAATTAATTATATGCTAATCTAGAGAAGAGTGAATTCTTCTAAACAGAAATTGAATATCCGGGACATGTTATTTCATCAGAAGGTATGAAAGTCGACCCTAAAAAGATAGAAACAATTTTAAATTGGCCCATACCCAAAAATGTGCATGAACTACATTCTTTTCTAGGTCTTGCTAGCTTTTACAGAAAGTTTGTGAGGAATTTCTCATTACTTGCATTACTTTTGACTAAACTTTTAAAGAAAGGTATTGTGTATAACTGGTCTGACAATCAACAAAAATCCTTTGATTTATTGAAACATGCTTTAACTCATGCTCCTGTATTACAACTACCTGACTTCAATAGACCATTCTTTTTAGTAGTTACTGACGCTAGTGGATCTGGAATAGGAGCCCTCCTTATGCAAGATTCTCATCCCATAGCCTACTCTAGTTGTAAACTCAAACCATCTGAACTTAAATATTCTACATATGACAAAGAATTGCTAGCTGTAGTACAAGCCTTACGTCAATGGAAACATTATTTAATGGGATCTGAATTTATGATCAAAATTGACCAACAAAGCATTAGACAGCTCCTTAGTCAACCACAAATATTTGACCGACACATTAAATGGGCCGCTTTTATTCAAAGTTTTCATCCCCTTATACAATATCAACCTAGAAAAGAGAATGTTGTAGCTGATGCTTTGAGTAGAAGACTGACAATTCATAATATTTCTGTGATATCATTTGATTCCCTTATCCCTATGAAAGATACTTATCATCAGGATCTTACTTTTCAAGTTGATTGGAATAAACTAGTTGCAAATAATTGGATTCTTATTGATTCACTATCTTACAATAATGGATTCATGTTTTATGAAAAAAGATTATGTGTGACGGTTCCATTTTGATCATTTGTTTTGCATGAAATTCATTATCCTCCATATCAAGGTCATAGAGGAATCATATCTACTTTGTGTACATTGACTGAAGATTTTTATTGGCCACATATGGACACTGATGTATTTAACTTTGTATCTGAATGTTTAATTTGTCAACAAGTTAAAAGACACCATGGTAAACAATATGGTTTACTAATACCATTATCTATTCCATCACGACCATGGAAACAGATTTCAATGGATTTTATCACTGGTCTACCTAACACTAAATTTAATCATGATATGATTTGGACTGTTGTAGATAGGTTTAGCAAGCAAGCATATTTTATTCCATACAAGAAAACTTTAACTACATCTCAAGCTGCTCATTTGTTTTTGAAAACTGTTTTCACTAACCATGTTTTACCAAAAGTTATTATTTCTGATCGTGATTCTAGATTTTGTAATAATTTTTGGATTACTTTGTTTGCTAACTTAGGAAAAAAGATTGATTTTTCATCTACATTTCATCCTAAAACAAACGATCAAACAGAAGCTACTAATAATACTATTTTAGATCTTTTGCGTGCTCACACCATTTCAAAACCACATACATGGAATACACATCTACATTTACTTCAGTTTGTATATAATAATACACCACATACAGCTACAAAGAAAGCACCATTTGAAGTTATTTATGGATATCGATTGCCTACAGCTGTTGCATCATTATCAAACAAAATTCAAACAGTTGATGATATTGCTAACATGCATGCTACTATTTTTATTGAAGTTAAAGATATGATTGCCAAAGCCTAGCAATCATATACAAAACAAGCAAACAAGAAAAGACAGGATATGAATTTTAGAGTTGATGATTATGTTTGGTTACGAAAAGAAAAATGAAGATTACAAAGTGTAGATAAGTACCCAGTTGTGAAATTAGCATCTAGATTTTATGGACCATTCAAGATCATATATAAAATCAATGACAATGCATTTAAACTAGAACTACCAGAACATTGGAAAATCCACAACACCTTCCATATCAGTTTATTACGACCTTTTAAAGGCCAATTACCTGTACACCCTGTCTATGAAAACCCTCATTTGCTAGATGAGGAAACTGAAACCCTTGAGCCTTAAACTATAATAGATACTGACTTTATGACCACTAGAACTGGCCGTAGATATTCTAGATATGAACTGTCACACATAATCTTTTTTCATAAAATATGAATCCATTATTGTAAGATAGTGAATCAATAGGAGTCCAATTATTTGCAACTAGATCCTGATGATAAGTATCTTTCATAGGGATAAGGGTTTCAAATGATATCACAAATATATTATGAATTGTCGGTCTTCACTCAAAGCGTCAGCTACAACATTCTCTTTTCCAGGTTGATATTGTATAAGGGGATGAAAACTTTGAATAAAAGCGACCCATTTAATGTGTTGGTCAGATATTTGTGGTTGACTAAGGAGATGTCTAATGCTTTGTTGATCAGTTTTGATCATAAATTCAGATCCCATTAAATAATGTTTCCATTGGCGTAAGGCTTGTACTACAGCTAGCAATTCTTTGTCATATGTAGAATATTTAAGTTCAGATGGTTTGAGTTTACAACTAGAGTAGGCTATGAGATGAGAATCTTGCATAAGGACGGCTCCTATTCCAGATCCACTAGCATCAGTAACTACTAAAAAGAATGGTCTATTGAAGTCAGGTAGTTGTAATACAGGAGCGTGAGTTAAAGCATGTTTCAATAAATCAAAGGATTTTTGTTGATTGTTAGATCAGTTATACACAATACCTTTCTTTAAAAGTTTAGTCAAAGGTAATGCAAGTAATGAGAAATTCCTCACAAACTTTTGGTAAAAGCTAGCAAGACCTAGAAAAAAACGTAATTCATGCACATTTTTGGGTGTTGGCTAATTTAAAATTGCTTCTATCTTTTTAGAGTCGACTTTAATACCTTGTGATGAAATAATATGTCCTAGATATTCAATTTCTGTTTGAAAGAATTCACTCTTCTCTGGATTAGCATATAATTTATTGTCTTTTAACAACTTAAAAACTAAAGACAAATGTTCATAATGCTCATTCTCATTTTTATTGAATACTAATATGTCATCAAAGAAAACTATGACACAATAATGATGTTTCAAGAATATGTGATTCATCATACACTAAATGTGGCTAGTGCATTAGTTAAATGAAAAGACATAACTAGAAATTCATAGTGTCCAAATTGTGTTCTAAATGTAGTTTTTAATATATCAAATTTGTCCAATCTTACTTGATGATATCCAAATTTAAGATCTATCTTACTGAATATGGCAGATCCTTGTAGCTTATCCATAAGATCATCTACCCTAGGAATTGGATATCTATTCTTAACTGTAATTTTATTTAGGGCACATTAATCAATACACATGTGATAAGTATTATTTTTCTTCTTTACTAATAAGACAAGTGCACCAAATGGAAAACTACTAAGTCTAATTAATCCTCTGTTAAGTAATTCTTCTATTTGATTTTAAATTTCTTTATATTCAATTTGGTTATGTCTATATGGTGCTTTACATGGTGGTTGTGTTCCAAGAATTAAATCTATTTTGTGATCTTCAGGATGTGAAGGTGGTAGTCCAAGTGGTAAATCAGTAGCAAAACAATCTTGAAATTGGGCAAGAAATTGTGTATGCCTAGGATGCATTTGTTTTTACCCATATTAAATAAGATTTGCTACTTTTACGTAATGCACGTTTAGCTTGAGTATGAGTCAGCAGTGGAAATTTATTGGAAGTGCATACCATGTAATGTGATTTGTTTTCCTTGAAAATAATTTTTTATTGAATGCATAGAATAATCTATATCAGGATTGTATTGATGACGCCAAGGCATTTCTAAGATAATGTCACTAGACTACAAAGCTACAACTAAGAAATTTCTTCGTTCAGTATATTCACCGATTTTAATTTCTAAATGATGCACCTCTTGTGTTCCATTATATCTAGTACCTAGGAATGCAGCCTTGATGCGATAATGTGTAGAAACAGTTTGTAAATTCAATTCTTTGACTAATTTTGCAGAAATAAAGTCATGTGTACTTCCATCATCATGTAAAATAGTCTTTTCTTTACCATGCACAAAACGTCTCATTGTTAATAAAGAATGGAGAGTTGGCATACCTGGTAAAGTATCCGAAGTAGTACCAATGTCATCATTATCTTCCATAAAGTCTGACATTTCCTCATGTTCTTCTTCTTCTATGGCTCCCAAATAATTGATATAGACAGGTGGCTTTTTCGATTGACAATTGGCTGCTAGATTCCAGGTTGATAACATTTGTAACAAACTATGGGTTTTGCTTTAGATACATTATTGGTAATGGCAGGAAGTTTAGGAATGTTGGGATTTGACTGTGAGGATGGCTTAGGGTTTGGATTGGTGTTTGATGGCAAGACAGGTGGTCGTGTCTAAGATTTACGGAATGAAGATGGAAGAAAATGACTTTGATTGAATCTTCGAAAATTTGAATTCAATTGTTTGGAACCCAAGTTACCATTAGTTGAAAATTGTTGTGGTCGCTTGTCTCTTCCGTGAATCTTGTCTTCAGTGTCATGAGCCGAGGAAATTGCATCTTCAAGGGTTGTTGGCTTGAACATATTGACTTCCGCATAGAAATGTCCAAGTAGGCCAGACATAAACTTGTGTTTGTGAGTTGCTTCGGGTACTTCTTTGAGCATACGTAGTTGCAGTAGAGTATTCCAGAAACGTTTAGTGTATTGGAGAATAGGTTCGCGATCTCTTTGTTGTAGAAAATCCCATTGCTTGATGGTTTTTTCATAGAATTGAGGAGGAAGGAAATTCTACAAAAATTTCTTTTGGAAAGTCTCCCATGTAGTGGGACAATCAACGCTCTTGCGGACCACAGTCCACCATAAGGATGCTCGGTCAACTAAATGGTTAGTGACATGTTTAATTTTGTCTTTCTCAGCATATGTTTCTTCATGGAAGTAATCATCAAATTGACTGATAAAAGCAAGTACAGTCTTTCCATCGCATGATCCATTGAAAGTGCAAAATTTGAAGTTTCTTTTACTTATCTTTGTTTCTTTGCAAATGGATTGGGCTTCAAGTATTGCATCGATGGTACGTCGTATAAGATCTTTGGGTTGCAATCCATCTTGGTCGGTGGTAGATCGTTTCAGATTGGCCAATTGAACTTGTAAAGCTTATCGGGCTCTTCATTCTTCTTCGAGCTGCATCATAATCAAATCCAACTTTTGCTCCATCGTTGGTTCGGGTAAATCTCCTTCAGTCATAAAATCGTCCATGTTTTGTTCAGTCATCCTGCAAAATTCCAAAAGACCTCACATGCTCAAAATCTTGTTAGCGGGATGAGCGTAGCTTAAAGGCGGGTTTACAAGGCTTGCATATTTTGTTTGGCTTTTGTAGTCTTTCTCCTTTATGATTGCGGTATTCGTTGTCACGACCGTCTTCCAAGAGAATAGTGTTGCGTAAAAACTGCATATGGCCTACGTATGAACTTATGTTCTTACTGAAACTAGTTCAGTAAGTCTGCAAGTGTGAACAGGGTCTGCTAGAGAGCAATATACAAATTCATGTGCTTCTGCGTATGAACAGCCGCTATGGTAATGGTTGGAGATGATTTTTATGATTCACGACTTGATGAAGGAGCTTTGCCGCCGGTTCTTCGCCTACAAAGGCTGGTCTCTCGTGATCAGAGAATGCAGAAGGGGGTTCTTGACTGCCAAGAACACGCTGGTATCGACCGTTCGAGACAAAATTGACTGTAGAGCTCGATTGTTCCAAGACCTCGGCCTTCGCGCAAGATGGTAAGCAATTGGAAGCTCTCGATCTCAGCTTCGCTCTGATACCACTGATGCACAGATCGGTCGCCATATCCGCAAAATACATATTTAAATTAATAAACGTTTATGATTTTAGAGTGCGCACTCGTAATACATTAAGGTTAGGATTGATTTCTAACCAATTTATTTATGTAGCTGAAGACTGCTAGGTATTCACTTTTGTAGGTTTAATTGTATTATTTTTCTAACAATTGTGAATGCTTCAATTGATGTGTAGAGCAAGCAGCGGTGGCATTGGGAAGCATTGGAGGATAGCGTGTATTCAAATTATCGTCAATTTTTTATGGGCGTGTATCTTAGGCATAGCGCCTATATTTTGTTGTGCTTATTTATCAAAGCGCTTGATATTTATTTATTATCTTTGTATGCGCATGGGCGCACGATTTAAATACTTGTATTGGACATTGTATTTGGGGTACCGCCTGACTTCTTGGGCGCCCATTAGCTTTAATTCTTTATTGGTACAAAAGTAAACTCCAAAGCTAAAGCGTACTATTTTGTAATTTGGGCTATTATTTGAGCTTGAAGATGAATAATATATTAAATACATGCTTTGTGGAGCGCTCACATAAGGCATGGGGAGAGATTGCACCCAATTTCTGTGCGCAGCCTTTAGCTACAAGCCGTGCCTTGTATTTATCAATGGATCCATCTGCTTTCCTTTTCAGTTTGTAGACCCATTTCATTCCAATGGCTTTCTTCCTAAATGGCCAAGACACCAAATCCCAAGTTTGATTCTTAGTAATAGAATCTAATTCAGCTTGCATTGCTGCCATCCAATGCACACTATGTTGTGCATCCTCAAAACATTCAGGCTCTTCATTATCAAAAGTACTTGCTGCCATAACAAACTCCATGGTATGTGCTGAATCATGCAAACGAGTTTGCCTTCTAGTACAACCAGCCATGGGTGCATCCAAAGGACTATCTTGCATAGTAATAAATTGGGGGAGGGGGGAGGGGCAGGCTTGTTGATGGTGAGTGAGTGGGTGAGATATGTCAAAAGGAAGGGTGTGTGTTTT
This sequence comes from Lygodium microphyllum, assembly GCF_053477565.2. Classification (NCBI taxonomy): domain Eukaryota; kingdom Viridiplantae; phylum Streptophyta; class Polypodiopsida; order Schizaeales; family Lygodiaceae; genus Lygodium; species Lygodium microphyllum. The sequence continues at coordinate 82,506,660 of NC_141145.1, forward strand.
TTCTTGAAGCAATTCTTCACTCATTTAGGAGTGAGATGTTAGGTTGATAAGAGAAAGAAATTGCTTGGCTTCAATATGCATAGAGGTGCAAGACATCTATCACTCTAAGTAAGCTTCAAAGCAGTAGCACAAGTATCATCCCCTTTTGCATAGTATGGTCACAAGCCCACTATGGTGTCTAAAGTCTAAGGGATACATCAGAATGTTTGCCCTCAGATATACATCATTGTCAACATGCAGCCATGCCCATGTCTTCACAAGTACTTCATCGAAAACATGCTTCATCAAGTCCTTTGTGTGATTATTTCTCCATCATGAGAGAAGTGCATAAAATGCCAATGAGCAAGCTAAGTGAAACAATCACAAAAGCTATCAACCACACGTATGATCCAAATGGCACCCCAAACACATGGCCAAAATCAGTTAAATCTCTCATGCTGTAAACAATCCTTAAGGCTACTACAAAAGCTATAGAAGGCCATGGTTACCACATTACAAACAAATGTAATGCTCAAGATATATGAAAGAAAATCTACAGATGCTATTAAGATCATTTCTCTGAGAACAATGTACAGATATAGACCTAGTTAACCTCATTTGCAATACCGATCTGCCTTCTTCTTAACCCTAGCATCCAGAGCCTCCTCTCTACTGATCTCCTTTTCCACTTGATATCCGAACTTCTTAGTTTCAATGGGGAAGAGCTCTTCGTATTTCTTGCTCTTTTTACCATCGGGAGCATGCCCGATACCCGTGTCTATATCGTACGTTTGGTGCGCTTGCGTCAAAATTTGAGCATCTTCGCCTGGCTGTTCTTCCTCTGTTGCTTTTGACTTGCTCTTTTTCTTCTTCTTCTTCTCGATCTTCTTGGTTGGCTCCATCCCGCCTTTGAAAGAGAGCTTCGCGCGCTTCACGTTCTCGTGAGAAGACATGGCGGCCTCTCTCTCTCTCTCTCTCTCTCTCTCTCTCCCCGTCCCCCCGAGAACCAACACCCATCCTTCAAACTCGCTTTTGCTTTTTCATTTCGTGGGCGGCTTAGGGTGGGTTCACACTTGCACGGTGGACAAAAGGGTAAAAAATCCCCTTTTCCACCCATCTACAAGGATTTCCCAAGAGTTGTACACCATCTCATTCACATTAGTGGTGGACAAGGAAAGGAGCCAAAGAGAAGACATGGCATGAAGGAGAAGTATCCATGCTATGCAGGCCGGAAGAGGGGAGCAAAAACTTGGCCATGACGTGTCAAAAAAGGTCCCTAATTTTTTTGGCCTTCCACCATCTGTGTAAACATACAGTTTTTCATGCTGAAATTTGATTGGCCATCTACATTTGGGATGCCTGTTTGTCTGGTGCCGGGTCTGAACCCAACCTTAAGCTACCTAGGGGCTCGACTTTTTTCTTCCCATCTTCTATGTTAGTCTTCTATCTTTTCCATTCGGCACTCCCGCAAGAGAAGCGTGTCGCATGGATCGACCTCACGCATACCAAAAACTCAACCCATGGATAATCCATTACACCACAATCCCATTGATGATCGGTAGTCTTTTATATTGATCTTTCTTTGAGTGTAGGAGCCTGACCTTGGTTAACATACATAACCATAGCTAGATAGTTACAAGGAGAGTATGTAAATAAATAGAAAAAAAAAAAGAAAGCACATATGTACAGGGACCTAAGATCATAAATCAGATATACATCTTGAATTGGTATCATAAATCAAAAATCCATCATTGTTCTTTTATTTTGTGTACTTTACAACGTGGTGGAGATAACATAAAAGGGAAAGCCTCAAGTGAAAGCACACAAGCGGAAGCAAGAGTTATGGTGGAAGGAGCAAGAGAGACAAGATGTGAGAACTCCAACAATTACCATGTGTGACCGGTCTTTCCTTATTCAAAGGTCACTAAAAAAATAAAGAATGAGATGACAATGATGGATGCTCGCCACATGTAGTGTATATGTATGTGAGTACTATCAATGTAACGAATACATGGGTGGTTAGACATAGGTACCTTTACTTGCAACAACCTCCCACTTAAAGGCAAATGTGTCCCTAGTGAGAAAAGAACAAGAAAAAAGTGACAAAGTATAAATGTACATAAAGTACAACAAGATGAGGAAAGACGCAATCTCATCCAATGCCCATCAATTTCCTAAGGAATGCAAAACGCTTCACTAAGAGACTTTTAGTGAGTAGATCTACAAGATTTTGGTTAGTTGAGATCTTAACAAGCTTGATGGTCTTGTTCTCAATGACATTTTTGATAAAGTGATAACACACCTCGATGAGAGCAGATTTTTAGAGTTGAATTTATATGCAAAAAAGTGTCTAGAAGATGTAAAAGACCAATTTTTCATGGAAAATGAAACGGCTACAAATCGAGGAGCTGGAGTTTTCCTAAATGGAGTTCGATTCTAGTAACGCAGTGCAAGTCTCGGTTCATCGATCGGAATCCATTTGACCCCCTATTTAATCCCCACGAGGTTTGGCATTATAAAGCAGCTATATGATCCGAGAGCCGAAAAGTGCGTAACGGAGGTCAGCTTTATAGATTTCGACACTGTGAAGCCGATCGTCTAGTCTATTCGCAAATCGAATTTCGTTTGGGCTTCCATTCAACAAAAAACCACTTGCGTGCAGTGTGGAAACTTGAAGTTTGAACTAGGTATCTTAGATTTAAAGCCTTAATAGGCTAATTAGAAGGCAAAACTCTTAAAAAGTAATTTTTTTAAAGGGAGGGTGTATTTTTAAATTCAAAAATGGCATTTGACACTTGTTGCCATTAGGGACAGGTAAGAGGACAGAAGATGAAGAATTTCCTTGCCTTCTATTGCACGAATATGATCAGAAAATGATGCAATGAATGAAGAGATTGTTTTTAGTCTTTCTCTCTTCTCTCTCCTCTTGTTGTGTGTTTCCACAGTTGATTCTATGAGAGAAGGGGGTGGACTGAGATGCAAGATTTTGATTGTGGGATGATATTGGAGCATAAAGAAGCATAGATCAAGATTGAAATGATCATCAAAGCAGCGGCTATTGGAAAGCGTTAGCGGGCCTCCAATCATGAGATATGTATGACATAAAGTGCAATTCTATGAGTAAGTTATAAATTTACTCATTTCATGATAAATTCCCTTAGTAAATGATTAGAAATGGTTGTATTTGGTCATCAATGCTATGATCAATCATAAATATTAAAGAAATTAAGAAAAATTAGTCATCTAATAATTTCTCTATAAACATGCAAAACCCACAACATTGAGATTTTAAGGAAAATCATACAGTTTTTGGGTTTTATTGTGCATACGGTGTTCGTATAGGATGGAATGTGATAGGAAAATGATTCTCAATAAGATTAATCAATCTAAATTAGTAAATAAAAAAATATGGATATTTATCGATAAATAAATGATAATAAATAAAAATAAAAAATAAATTTTTACATCTAAAAAATATTTAAAAATCGCATTTGTGTTTGTCAATGTATGATAAGACCGAGGCATGAAGTTTAGCCTTAGCTCAGCCATAACTTTATGTTAAAGTGTGTATTTGCTACTTTTATGAAAAGAAAAATACATTAAAAATGCTCTCTAAACCTATCACCAAATGCACAATCTTAAGTGGTAGGGAGAAGAGGGATGTAAAGTACTGATAATACGCTGAATTCTAATGTTTTTCTAATGCATGGCATATAGGACACATTGTTTTTTAAAATTAAGAGAGTCCAGTAGTACGAGCATGCTCGATGCTAGCCCTAGGCAATGCAGCAATCTCGTTTAGAGTAAAGGCATGAAAAGAAATGTTTTTATACCTTCACAATGTCGGTTGTTAATAAGAAAATTGTTTGAGCACTATGAATCATATGCAATTGCATTGCACGTAAAACATGGTATCATCCTTTTCATGAACAATGACCCACAATATTGAGGAGATGAAGTACCCTAAGCTGTAGGGTTAGTGGTTCATTCCTTAGGGAGTTTTCAGTGAGGGATATTACATCTCCTAGAACTACTAATTAAAAGAGAGGATTATGTGTCATACGTGCTTTATGTATTCACGGTGCATCTTGGGGCCAATCCCCAAGGTGTAGGAAAGCCATAGTGGGGCCATGGTAATCAATCGAGGGACACTCCCTTTGTCCATGCTTACATGGTGTATTACATCAATATGTGTGAGGACTCCCTCTAAGGAGATTGGGAAGGATTATCCATTGGATTACAATCCATACAAACATGAAGTTTTACATTTGAGGTTAGGGTAGTATACACCTTAGACGCTCTTGGCCACAAGGCTGAGAGGTGGTTTGGGTGTGTAGTAGAGGCTCGGCTAGTGCCATAAAGCCAGTGTCACTCGAGCATGTTTTAGGTCTCCATAGGTGGTGTGTTTGCTGAGAGCCGCTAATAAGTGGCAGTCTTTGAATCTCGATCAATAGTAGGGACTAGTTTATTAGTGTATACCAAAAAGGCAGTGAAATAGATCCAAAAGACCATCAAGCCAAGCTTCAGAAAAGCAAGAAAGAGCTGAATGGGCTCAATGGCAAGCTGAAACTATTAGGAGATATTCTCCACAAGAGTGGTCTGATCATCATAACGCAACCCATTGCAATCCCAGCAGGAACATCGGACTTGCCAGCCTTGGAATTTCCTCTACCCATTTTTAGTGGGTCAGTAGAGGAATATGTGAAACTTCATATTAATGAATTTCAAAAGTTAATGTTAAACTCTCGCGAATGCAAGATAAAGGACACTTGATGATATCCTTTAATATGACTCTAAAAGGATGAGTTGCAGTATGGTATCACAATCTAGAGGCTTGAACCATAACTATGATTTATTTATTTTTTTATAGCCTTTCGAAGAGAGTTTGCCCTTGATAGGAGAGGTCAGTACTGGCTACATGTTCTCAATATAACACATCAAGAACCTCGTGAAAATATTCCAGGTTATACCAAGAAATTGAAGGAAGTGTTTCATAAGTTGCAAACATATATTCCTATCCCAACTTGCTCAACTCCAATACTTTTTGCATGGGCTAGACTTTAACATTCAAGTGCAATTGAGCAGTGTTGCTCTTGCAAACATTGATACGGCCATTACATTAGCAAAGGAGATAGAGTCGCAATTACAAGTGTCCTATATCTCTAGGGCAAACTGAAATCCAAGTCTAGGTGCTGGAAACACTTTAGCACTAACGAATGGAGGTCAAGGAATGCCCATAAGTACTTCCAATAGGAGGGAAAGCATGATTCTGAATTTACCCATGTTGCCAACTCCTCTTAGTGTGACCATGCTTATGACTAGTTAGATGGCTCCACCAAGTGTTAGAGACCAAACAATAAATCCTAATGTTGTTCCACGAAGTCAACAGTCAATTCCTAATCAAGTGGTTAGGCCAATGGAACAAAAACTAGACAATTGCGGCTATGAGTCAAGTGCCTCGAATGCACTTGGCGAAGTTAAGGATATGATGAAACACTATATTGACATGATCATTGAACAATATATGCAAATAGTTGTTGATGTCAATTTCCTAAAGAAGTAGACAATGGAATGACAAGTAGACAATTGCGGCTATGAGTCAAGTGCCTCGAATGTCCTTGGCGAAGTTAAGGATATGATGATGCACTATATTGACATGACCACTGAACAATACATGCAAATAGTTGTTGATGTCAATTTTCTAACGAAGTAGCAAAATTTGATAGGAAGTCGATGCTTTGAAGAGGGTGCCCCCTCAATATTCAGTTGTAAGTGGTGTGGAAATCAACATTTTCCTAGGAATTATTAGAATGTTAAATGTGACATATGTGAAAAGTCTGGCTACTTAGCTAGTACTTGTTGGAGCAAGATTAGTTCTCTCCAGTAAGGGAGTAAACAGCCAGGTCCAGTCAACCATAGAGCACAAAGAAATAATCTCCAACAAGATGAGGGACCGAAATGAATATTGCAAAGAGGGAAGGCTATTGTAGAGGAGCTGCCTAGTGGCAGTGGAGTTAGCCTCATTGAAGCTGTACGTGTCAATGGCACCAAAGCTTCTAATCTATGGGTCATTACGAGAGGTCAAAAGGATAAAGACAGTGACAAAGATAAGGTAAAACCTGTCGAGGAAAACCCTAAGCAAGATGATAAGGGGACACAAATCCTTAATCCCGACATGGAAGGCGGACCTCTAATACCATTGATGGTAAAGCTGACACCAAGAAGGATAAGGAATTGCAAAGAAAGAAGGCAAAAGCTAAGAAAGAGGCACCAAAGCATGTTTAAAGACCAACTAAGAGAATGGTCTGGCGGGAGAAGAGAGCTATTGCTAATTATCATGAATTTGATTTAGCCAGTTCTCTTTGCAAGGTTAAGCTAGATGTAAACCTCCTACAGATGATTGGGTTGAGCATGCTAAAAAGCATTGTCCAAGGATAGTAGCATATATGGATAGCATATTAGTGGATCATGCTATTGTGAACATGGGGTTTTTCATCAATATTATGAGTTCGAAAGTAATGGAGAGACAGGGATTAGAAATAAAAAAAGATGGCTCCATGATTCTCCGAATGGCTGATGACAGTTTAAGACAACCTAAAGGGTGCATTACTAAAGTTCATGTGACCCTTACCAATGTGGAATGCATTTTAGACTTTAGGGTCATCATGATTCATGGGGCGGCCTAGCTGTTAAGTATTGCTAGGTAGGCCATGGATCTTACAAGTGGAATATCAAGTTGATATACCCATTGGTACATTGATCTTTGGTAGAGGTGCTAGACGTGTATTAGTATATGCATACCTTGAATCTCCTCAAAGTGAGAGAGTTCCTTTATCCTCTATAGAGATAGATACATTGGAGGATGTAGCTAGTAGTGAGACGTCATCAAGTGATGAATCCAATGAGGGGTCCACTATAGAGGATATCTATCAAGTAACTTTGAATAAGTCGATAAAGGCTTAGGATAGAATAAGAGATGCGGATGTAATTGAGTTGGACCTTGGAACATTGAATGATTCACGACCAATAAAATAGGTTCTATGCTCAGTTTGGAAGAAAGGAATGACTATGTATCCTTGATTCAAGAATTTCACAACATCTTTGCTTGGAGTTATGACGAGCTAAGAGGTATTCCTCCTAGCTTAGTTGTTCATACTATTCCCCTAAAGGAAAGTAGCCACCCTATGCGGGTGATTTGGGAGCAGCCACCACAAGGGAAAGACAATTGATCATTTTAAGAAAATGTTTTAAGTGTTGTAGATAATTTTGCATTGCTCTTAATCCACAAAAGTGAGTCTTTGGGGTGCCCTATGGGTTGTTACTAGGCCATGTAGTTAGTTTGGCTCGTATTGTGATCAATACTAAAAATATAAAGGTTATAGTCGTTATGAGGCCACCATGTACTCCAAAAGAAGTGCATAGCTTTCTATCATCAATGGGATATTATCAAACATTTATCAATGCATTGGCAAAAAGAGCATTGCCATTGAAGAACCTACTACCTTTCAACTGTCTATTCAATTAGAGTAAAGCTTGTTGGGTGTGAAGCAATAACTAGCAAATGTGCCAATACTAAAAGCAAACAAAACATTCAGCAACAACAATGCATAGTGTTTAGCCCAATTTTGGAAAGAGAAACGGTATCATCCAATAGCCTTTGATAGCCATAAATTGGGGATATCTAAAGTCAACTATACTTATATGGAGAAATTGTGCCTTGAATAATTTTTGCAACAAAGAAATTTAGGCACTATATTCTACAAAGGTGAAAGGGCTTAGATTGTTGATAAACAAGTTGCAGCCGCTTGATTGTTTATTAGCAAATTGGTTAGTTACTTTGTAGGAGTTCAATTGTGAGATTAGGAGTAAGCCACCGAAGCTACAGGGCATTGTGGAATGCCTTGTGGATTTCGGGGAGCCAAAGAAAATTCTAGTTGAAGGAAGTGACATCAAAGGTTTATTCAAAATCGATACAATTTCCATTCCTTCCTAGTATATAGTTGTAACATATTATCTATCTACGGGGGGATTTGTGTTGCTCTATCAAAGTTTGAGAAGAGAAAGATTAAGCAGCAAGCACTACACTTTTCAATTATAGTAAGTGTCTTATACCAGAAAGGAGTGGACGAGATTTATCATTGATGTGCAGTACCTGATGAGATACCATTTATCATTGAGGAATTCCATGATTCAGCATGTGGAGGACATTTTGCTAGATGGCTTACCACCCAAAAATCTCTACGTGCTAAATATCGATGGTATTTTCTCAAGATTCTTTCAATTATGTTAAACATTGTGATGTCTACCAAAGACACAATGCCAACAGAATTGTAAGCGGCCGTAGAATCCTATTTTAGTTACGTTACCCTTTGAAAAATGGGGTATCAATTTTGTTGGACCAATATACCCTTCATCGACCACACAGAAGCGTTATATTATTATAGCGACAGACTACTTTACAAAGTGGTCTGAAACTCAAGCAACGATGAAGGATAACACTAACGAGATGACCAATTTTATTATGGAGTAGATTGTTTGCTATTTTGGTCCACCTAAGGAGATAGTATCTGATCGAAGGACACACTTCTTGAATAAGGTTATAGTAGCCTTGATGGAAGCTCTAAAGATTAAACACGATACAACTACCCATATAATTCATAAGCAAATGGTCAAGTTGAGAGTACACAAATAAATAGCTTGTAGGGATCTTATCCAAGATAATGTTTGAAAGTAAGTGAGATTGGGATAAGAAACTGTATGTGGTGGTTTGGGATTACAATACAACATTCAAGAGAGCTACATGTCACACCCCGTTCAAGATGGTATATGGAGAAGAGTGTGTCTTACCATTGGAAATAGAGTTTTCCACTATGCAATTTGCTCTCAAGCATTCATTGGGTGAGGCAGAAGCATTGCAGGAAAGATTTCTTTCTCTTGCGCATCTTGATGAAATTCTATTGCAAGCTTTATTATAACAAGAGGTAGGGAAGAATAGAATGAAAGTACTTCATGATATTTGGGCTAAGAAATATAAATTCGTAAAGGGTCAGTTTGTACTGTACTATGATGCTCATTGTGAGCTATTTCGTGGGAAACTAGAACCCAAATGGGATGGGCTGTATAAAATTGTACACATAGGAAATAATGGCTCTATAGCCCTTTTAGCAGGTTTGCAAGGGGTAGAGTTTAAAAATAAAGTTAACTTTGATCATTTGAAACCTTACTACATGTAAGGGCTGATGTCTGGACTTGGTGCTTGTGTAGGTCCTTTACGATTTAACTTTAACTTGTAGTAGGTACCAAGACAATTGGATGTGAAGAATCATTCCTTTATCTTGAGCATCCGTATTTAGAGCAACGTTATCACCAACAAGGAGGCCGAGTAATTTGGTGGAGTAAAGGTTATTAGGTTATTGAGTGGCAAGACGGATCTTTTATGTGGGATATTAAGGTCTACTGCCACCCTTGTCAAAGGATTCTTACAAGTATTCTTATCAAGTTCAGCAAGGAATGATGGATTGTACATGTTATACATCCTCTCTCTTGGCTCAATTTTGATTATCATAAGTATGAGGGTGCTAATTAGTATGGCGTGGCCTATCACTTAAGACTGGGTCTATACTTTGTATTTTGATGGAGGTTCTAGAGGGCCCACTAAGCACGCGAGCATTGGTGTGGTCATTAAAGATCCATGACGTAGGGTTTTTATGAAAATGGGAGTATATTTAGGATACTCTTTTACTAATAATATGACAGAATACAAGGCTTTGATTATGGGGCTGAATATAGCCCAATGTGGTGGTATCCGTCAGTTATTGGTGAAAGGTGACTCGCAATTTGTGATCAATCAGTTGAATGGGACCTATAGTGTGTGGGATCCCATCGTACGGATGTACCATCATGCAGCATTGGATATGTTGCATATTTTTGAGATGGTGACTTGTCAACTAGTTCCTCAATAGTGGAATCACTTTACAGATTCCCTGGCCAATTAAGCTTTTGTTGAAGATGTCTTTTGCAATTGTGGTATGGGTGAGCTCTTATAATTATCTTCTAACGTTAGCCCAGGACTACTTGGGGCCTCCTTGCTTTTGACACGTCCTATTTTGACCATCAATGGCTAGTTTGGGTTATGAGTCAAGCAGCAATTGAGCACCTTCCTATTCTGTCATGGACGCATAGGATTGTTTATTGTCATGTTTGTCGGACACCCCTTGCTATTCATATAGGGGGTTAGCCAATAACCTGATGCATTTAGTATAGGGCCTGAGGAGTCCTTATCCTTGCTCGGTCTTATGCTTTAGTAGAGTTATGTCAAGACCAAGGGTTTATTTTAGTAGTACGTTTCTGAATGGTAGTTATGTGGATTACCTTGTTAGGCCAAGAGGGCCAGTCATTTTGTACTGAAATGTCACATCTCATTAGACCAAGAAGGCTATATGTCTGTTTAGTGCAGGTGTAGTTAATGGTTTTGTTTTAGTGTTGTACTAGACATATTCAACGGAACCTAGAGAGAGTCTCTTGCTATGCAAAAGCTTCTTGTGGCCAAGTCCAGGTGACATACTTCCTTTATGAGTACTTTCTTTTATGCTATATGTGTTTATGTACTTGGAAAGAATTGATTTTCTATTGGGGACTGACAATCAAGGCATGAAGTCCCATGGTTAGGTTAGGTATATTTGAGGGAGGTTTGAGTAGTTGTCTATCTCCTATAAAGACATTGTCAGGCGTTTAAAGATTTATTTTCAAAAGGCAGTCCTAGTGACCCTGTTCTGCTAGCCTGCTAGGCAATTGTTCGAGGAGTCACTGCTAGTGTGAGGTAGTTAGAGAAGCGTGTTGAAATAAAAAGAAGAGGAAATTTTGAATCTATTTAAAATATAAAACTACAGAGATGTCTAAAAATGAGTTCTAACCCCTAAAATAGGAAAAAACAAGAAAGGAAATATCTCAAGATTAGTTGATTATCACCTTGCAAAGGCCTAGTAGATTCCTGGGGACTCGGGGCTGATGCCTTGTCTTCCTAGGGGTAGTAGCTAGCCAAAATAAAGAAATAAGGAATGCTGAAGTGAAAACAAAAGTAAGTAGAATAGAAAAAGATTGAAGTGTCACCTTGCGAGAGCTTGGTAGATTCTTGGGTACTGAGTCAAGACCTGAGGCTAATACCTTGTTCTCCTTGGGTCACTACGCTCATCTCTCTCCTTTTTACATGCTAGAGTATGGAAACCTTGAAAGAAAAATGTGTTAAAAGAAAATATACATTGATCAGGCTATATGAGTCCTCACCTAGTAGGAGTTCTTAGTCTAGTTGTCCTAAGTTGGGTCCATAGTTCAGGTCACCACCTTCTTTTATGGTTCTTTTAGTCAGACTGTGTTGGAGTAATTAGAGACTCTCTCTAAATTTTTGTTTGATTATGTTGGGTCTATCCCTTGAGGATTTTCATGCCTTGATTTTGTCAGGGGGTAGGGTGAGAGTTGTGCTTGTGCTTTGTTGAGTAACTTTCTTGTATTACCTTGATGCTTTTTATGGTTGCTATTTGTGCAAATCAATTTTGTGGGATTCAACACGCTGAGTTGCCTTATCTTGTGGTTGCCAATGAGAGTGGATCTTTAGAGCGAAATTTATATGTGAAAAAGTCCCAGGGAGGTGCAAAATACCAAATTTTCATGAAAAATGAACCAGTTGTGAATCGTTGAGTTGGAGTTTTTCTAGATAGCGTTTGATGCCAAGAATGCAACTCAAGTGTCGGTTCATCGATTGGAATCCGTTTGAACCCCCATTTAATTATCGCAAGGTTTGGTGTTATAAAGCAGCTATGTGATCTAGGAGCCGAAAAGTGCATGATCGAGGCTATTTTGATAGATTTCAATGCTCTGAAGTCGATCATCTAGTATGTTTACGAATCAGAGTTTGTTTGGGCTTCCATTCAACAAAAAACCACTTGCGTGTAGTGTGAAAACTCGAAGTTTGAACTAGTTATTTTGGGTTTAAAGCCTTAATAAATTAATTAGAAGGCAAATCTCCTCAACTAAATTTGGGGGGGGACACCATTTTTTTGTGTCCCATTTTTTAATCCAAATTTTGCATTTGGCACCTGTTCCAATTAGGGGGAGGCAAGAGGGAAGCAAGATGAAGAATTTCATTGCCTTCCATCACAAGAATCTGATCAGAAAATGATGTAGTAAATGAAGAGATCGATTTTTACTCTTTCTCTCTCCTCTTGTTGTGTGTTTCCGTGGTTGATTCTATGAAAGATGGGGGTGGGATGAGATGCAAGATTTTGATGGTGGAATGATGCTAGAGCATAAAGGGCATAAATGATGCAACACAACAATCTTGTTTAGAGTAAAGGCATGAAAAGAGACATTTTTGCACCTTCACAATGTTGGTTGTCAATAAGCAAATTGATTGAGCACTATGAATCATACAAAATTGCATTGCATGAAAAACATGGTATCATTTTGGATGCACAACAATTGTTTTCATGAACAATGACCCATGTTGAGGAGGTGAGGTACCCTAAGTTGTAGGGTTGGTGGTTTGTTCCTTGGGGAGTGTTCAGTGAGGGATATTGCATCTCTTGGAACAACTAATTAAAAGAGAGGATTATGTGTCGTACGTGCTTTATGTGTTCATGACACATATTGGGACCAATCCCCAAGATATAGGAGAGCCGTAGTGGGGCTACGGCAATCAGCCAAGGGGCTCTCCCATTGTCTATGCTTACGTGGTGTATTACATCTATAGATGTAGGGACTGCCTCTAAGGAGTGTGGGAAGGATTATCCATTGGATTACAATCCATACAAATGCAAAGTTCTATATTTGAGGTTAGGGTAATATACCCCTTAGACGCTCCTGGCTACGAGGTAGTGATGATGAGTGGTGGTTTGGGTGTGTAGTAGAGGCTTGGCTAGTGCCATAGAGCTGGTTCTAGATCCTAACACTCAATGTGATTTATGTTCACATGGAAGACCAGATTCTTAGCCAACTAAATAACACTCATAGAATCCAAATACAATGTAGGGACTACATTAGTAATACCAAGGTCTGCCATCATATGGCCTAACCAAAGAGTCTCCTTTGCAAGCCTCAGCAATTGCAACATATTCTATCCCTGTAGTGGGTAGGGCCATGTATTTTTGCACCCTAAATATCCAAGCAATAATATCTCTAGCAAAAGTGAAGACATAGCCAAAGGTGGACTTCCTATTATCTACATGTCATATATAATTAGAGTCAATGAGCCCCATGACTCTTTTATCCTAGCTACCATAACATATGTACATGTCTGTAGTGCCCTTAAGATACATCATGTTACTTTTCACGATAGCATAATGCCGTCTACCAGGTGTAGCCATATAGCATGCCATAACTCCCACTATAAATGCTATGTCATGACAAGTAGCTATCATGGCATACGTCAAACTGCCCACTGTGGATGTATAAGGGATCTTGGCCATATTGGCCTTTTGCTCATCAAACTACGGACAATGAACTTGACTAACCTTCATATGAGAATGTAAAGCATAGCCAATAGGCGTAACATCCTACATATGAAACCACCCAAGGACCTTTTGGATGTACTCCTTCCATGACAAGTAAAGGAGCCCCTTAGAGCGGTCGCACATGATGCACATCCCAAGAATATGTGAGGCTTATCCCATGCCCTTCACCTCAAAGCTCTTCTTGATTTGACCTTGCAAGGCATCCAACTTATCATGAGTGTTCCCAATAATCAACATATCATCCACATAGAATACCAAAATCATAAGACTACCATAATTGGCCTTCTTCATGTATAAACATGTATCTATATCACTATGGGTATATCCCTGTGAATGCATGAAAGTATCTGATTTGTGGTACCATTTCTTAGGTGCTTACTTAAGACCATAAAGGCTCTTTCTCAACTTGCAAGCTAGATGTTCCCTACCTTTTTCCTCAAAGCCCATAGGCTACTACATATAAATCTCATCATACAATTCCCCATGTAAGAAAGTCATCTTAACATCCATCTAATAGAGGTCCAAATCTAGTTATGCAACCAAATTCAATACTAAGCATATGATAGTCATCTTGACTACAAGAGAGAAAACTTCATTCAAGTGAACACGGTACTCTTGCTCGAAACCCTTATCAACCAATTTGGCTATATAGCTTGGGTTGGGGCGTCTAGGGGTACTTGTCAACTTATACACCCACTCGCATGGAAAAGTATGCTTTTCACCAGGCAAAGGAACCAAATCCCACGTATAGTTTTTTTTTTTGAGAGTTAAACTCTAACTAAAGAGGCACACATGCGTGTGATTGCATATTTCTCAACACCCCTTCTCAAATACAATCGTGAAAAGCAATGAGTATACAAAAGCTGTTATGAGTAGAATCTTGCTAAGTGTGGGCATACCATAAACATGGAAAAATATCCTAGCCTATTACAAGGCCTCACTAAAAGTGTGTAGAGGCTGTGGTGCGTAGGTTACATGAGGAGTACAAGGCTTATGATAATAACATTAAGACAAATACATACAATGCTCTAAACGGTTTGAATAGTGGGAATAGAAAGACCAATGAGGCTTGTCCTTTTGATCTTGAGTGTCTTCTTCTTCTTATTCTTCTTCTTCATGGTCTTTTTCTTCTTTGGTAGTTGCTAGGTAGGCCTTCTATGATCTTTTCCTAGTATGACAAAAAAATTCAATGTGTCATGTTCTTTTGCAGAAGTCATAGACAATGTCTTTCTTCTCTTTGTACTTGTTATTGACATAGAGAACTTGTTCTTCCTTTGAAGTGCTTGCTTCTTCTTTACCTTTGAGATTTTTGTATTCTTCTAGGAGTGATGCTTTGATGTCTACCAGCTTTGGATTTGGCATATTAATAAGTGTGGTGGAGACATTACCAAAATTCTGGAGGAAGACTCAATGCATATGTCTTCTTCCATCTTTAAGTTAATCCTGGCAAGTTGAGATAGAAACTTTCCATAAAATTAAGGTGAGTTGCAAGGGATATATTAATCTTCATATATCCAACTTGAAAAACTCAAACAACAATCCATATTCTAAAGATTTAGATTGGGCACCAAACAATATGTCTAACTATTACCAAGTGGTATGAGATGTATCATATGTGTCTACATTGCTTGGGCTTTGTCATCATTCTTTTGCCATACTATTGCAAGAGCATCATTTGTGGGTTTCTTCTCTTGGCCACAAGTTATTGAGTAAAGGCCTTTCTTATCAAGATCGACTTGATCCTTGTTTATCAAGTGTGGAAGCCCATCCTTATGAAGCAGCATGACGTGAATTTTTTCCCATACTTCAAAAGCCCTAAGTTCACAAGATAAATCATGGAGCATGCTATCAGTGAGAGCTATACAAACAACAATGAGGCGCAATTTGAATAGTGAGCTAGAAAATTCTCAATGTTGAGCTATTAAGTGGTCAATGTCATGAAGTGATGTTACAAGAAGTTGTGTCTTGAGTCAAGGAATAACTGCCTAGAAGAAAGCTGGTTAAGATCTTGCTTGGATGGAGAGATCCAAGAGCTCCAAGATAGGTAAGTACTACTAGCTATGGTAGTCAAGAGAGATAGAGTAAAGATAGAGTGAGGAGATGAAGACTTATGCTGAAGCTGAGCTAGATTGAGGTTGTGAAGAGTTGGAAGAGCAGTGTGTGGAGCTAAACCAAGCTCACCATCACTTTGATACTATGTTGTGAAACATGGATTCTTGATCAAGGTTTAGCTTCTAAATCCTTTGAGTAGTTTTGTGATGAGAGGGGTATTAAGCATCAGTTGATCACTCCATACACCCCACCCTAGAATGATATGGCTAAGCACATGAATAGGATAACTCAAGAGCGAGTTCATAGCGTGCTTTTCTTGACAATCTTATCGCAACTAAGGACAAGCTCAATAAGTTGAATCCTAAGTCCATGAAATGTATCTTTCTTGGATATGGGGATATAGGTGAGATGGGCTGTCGCCTATTTGCAGGCTTGAAAGATCATCCATAGCCATGATATTATTTTCCATGAAGAGAAAATGCATAAGTAGCCCGAGGTTGTCGACGTTGAGGTACATAGGGTGATATTTTAGGAGGAGTGTCTTGTTACTATATAGCTAGCTAGACAACAGCTACTATCGGTGACTGAACAGAACCCATGCGTAGAAGGTACTTTAATACCAAATGTGAGAAATGGCACTTGCTATGGAGGAGAGAGAAATGAGAAAGTGCCAGTGTGAGTTGAAGTAAGAGAGCGGAAAGAACTATCTGAACTAAGGAAGGACATCAGGCACTATCTAGAATTGGCACTAACATCGGCATGGTAAAACCAACTGTTACTTCTCTCTCTTCATGAGAAAATCCTTTCCCCTTGCTAGTGTCATGGACCTATGGATCAACTAGGCAAGGAACATGTAGCTCAATCTAGGAAGAGTTGCCTTTATCCCATAGGGACAATGGAGAAAAGTGGTATCATAGGATGTAAATCGATTGACCTTTATCACCCCATATTATTATTTATAAGCCATAGCTTACTTCGATCTTATTCATCCTATGGATCAACTAGGCAAGGAACTTGTAGCTCAATTTGGAAAGAGTTTCCTTTATCCCATAGGCACAATGGAGAAAAGTGGCATTATCTTGGAACTATAAAAGAGTGTACTTAACAATCGTTTAAATATGAATGCTATTGTACTTTGTACTTTCAATCTTGTCCCTCTCTACTTAGGATTGTATTTATGAGCCCAAGCTAATCTATCTTGGAACCTCATTCACTTGAGTAACAATTAGTGTGTCTAATCTCAGTCATCATGCTTCTTGTCATTGACTTCTATCCTCCATAGTCAAACCTTGCTCAAGGATCCATGTTTCTCAACACATCATTGCCTTTGGCTATCAAAGCATGAGAGATGTAGGAAGCATCTACATTCTTTCTATTAACCTCTTCATTCAAGAGTGCATCCTCTACATCCTACAATTTTAGCCCATCAACATGTATATTTGCACACATAGTAGTATGGAATGTGTCCCATGACTCATGCCATGTAACTAGCAAGAACAAGGGAGGAAGATTGTTCTTAAATTCAATCCCTTGCAAAGATCAGTGGTTGAAAATAGAATGAAACTCATTTAAGTGGATAGACATGAAAGTCCCCTCCTTCATACGAAAGTCCATGAGTTGCTTTAGCTAATACATAAAAGTGACAGGGCTTTGCTTGTCATAGACATTAGGAAGCTTATCCCATAAATTGCTAAGCAGTCTGCTTGTCAAACAACTTTATAGTAGACCTACTTAGAGAGTAACAAAATGATTGTAGATCTAGTTCAATCCAATCCTTTATATCAAAGCATTCTAGCTTTACACTCTCATGTCACAATGGCTTAATCTATAATTTTTGTACTAGAACTTGCCAAATTTGTGCCTTCCAATAGCTATAGTTGGTGCCATCCAACTTCTCAATATTGAAGATAGCACCATCATTCAAACCACTAGCCATAATGCAAGAAATGAAGCCCCAATCCAAGACAAACAAGCTACGGTAAATGACAACAAAACAATCCAAAAGCATAGCCAATATAGTGTCTAATAAAGGAAAATTTGCAAAGAGTAGAGTTGCTCACTAATTCCCAAAGAATGATGTCAAGTCAAGGTATCTGCCCTCATAAATGATGCATAAACTTGCAATTACAGCAAGCTGAAAAATAATCATGGCAATAAAACTATCAAGCTCAAGATCAGCCCCAAAGAATGTTAGATCATCAAATACATGACATATGGGTAGTGCAAATGAGCACCAAGAGCTCAAACAATAGATGAAATGCATGTTAGTTTTGATGTTATTACAACATGTTGTCCACAATATGCAATAGTAAAATAAATGTCAAAATCAAGTCAATGAGAGTTCGAATTAATCCTAGAAGCATGTCAAGACATCCCTGAATGACTCAACACCAATGCATAGGTATACAAGCATTATTAGAGCTCCAAAACTATGAGAAATAGGCTGTCCTAGAGGTATTGCAGCAATTTGTTTGCAATAATAGCAATGGCTGACCTTATACAACCCAAATAGAGCTTAAGATCAACTTAGAAAACATCACAAGGCATAGGGCAAGCATTCTCCAATGATCTTAGCATCATAGCATAAGTAAACGAGCATAAGTGAAGCTCTCAAAGTGGTTCTTGTTTTATGATGCTAGGCTATCCTGAGTATCTACCACAAACTAAAGTTGAGAATCTCAATGATCAATGCTAATGTTAATGACCAATGTCGAGAGTGACTAACATGAGTGCCAAGTATCCAATGAGTGTCTAGGACTTGTAAGTGACTGCTGCAAGGTAGGGAAAGGAGCAAGATAGTTAGTTGCAAATCACACTAAGTTGGCTGCCCTACCTAGTGGTCCTACTACTCAATATTGAGGCTTAAACACAGATGAGAAAGGTCTTTTGCACTCCTAGAGTAATCCTCAATAGGCTAGAACAAGCGGAGCTCAATGCATACCTTGGGGTGAAGAAGCCATGGCTGCCCTAAAATGAATTGCTATAGGTATCCATGGGCTAAAGAAAACTAAAGGAAAGAGCTCCTTGATCTTAGCTCTGTTACCAGTTGAAGGGGAAAAACTTGGGTGGAAGCACACGAGTGGAAGTAAGAGCTATGGTGGAAGGAGCAAGTGAGCAAGAGCAAGAGAGATGAGATGCGGGAACTCCAATGTTCACCATGTGTGATCGGCCTTCCCTTATTCAAATATCACTGAAAGAATAAAAAATGAAGTGAGAATGATGGGGGCTTGCCAGTTCTAGTTATAGATATGCGAATACTGTCCGTGCAATGAATACATGGGTAGCTAGACATAAGTTCCTTTCCCCCCAACATCACATCTCAATCACCTCTCATCCCAACAAGCCCAAACTCTCCTCCACATGATGAGCCCATGTATGCACAACCTGAACCTCCAAGTTATATGAAATAGATGGTGGAAGTTGAGAGGTCCATGCTCCATCAAATAAACAACACAAATCATACACCTTTTTCTTTCTTAGAGAATCAACAATGCCACCCTACAACATCAAATCCACAAGCAAGATTAAGTTCCTTTGTTGTACTTCCAACTGAGGATGTATTATCCCAATTAGACCACTTTGATAACATCGCAAGCTATCATGGGTTCTCAAGAAAACAAAAAAAAAAGAGATTCTAAAACATTACTTGAAGGTTTATTTGCAACAAGGTATATACAACAACTCAAACACATTAAAGGGAATCGGTAACAATTAAAACAAACACATTTTGTAAACAAAATGAAGCACAATTAGCTTAAAGAAATTAAGGAAATGTGAAAAATTACTAGGGAGACCATTGCACAATTTGCAATAATATTTAATCAAATCATTACAAGGGTAGATCCAACCATGTCAAAGTCCATGAAGTTACTTTTTCTTTGGCCTCATTTTATGATGCAATGTAGCAAGAAAGACATAAGATCAAGGCCCACAAGTATTACATGAAGCTATTTGGATAGCACAAAGGATTGAAAGAGCAATAGAAGATGCAAAAGATACTTGAAGCAAGATTGAAAATAATGGTTTTATTGGATGGTCTCACACCGACAAATACTGATGGACAAAATACACAAATAAGTGATTGAAGATCATGATTAGTTCAAGATGCTCAAGGATGACCAAAAAATTTGTATTGCAACAAACTCAAGACAAAGCAAAGTTTCACCCAAATGTACAACAAGTGAATTGAGATGTAACAACATTAGCTGTTGTATAGTAAAACATTTGAGTGAATGGCTATTGAGCCATAGCCATTCGTGGGTCTAAGCTTGAAGCCTATGAGAAAAAAATCATTTAGTTGCACTTATCATTGTAAACATATGAAATGCAGCAATCACAACATTTTTAGATTCATGTGCATCCTTTATCTCAATTAGGTAATCCTCAATACACAAGCTACAACTAAAAATATAAGATCAACATCAATCTATTTGCAGATACACAATACTTGTATCAACCAAGTGCATAAGTAATAGTTCCATTACCGATAGAAGGCCAAATAATTTATCATCTTGCATAAATTCTTCCACATCAATTGTGACCTTAACATTAAAATGTGACTAGCTTGGACTCCATCAAGCATCTTTAAATTTCCATGAAGAAGTTATAAGACTTCCAAACAATACCAATCACATTCACAACTATACCATAAAGCGAACAATTTCAACCATTGCAGGTGGAGAAAGTACACATACACCAACATCAAAGCGATATTAAAAAACATGAAGGGAGAAAATCCCTAGTGAAAGCACGTGAGTAGATACAAGCGCTATGGTAGAAAAAGAAAAAAAGCAAGAGAGCAAGAGACACAAGATGTTGGAACTCCAACATTCACAATGTGTGACTGGTCTTCCCTTATTCTCAAATTTCACTGAAAGAATAAATAATAAAGTGATAGTGATGGGCACTTGCCACCACAATATACAAGTTTGTAGATACTGCTAGTGTAAATGAATATACAAGTGGTTGGGCATAGGCACCTTTACCCCCCCCCAAAACCTCCCACTTAAAGGCGAATATGCCACTAGTGAGGATAGAATAAGAAAAAAGTGACAACGTACTAATAGGATGAGAAAATACATCATCTCATGTAATTCCCATTAGCTTTCTAAGGAAGACAAAACACTCAACTAAGAGACTTTTAGTGAGAATATCTATAGGATTTTGTTCACTTGAGATCTTAACAAGCTTGATGGACTTGTCCTTAACAACCTTTGTCATAAAGAGGTAACACACTCAATGTGCTTTTTCTTTGCATGGAACGCCAAAGTTTTGGCCAACTAAATATCACTCATAGAATACGAATGTAGTATAGGGACCAGATCAGTAATACTAAGGTTCCACTAGTTGGGCGGCCTAACCAGAGAGCCTCCTTGCAAGTCTTAGTGGGTGTTGCAACATACTCTACCTTTATAGTGGAAAGGGACATACATTTTTGTACCATGGACATCCAAGAAACAACACCTTTAGCAAAGTGAAGAGATAGCCAAAGGTGGACTTCCTACTATCTGCATGTTGTGCATAATTTGAGTCATTGTACCCCATGACTCCTATATCCTAGACACCATAGCATATGCACATATTTGTAGTGCCCTTAAGGTACCTTGTGATACCCTTTACAATATCCTAATACCATGTGCTAGGAATAGCCACATAGTGTGCCACAGTTCCCACTACATATGCTATATCAAGATGAGTGGCTATCATGGCATACATCAAACTGCCCATTACGGAGGCATAAGGGATTTTGGCCATGTGAGCCTTCTGCTCATCAAATTGCAAAAAATTAGCTTGAATAACCTTCGCAAGAGAAGGTAAAAGATAGCTAATAGGCTTAACATCTTGCATATGAAATTGCTTAAGGACCTTTTGAATGTACTCCTTCTGCGCGACAAGTAAATGAGTCCTTAGAGTAATCGCATGTGATGCGCATCCTAAGAATATGTGAGGCTTGTCCCATGTCCTTCATCTCAAAGCTCTTCTTGAGCTGACCTTTGAAGGCATCAAGCTTATCATGATCACTTTCAGTAATCGGCATATCATCCACATAGAGTACAAAAATCATAAGGCTATCATCACGAGCCTTCTTCGTATATAAACACAAATCCATATCACTGTGGGTATATCCTTGTGAATGCATGAAAGCATCAAACTTGTGGTAGCCGTGGGTATATCCTTGTGAATGCATGAAAGCATCAAACTTGTGGTACCATTCCCTGGGTACATGCTTAAGGCCATAAAGGTTCTTTCTCAACTTGCACACTAAGTTTTCCATGTCTTTTTTCTCAAAGCTATGGGCTACCGCATATAAATCTCATCATGCAAGTCCCCATGTAAGAAATCCATCTTGACATCCATTTGATAAAGGTCCAAATCTAGCTACACAACCAAAGCCAATACCAAGTGTAGGGTTATCATTTTGACTACAGGAGAGAAGACTTCATCAAAGTTGACACCATACTCCTGTTTATAACTCTTAGCAACCAATTTGGCCTTATAAGCTTTGGGACATCTAGGGGTATTTTTCAACTTGTACACCCACTTGCATGGCAAAGCACTCTTTTGACTAGGCAAAGGAACCAAATCTCACATATGAATTTTCAGCACTGAATCATACTTTGACTGTATAGTTCCTTCCTAAGAGTGACTATCATCTCTATGCATGGCCTCATAATAGGTAAGAGACTCACCAACATCTGTCACTATAGCATAGTCCATAAAGGTTGTAAACCAATGAGGTTGACATCTATCTCTAGTGAATCATCGTAAAACAAGTTATGGGGCCTATATTTGTAGTCTAACATCATGACCCTAGGTCATTGAAGCATTAGCTATTGTAGGTTGTCTAGTTGGCTATACAGTAATAGGAGGCTCCTCCTAAAATATGATCCTATGTACCTCAATGTCCTATTCAGACTACTTATGCATTTTCTTCTCATGGAAAACAATATTATGGTAGTGGATGACCTTCCAAGCCTATGGATCCCATAGGCAATAGCCCATCTCACTTGAATCCTCATAATCAAGAAAGATGCATTTCATGAACTTAAGAACTAGCTTGTTGTGCTTGTCCTTGGAAACATGGTAGAAAGCCTCATAACCAAAGACATGCAAATGAGCATATGATAGTGGTCTTTCATACCATACCTCGTATGCAATCTAATAGTCAAGAGCAGTGCATGCAGATAAGTTAATGTACAATAATAGTAACTGCCTCAATCCAAAAGTTTTGTGGTAAGCTTGCCTAGCTAAGCATGTTATGAACTCTCTCTTGAATCATCTTGTTTATGCATTCAGCCATACCATTTCGGAGTGGATTATCGGTCAACTAATGCTTAATACCCCTCTCATCATAAAACTACTAAAAGGCTTTAGACACAAATTCACCCCCATTGTTAGATCGTAGGCATTTTAGCCTATATCTTGACTGGTTCTCAACAAAAGCAAGCCAATGCTAAAATGTAGCCAAAATTTTTATTTCCGCTTTATGGGGTATGCCAAGACCTTATGCGAGTAATCATTAATGAAAGCAACGGAATAATTTGCACCACCTAATTAGTTATAGGGCATAGATCCGCAAATATCAAAATGAACAAGAGCCATAGGCTCACCCATGCATGTAATGTAAGACTTCTTAATATGAGAATTATGAGTCTGCCTACCACCATAAAGACAATGATCACAAGAATCAAAATACTTATAGTAAAGGGGTGAAAGATACTCCAAAGGAGTAAATATTTTCATTCCTTTTAGTGATATGTGCCCAAGGTGGCAATGCCATAATGATACATGTGGTACTACATCCATTATAAAAACATAGTCGATAGACCCAAATACAAGTAAGGGGTAAAGAGTGCTAGAATTGGCACCTCATATTAGGACATGATTCCCATGAGTAAGCTTCCATGAGGAGTCACCAAAACATACAACACAACTTGCATCATCCAAATGTTCAACCAAAAGTAGGCTTTTGGTCTAAGTTGAAACATGGCATACATCATGCAAAGTAAATAGACTACCTAAACAAAATTGTAGTTGAACATCTTTAATACCAATAATATCCAATGCCAATCTAAAAGATCTTATCATGCTGCAATAGGAGTGGAACCACTCTCAATGAGGAGTGACATGAAATGAAGCCCTCGAATCAACCAACCAACACCGAACATAGGTAGATGAGGCATTTGTTAACTGTGAAATATCAAGAGAAGAAGCTACAAGTATGTAGTCATCATTAGAGTCAATTTGCATGACATTAATCTCTTTAATCTTGATGTTGAACTTGCTAGGGACAATGCTGCAATCATCATTTTTTTCATGCATTTTATCCTTGCTCTTTTCCTTGTGCTTGTTATCATGCATTTTATGGCACTGTGGCCGAATATGACCTTTCTTCCTACAATAGTGGACAAGTCAATGTGGACTTATAGTAGGACTTACTCTGAGACTATCCATATGATTGAGAATGAGACTTTTGCGAGTGTCTCCCATGGCGATCATTACTACTTTTACCATTATTATCTTTGATTGTCATAGCATGACTATCACGGCGTGAGAGGTGTAAGAAGCATCTATATTCTTTCTATTAACCCTTCATTTGAGAGAGTACCCTCAACATTCTGTAATTTTAGCCCATCAACATGCATATTTACACATATAACAATATAGAATGTGCTCCATGACTAAAAAAATATAACCAACAAGAATAAGGGAGAAAGATTTCCCTTGAATTCAACCCCTTATGATGAAGACAAGTGGTTGAAAATAGAATGAAACTCATTTAAGTGAGCTGACATGGAAGTCCCCTCCATACAAAGGTCCATGAGTTGCTTTAGCCAATACATATGAGAGGCAGGTCTCTGCTTATTATAGACATTACGAATCTTATCTCATAATTACCAGGTAGTCTACTTTTCAGAGACAACATTATAGTAGACCTCCTTAGAGAGTGAAAAAATGATTGTAGATATGTACAACTCATCTAATTCAACTTAATCCTCTACATCAAAGTATTCAAGATTTACACCCTAATGTCTCAATGGATTAGTCTACAATTTCTACACTAGAATATGCCATATTTATACCTTCCAATAGTTGCAATTTGTGCCATCCAAATTCTCAAAGTTAAAGATAACACTATCACTTGACCCACCGGCCATAATGCAAGAAATGAAAGCACAGATCAATCCAAGACAAACAGCCTGTTGTAGATGACACCAAATCAGTTCAAAATCAAAGCCGATACAATGTAACAAAGGAGAAACAACAAAGAGTAGGTTTGACCATTAGCTACCAGTAGATGACAATAAAGTCAAAGCATCTACCCTGATAAAGGATGCATAAACATGCAATTACACCAAGTCGAAAATAATGATAACAATAAAGCCCAAATCCAAGTGTGAGCAACCAATTGATAAAATCCAATATGAAAAATTGCTAGGAATTTCCTACAAGAAGTGGGACATGTCCAAACCACTAGTAGTCATTGAGTATGCGACCAATATCGAGAACTGTCAAACTCAATGTGTCTGAGAGAGAGAGAGAGAGACATCCAATAGGCATAACTATCATGTATATAGTAGGTCTCAGAGAGATAGCGTAAGAGAATATCTAGATACCCAATTGACTGAGCAAGTGTAGAGAAGCTCAATACATAGCCAAGCGGGATGAATGCATCATTGACAACAACCTGATAGAGATAGGTGCTAGCTCAAAGCATTAATCAAATCAACCCACTAGGCAAGAGCTGTATCCAACTAGCATCTAGAGAGCTTCAATTGAGTTCCATGGTCTCATTGAAGTAAGATCAATTGCATAAACCCAAAGCTTTACTCAAATACAAAGTAGCCAAGTAGGACAAGTAACTACCATTGAAATAAAATTAAATGCCAAATGAGCAATGCAAGCTTAAAACATCAAGTACATGACATTTGAGTATCCAAGATACAGGAAGCATAAGCTAGGAGCATAAAGCCCAATAGATTCTTCAAGCATGTAACTACATAATCCACTCAAATGACCAAGGCATGTAACCACAGCCAAGATAAATGACACCAAGCTCAAATTTGAACCTCAAAAGCTTTCAATAGCATATTCAAGTGCATGGACCAATGCTAAGCATCAATACATTGATATGAAGCACTCAAATGACATCCAAGAGTAATAGGCATTTATTTTTCCTTGATAAAAGCTTGCTGCCTTGTTATAATAGCAATGAAAAAAATCTTTGAAAATTGAGCCAAATGAGCTCAATGTAAGCCACAAAACATCTCAGGACATTTCTCAAGCATCTACCAATGATTTGACATCAAATAGGCATCCACGAGGCATCAAACAAGCATAATGGAGCTCACTATTTGCTATCCAGACTTGTAAACAACATGCCTATTGTAAATAATAGCCAATGACATAGATATATCACCTTAGGAGAGTGTCAATGTGAGAGCCAAGTACAATGCCAAGGTATTATTCAAGTGTGGATGATGTCTAGGAGTTGTAGATGGTTGTTGCAGGTCAGAGAAGACTCATTGAAAATAGGTGCAAGTTGATATAGGTCATGTTGCTGGGTTTGGAGCCGGATATGATAGCAAAGAACCAGTATAGAGTGCTCAAGCAAGCCTCAAGATTCCCTGGAAGAAGCCCAAGTAGGCCAAGAGTAAGTGGAAGATCAATGTTCACCTTAAAGTGTTGAAGCAATGATTGTCCTGAATGAAGTGTTGTAAGTATTTGAATCTAGGCTAAAGCAATGGTGTATGAATCTTCTCAATCTCAGCTTTGATATATTGAAGGGAGGAAGCCTTAAGAGAGTGGAAGCTCATGAGCGAAAGCAAGAACTATGATGGAAGAAGCAAGAGAGCAATATTAATGCTTTTGGAAGGTAAAAACACGATTAAAGACTCCTTGACACTCAGGGGCCTTGATAGGGGTAGCAAAGATGAGATTTTGGACTTCCACAAACTATTTAGAACATGGCAAAATAGCTTAATAGAATTGTCTTGAAGTTTCAGCATATATCTTTACTTTTTAGATCAAATCTTGATGCATATTCTTGGTTACAACTAGTAGAAGCTTGAAGAATTGAAAGAACCCTCGTTGGAAAGATTTTGAGGCTACATAAATGAGTTATTTTGCTATTGTAATACACGTGAAAAATAGGGTTGAAGTCTAAAAATTAGGCCCATACAAGATTTCTCCAACTCCAACCATTTGTACTACCGATTGGTATTACTTTCGGGTGGTTAAGAGAATGCTTTGTACTTGTCAAGGACATAGTTTGGAGATATTTGGAGTGGCTTAAGAACAATTTCTGTTATTGTGTATCTTTATCCATGTTTGCCAATTGATATTGCTTCTTGGTGATAGGATTGATATTTCCCCATCAAAACTTGTGCCCTTGTTTTGAGATGTGATGGTTTTTCCTATTGCATACGCCTACATACAACATGATTTCAATATTTTCTTATTCAAGTTTAGGGTATATATTGGGCTATTGGTTATGAGCTAATCAATTATCTCAATAAGAGTTGGATTGATTGGGCACTCTTTTTCTTAACAGTAATACAAAGGCTTGGCTTTAGATTCATTTGGAGTGTGATTTGTTTCTCCTTTGTCTCATCTTCTTCTCTTTTTGCACTCTTATTTTTTAAATCCTTGTGGTTCCAACTTTCAACATTTTACTCTTTGACATTTGGTAAACCAACATGAAAGCCATTGACAAGTAATGCAATATGGGAGATACATCAAGATTGGATTCAAGTGATGTTATTCAATACTTGATGCTGAATATAAATATGATTTTGCATGCACAACAATAGTAACAACAATATCAAGAAAGGATATATGCTTTTGCAAAATTAAGGCCCACAATGGTTAAGGATTTGCAAGTTGTAGAGCAACAGATGAAATTGTTTAATGGCCAAAGTGTATCCACATATTTTACATTTGTATGCACTAAAGATGGAATTCTATGGAGCGGCTCAAACTACATGGAGCTAATATTGTGTGAATCATTGCGCAAGAATTAAAGGCATGGATTATGGAAGTATATCTATAGGATGTTGATTGGCCTGTGTTTAAGAAGGCACTAAGAGAGGAATTTGACACAGAAGATACCAATTTGGTTACACATAGAACATTTCAAGAATGGATCATGAAACTAAATAAAGGGCTCATAGTACTAAATTGTTACGAGAGTTTGAAAGAAAATTTGAGCTATTGAATATTGTAGAGTAGTAGGCTCTTGAGTCTTAGAAAATTGAGATGTTTTTATAGGCTATAGATCCTACTTTACAAGAGAACCTGGATGTTAATGATATAGAGATTGCAACACATCTCAAGAAAGTTCTTGAAAAGCATATTCTTAACAACATGGCGGAATTCACACTTAGGTAGATTCTTGGTATTGCTAAGCATTAATTTCACAATAAAATCATTGATATAATAAAGAAGAAGAGATAGTTTGTTAGTGATCTGATTAGTACTTTGATACTATAGGTAGAAGAGGAGCTTGGTTTGCAAGACATACATGCTCATTATGAGCAAAATATATGTACTGCTTTAGAGAAGACTGATAAGCAAGTTGAGGATAAAAGTGATGATATAGTGATTGAAAATTCAATGATTTATAACAACACTCATATGGGAGCTAAGAAAGTGTATCATATTAATGATGAGTCTTTGGGATTTCTCCCTAGAATCCATTATACATAAAACCATTGGGAACATGCTACAAAAAAACTATGGTCAGGGTTGCGGAGCATGAGACTCCATGCATTGATTTGGTTGATCATGGTTCAAAAAATTAATGTAATGGTTCATAGCTTGTATAAGAATGGTGATGCCCAATTAACATAGATCATAGTTGGAGAATGTGGGTTGCAAACAACTCTTCAAGAGATCTAAATGATGTAGTTCTTATGTTAAAGTAGCTGTTGGGGATATATAAAAAGAGTAACATTTCTTTGTGTAAGATAATTCTTTGTCTGCAGTAAATTTGGGACAACCATAAATTACAACTATTTGTATGGAGGCTAAGATATTGGAAGATGGCTTGGCTTATACTCGAGTGAGAAGTAAGGGTTGTAAAAGGCTTTTTGATTTCTCACAGTATATGTGAATTGGAACCTAAATCTACATACCATACATCATTCTTTGATGAACCATATCATCCCTTGTATTCATAGATAACATTAAGCTCTTGTATTTATCTCCAAGTCCATCTAAGCATGCATGCACAATATCATCATCATCATTAGACTACCACATTGATAAATCCAAGAGCTTCCACAATATTCTTGATCTTCAAGGCATAATCACTAATGGATAGGTTTCCTCTTTTCACTTGGTTTAGAGCTACACCTTTTTGGCATTTGTATTTACTTGAAATAATCTTGCCAAATTCTTCCATGCAATAGTGAGGGTTTCAGATTCTTGCAAATAGCCTATCATGCTACCTATGACACTAACAAATAGTCAATACATGACTTTACTTTGCGTCTACTCCCAATCTTTCTTAGCCTTTACCTGTTGTTTTGATGTAACATTTCATGCATGAACTTCAGGTGCTATTGCCACGTTTCCTTCAATGTGATTCCAAACACCTTTACCCTTCAAGAAAATCTTCATCCTAAAATTCCATGCAAGATAATTGGTCTTATCAAGCTTCTCACTAACAATCTATCCAAAGTTATTGGACATTTTGATAAAACAAAAAACCTTGCAAAAAACTGTAATGTGCAAGCAAGTTGATACTAGGTGAACCACAACTAAAGACACAGCCTTTTTCACTAACTATACAACAATAACCATAATCTATAACAATCAGTATGCATATGCCTTTTGTGTCTACAACACAGCAAACACCTGAAACCTTACAGATTCAAAATCAGTAACTTGTGCACCTGTAAATAATGGACACAACCGAAACTATTGTATACCCAAAAACTATTATTGGGACCACTTATAGGTTCTAAATAGAGGCCAAAATGCTATCAGATGCCAACAATCATAGCAATCAGTCTTAAAAGCTTTATCTATAGTATATACACCATTCCTTTTGCTCACTAAGTTTCAATGCAATCATATAACCTTGTCAGCCTTAGGATCCTCCTATGTCTATAACCTAAGGCAAATCAAGCAAGGTGGAAGAGCTTCTTACCCATTACTTGTTTGCTTATTTTCATGCTCCAATATCTTTACCTCAACCTTAAATCAAGCTTCACGCAATTGTGGGGTGGCTTTGATACCATGAGAAGGGATAAGAGGCGAGAGAGGTGAAGCACCCAAGAGCACACGTACACAAAAGCAATGGAGACTTGAGAACACACAGCTATATGACTGAATTCTTCTTCTTCTCCTTTCTTCTTCTTTCACACAAAAGAACTAAGTCTACAACATGATAAAAGAGTAGAGCTTGACATCTCAACAATGAGGTCATGTTTGATTATCACAGAGACCTCTTCATCTCCCTGATACCCTAGTAGCAGGTTGATATCAAGGAATAAAGTGACAAATCTATGGAAGAAGAAGAAGATAACGCCATAGATATTGACTTACTCAACCATGATACCGATGGTTGAATAATAGAGCGAATATTGATTGACACAAAGCCCTCACAAATAGAAGTTTTTGCTCATTGATACAGGTGTAGTGAGACTTAAATCCAAAATAGAATGGTTGGAGATTCTAGAGGTATTAGACTATGAGAATATGGGATACTAACCCCTTGAATTGGTTCCCATTTGACCTACTCTTGGTTGATAAGGAACAATATCTAGCCTTTGATGCTTTTCCAGAGATGGATGGGAGTAATGATTTAGATTCTAATCATAAATAAATAAAACCTACATAGGTTGAAAGTAATCTTTCTTTCTCCAGTTAGAGTATGTCTCATTTGGATTAGGCTATCAAAGGATATAGCAGATTTCGTATAATAGGGTATGCAATGATCATCATAATGACTATATTTTGGAAGAGCTCACATTGAAATATTTTGGCTCAAGTTCTCAACTTTGTGGTTCAACATAGATGTATATACATCATACTTGGTCCTCAGCTCTAGATCCAACATTTTTTTTGAAGCTTTTGTTGGGGCTAAAGGTGCCTATGCCTAGCTACTAGTGAATTAGTTACACTAATAGTACCCACATACCCACACAGCTATACATTTCAGGTGGTGTGTGCCCATCATAATCACTTCATTATTTATTCTTTCAGTGATATTTGAATAAAGGGAATGCTGGTCACACATTATTGTGACTGTTGGAGTTCCCACATCTTGTGTCTTTCTCTCTCTCTTACTCTTGCTCCTTCCACCATAGCTCTTACTTTTGCTCCATGCTTCCACTTCAGGGCTCACTCCCTTCAACTACCATTAGAGCCAGTGCATCAACATTGAGGAGATCTTCCCCTTCAGTTTACTTTAGCGCAAGAAATGCTTCAGCTTGAAGGTTCCATGGTAGTTTAGCCCTCTTCTTCTCGAGGTATGAATCTTGCTCCCGCTTCTTTCCTAGCTCCTCCACTTAAGGCTTCTTTCAGAGCTTCAAGACCATTGCTTGAGCCTCAATAAGTACTCAATAACAATCATTAGCACCACTAGGACTAGTAGCAACATCAGAGTGGTTTGCAACACCAATTCTAAGACTGGTCGACTGGTCTTCCCTACTTTTTCTCGAGACATTGGCAACTCTATTGTGGCCCTTGTGACCTTGGCATTAAGTAGACATTTTTTGCCTCCCTCCATAGCATTTTCACTCAGTTTGAAGTATTGGTTTGAGCTTGAATGCCTCATCTATTCACTATTCCAATAGGACAATATGATGTCTTACAATAGGGACAATATGCTGCCATACCATTACTTCATTGTTTGAGCTTCACTAATGCTAATACACCTATGCATTGATGTTGGGATGCTTGATACATTTCTTGAGATGCTTTTTGTATACGTTTGAGCTTTCTTTGCTCAGTTTGAAACAAGGTTCCTTGCTAAATATATAGTGGACAACAAGTATTTTACTTGAAAGCTTTATGCGTTGTAGACTAATATGCTTCTCGGATTAGACAAATGCTAAAGTACATTCTTGGTACTGATGTATGGGATTGGACATGTCTATGGTGATACTTGAGGCTCCATTTTGAGCCACACTGGATTCTTTGATAGCTTCATTTTATGCTTTCATTGCTATTATAGGCTTGAAGAGTACATATTGAATTATATGCTCTTGGATATATTCTACTTAGATCTTAGATGTATGGATGCCTTCCACCTTTTGAGCTTTGTTTGCTCATTTGGCATTTGACTTTTGTTCCAATGGGAGCCGCTACTCAACATTTGGATATTACAATGAGCATTTGGTTATGAAGTTGAGAGCTTGAGGGTCTTATAGTGAGACCATGGGACTTAGTGACATGTGCATGCCCTTGTCATGCTTTATGTATGTAGTTGATGCTTACTGGATTGATCTAACAATCCTCTTGGGCCGACACCTATCTTTGTCATGATGTTGTCAGTGATGTGTGTATCTTGGTTGGTTATGTATTGAGCTTTTGTTACATTTCTTAATCTGTTGTCTCTTTTCTTACCCATGAGACCCAATCTATGCATGGTGGTTATGCCTATGGGATGTATCTCAGTCTGACACACTGATTCTTTGATAGTTCTTGATGCTAGTCACATATTCACTCATTGCTAGTTGGAGTTGTTCCCTGGCAATTGTAGTTTATATTATATTAGTGATTACCCATCTTTGGCATTGATTTCTTACTATTATACTTTATTTTTAGTATGCTATAATTGCAATTTACTGCACTATTCATGCAAGCAGTCACCTCAATTTGATAGTTCTTTGCATTGATTTTATGGTCAGTTCATTCCTTGGCCAGTACCCCTTGCTTTTCTACTTGATATAGTAGTGGTTTTAGGGATTTTTGTAGTAATTACTAGCTTGCTTTGACAATTTGTGCACTTGCTTGCCTTCATTATGGCTAGTGGCTCGAGTGATAGTGCTATCTTTCATATTGATAAGATGGATCGCACCAACTACAACTACTATTGGAAGGCCCAAATCTAGCAATTTTTTGTGCAGAAAATGCATGTTATGCCTTTGAAACATAAGGGTGTAAAGCCCAAACCTATTTATGCAAAGGACCGCCAAGGCAACTGAGGACAAAAATGCCTCCCTTGCCAAGCTGGAGAAAGAAAAGGTTGCATTTGCAAACTATAGGATGGAGCAAGCAAGGGTGATGACAATTATTAATAAAGAAGTGATTTCATTGAAAGAGGCATTGAAGGCTAGAGAAGGAGAGGAAAGTCTCAAAGAGCTATATGATGAAGGGAGGTAAAGCCACATCTCCTTGGAAAACATGTGTGCTTTCAACTCCTGCGAGAATAAACATCTAGAATTGGAAATGAAGGAGCTGAAGAGACAAAAAGAGCAGGCTATGAAGGAGCTGCAAGATGTAAAGAACCAATGGGATGAGGAGAACAAGAGGAAATTAATGGAGCTACACAACTAGCTGCAAGCAGTTCTCCATGAGCAAGACATGCTCAAAGAGCAAGTGATGAGAAAAACCCAAGAGCTCGAGAAAATGAATACACTATGGTGAGAGCAAGAGGAGCAAGTAATTGCCTCTCTAGCCTAGTGTCAAAGACAAGGGGTAGAACGGATGAAGGAAAAAGCAGAAGGATGGGCATCCAAAAATGCAAATTGAGTCAGAAACTTAGCCTACAAGCCTGCCCATGCCAAGAGTGAGTGCCTCCTAGCAGAAAGAAAAGCCATGGCCGTCAAGACAGGGATGATGGAGCAATAATGCACATTTATGTGAATAGTGTTAAATGTCACACATCCAAAAGGAGAAGAGATGAAGGATCAACTTAGGAGAAATTTAGAGTTGACAATGAGGGCTCTACAACACGGACTACATGACAGGGCGCTTAGGACTACCACCAGTTTGGGACTAAAAGAGCAACACACTCATCTACTCTCAACTGGCTTAACCACACAAGAGCTCACCTTGCCAGGGCTTTCAAAGCCAGAAAAACCAAATACAACCACTGCAATAGGAGCCATTAGAGCTAGTCTAGGAGGAAGGACCTGACTTCAAAGTAGATCATCAAGAGAAGGAGCTAATGTAGGAATCAAACCCCCCTATGCCACTAGAAGAGCAACTAGAAGAGCAAGGGGAGGAAGCAGGGCCACCCAAACAAATGGTGGAGGCCAGGCATAGGTGTAGGGAGAAAGTTGAGTGGACCCACGTAGGAAGTCTCAAGCTAGGACACCGCAAGTTCCTCATGTTGCCATCCCTTAGAGTGAGAAGTGTGATCCCATCAACTGGGGCTAAGAATTTGCAGTGTGGGAGCAATGGGAGAACTACAGCCCCTTCAAGTTCTCTTTCACCTTTCCTCACTCATTGGATAGAGTACTATCTCCTAGGGTGGTGGAGGATGTTATCAAGCTCTCAGTTAGTTTGGGAAGGAGATGGCTAGAGGACTGAGGAGGCACCCCACTAGGTGGCGGCAACAACCTACCGACTATTGGGAAGACAAGGTGGTGGAGGTACCCCTGAGGGTGGTGGGATATGAGGCACAATCAAGGTGGTGCCAGAACATCTCGGACTCCAGCTTGGAGGTGTGGATTGCTTTTTGTAGTAGCACACTACCTTATCAGTAGGATGATCCTATATACATGCCCTACTCAAGAAGAATTGGAGTTGATTTCAACCTAAAGGTGCATGGTAGATACGACTTCCTATTGGTCTATATTGTAAATGCCTCAATCCATGAAGAGAGAATAATTTTTACCGAAAGGGATCTCCACCCCTCTATAACAAATTTCCTAAATGAATTCTCCTCACGCCCTGACCTTGCTTTCATCACCACTTGTAATTACCTCCACCTATTGTGAGTATTATTAAAACAAAAGCCTATTGCAGAGGAAGACCGGCTACGTCCCTCAATGCTGGGATTGATAGCTATGCAATGGTGTGCCTCATGATGAGAGCTACCCTATTTCTTGAAAGGTGAGAAGGATCGAAGCTTTCTTGGAAGTGAGCTATGGCAGAGAGCAAGAGCAAGAAGAGAGAAAGACACAAATGGAAACTCCAACAACCATAATGTGTGGCTGGGTCTTCCTTTATTCAAACTGTCACTAAAAGAATAAAGAATAAGTGATTGTGACGGGCACTTGCCACCTGTAGTGTGTAGTGGTGGGTATTGTTAGTGTAGTAATACATGGGCGGCTTGGCGGAGGTGCCTTTATCCCCAACAACCTCCCACTTAAAGGTGAATCTGCCTCAGTGAGAGAGAGAAAAAAGAAAAGTCAGTACAACATATACACATGTACAAGAGGATGAGGAAAAAGATGTCATCTCATCCAATGCCTATCAATCTCCCGAGGAAGGCAAAGCAGTCAGTAATGAGGCTCTTCTGAGCAAGTCTGCAGGATTCTGCTTAGTTGAAATCTTAACAAGGACAATAGACCTGTCCTCAACAACCTCACGAATGAAGTGATACCTCACCTCACCACACCAACTTTCCACTCTATCCTTCTTGTAAATATATTATAATAATGTACTTTGGGCACCCACCTCTTGTAATCTAGCTCCATTTCTCTATTTTGTCTACCACCACCCTTGGCTTCTTGCATGATGACCAAGGTGGAGACTTGTCCCATCCACTACTCTCCATATTTTCAAAGATGCCATACATCATCTAGGATTATGTTAATCAAGAAGATTAGATTAATCTAATCTCTCATGGAGGCTATATAAAGAGCCCATGGAGAATGAAGAGGGGGGGAAGGAAGGACAATGACAAGTCCATGAGAGCACTCTAGAATATCCTCATCTCTTTGAGGTAAGCTATGAGTAAGTTCTTTTATTATGTAGTATAATGGCAAGCTTCCTCTACCTCTTCTCCTATTATCTCCCTCTCTTCTCATCTTCTCATTCCATGTAGCATAATGGCAAGCTTCCTTTACCTCTTCTCCTCTTGTCTCCCTCTCCTCTCATCTCTCTCTCTTATATTCCAATATGGTGTCTAGTACATATATTCTCTCTTGTAAATTTGTGTCTTGGTTCTCTTGATTCTCTTTGAGAAAACGGATGTACTAGCCCATCCTCCCTTTGGCTAGGTGGTGCCCCTCTTTAGTTCTCTTAGTGAGGATTGGAGGTTGGATGGGTAAGAGGCAACCCGTTCATCATTTCAGCCCTCAATGTTTTAGTTTCAACTAATGAAGGCATGAATTAGCCTATGGAAGAACATAATGAGAGATATTATGGTGCTATGGATATGTCTCCTTTTGACCTAGGTGGTTGGATATATATCCATGATGAAAACCTTGATGCATATTAGGACCCTAATGGTGGAGTCGCATTTGATCTGGTGGAAGGTGGCCAAAGTTTTTCCACAATAATGGTTACCATGTGTGTATTGGAATGTTTTTTTATTTTTATATTCAATAACAATTAGCCCATTTTCATGATGATAGAATGTTATGTGCAAGGAGAAAAAGGCCCATAAATTTTGAAAAGAAAATGATTGTCATAAAATTCATTCGATGTTTCATCAAGAGTTGGACTCCCTCCCATACAAATTGTATTGATCAAGTGGCACTCTGAGGTTAAAATTTGTATTATCTAATTTTAAGATCAAGACAAAGGTCCAGGTGCATGAAATAGTGAGTATGTCTAGTAATAAGGTCATAAAAAGGGGCTAGATATCCAAGTGGGATGCTAAAACCCTAACCCTAGAAATTATAAATAAAAGAGATCAAAAGTAATGGAACAAGCTATTCATGCGTTTTAAAAATTCCCAATCTTTCCTTCTTACTACTCTATTGCTTTAAGAATAAGAATGCACTTGAGAGAGTGTGTGTGTGAAGTAAGGGACATGGTTATGAGAAGCTCATTGCATCCTTTCCCCTTCTTCTTGATCCCATCTAATAGAGAGCAAATATGTGTGAGTTGAGAGTGTAAGAGAGTGAGGGACATGGATCATAAATCTTCTTCTTCTCTTCATATTCTTAAGCTAATCCTTGATGTCTTCTCTCATTCATGGCAACAATAGTAGCAAGATCAAGGTGATGGAGCATACTTATGGGTCAATGATATGACTCACCAATACAATGACTATAATATGGTAAATATAGATACACATGTTCTCTAATCATTTTTAGTTGTAGGTTCAACATATGAGCAAGCTAGGTGAGAGATAGTTGTACACTTTGTAGGTTGAGATCCTTGAATCCATAAGGATGTTTTTGGTGGTCCCAATGTCAAGCTCATAGAGCATGACATTTTGGTTCCGTTGTTGATACAAGGATACATTCTCCAAGTGACTGTTGAGATATCAAGCTCCACTCGTGATATGCCAGGGTGACTGTTGTGCATTTATCTCACCGACTTGTCAGTTGCAGATGCGGTTGGTACACCGCCCATGAATAATAGCTACATGACAGCTATCCTTATCTACTCTAGTTCGTGGCTTAGTTAGTATGCCACCTTAGTTAGTTGAGTTTGGTTTGAGACCCATATATAGGGTTCTTCTATTTCTTTGTACTTAAGTTCTTTTGGCTTACACAAACTAAGAAGAGAAAAAACTGTTTTCAGCCTCCACCTCTATGTGTATTCCCCCATTGTGCAAGCAAGAAAGCTACAAGTGAGACTCCTTCCTTCTCTCCCACAATCTTGACATGGTATTAGAGCCTTGTTCGTAGTAAGGAGCTCAAGAAAGCAAGCCAAGCTCGTGGTGTTCTGGTAAGAGGAGCAGTGTTGCTTTCATTTTCTGTTTTGGGAGCAGATCTTTACAGGTAGCACAGCCGAAAATTGCAAGAGTGCATTGTCTCAGGTTGAGACGCCCTTCGCGGTGAAGTAAGAGGGTAGTATATGCTGCGGGGAGGGCTTTAGTCCTTGGTAACCCTATTTTTTTTATTTGAGGCCATTTCGGGGCCTGTTTTGGAGGCGGAAGTTTTCTGCACGCACTCAGGAAAAGGCCCAATTTTATGCTGTGCAGCCCACTGTTCTACAGGTCTATGAAAAGTTACTGTAGAAATTGCATTGTATGCCTATGCGCAGAGACAATGGGAGTTACAGAATTATCCTTGTTGCCCGTTGATGCAAAATCGTCACTAGGAAGTGACTTGTGGTCAAATATCACTTTCATCAGTTTTGCAGATTTGCCCTTGTGAGGCTAAAGCTGTGTTCTTTGCAGTGACAGAATTTTTTACAGTGTTCTGTAATGGCGTCTGATTCTCTTTCACAGATTGTAACTGAAAAGCTTGACAAGAACAACTTCCAAGCATGGAAGTTTAGAATGACGAATTTTCTTATGGGAAAAGGATATTGGGAATTTGTTGTAGGAAATGAAGAAGAACCAGTTCTTCCTGATGTTCCCAATCAACAGCAAATGCAGGCATTTAAAGCATGGCATGAGAGAGCCAGGAAAGTTATGTACTGGTTGTCTATCAGTATTTCAGACTCTATGATTGTGCATATTCAGGATGCAAGTACGCCAAAGGAGGCATAGGATACTTTGTCAAAAATGTATAGCACAAATACCCAAGCCAAGAAAATGCAGCTCAAGCAAGAGTTGCATAATGTGCAAAGAGAAAGTATGAGCATCAATGACTACCACATGAAGTTGAAGAAGATTGCAGATGCACTTGCTTCCATTGGGTCGCTAGTGGAAGATGATGATTTAGTTTATGTGACCTTGAATGGTCTAGGAAAGGATTATGCATAGTTTCGAACATCCATTTCCGTCCGTGAAAGATTTCCTGATTTTGAGGAGTTGATTGCTCTTCTAATTTCTGAGGAGCAGAGAAATGGTGGTGCATCTTCTTCAGGAGGAACTTCAAAAGAAGCTGTCTTCTACTCAAATGCTGGAAAGAGGTAGAGGTAGAGGCAGAGGTAGAGGTAGAGGTAGAGGTAGAGGTAGAGGTAGAGGTAGAGGTAGAGGTAGAGGTAGAGGTAGAGGTAGAGGTAGAGGTAGAGGTAGAGGAGGTCGATCTGGAGGCCGTGGTAGAAATCAAAATATGCAGCAAACTCAAGAAAACCAGTCCTATGGAGGAGGACGTGGTAACTCTAGAGGCAGGGGGAGCCAAAGAGGTCGTGGTGGATGGTAAAGAGGCCAAAATCCAAACAGCAATGTTGAATGCTACTACTATGGTAAAATGGGTCATATGGCTAAAGACTGCTATAAAAAGTAGAATGACATCATGAATGGAAAATTGCAACAAGGGAATTATGCATCTTCTAGTAGACAGGGTGATGACAGAAATGAGCATTTGTTTATGGTGCAGCACATGAAAAATTCTGTAACAAGTGCAGAAGAAAGCAACGATGTGTGGTATGTTGACTCAGGTGTATCAAACCACATGACAGGTCATGCAGAATGGATGGAGGATGCAAGGAAAATGGAAAAACCGGGATTTGTGGAGACTGGTGATGATACTACACATCCTATTGTGCAGATTGAAAAAATTCCTTTGTCTATGTAGGATGGGAAAAAGAAATACATGTCCAATGTATTTTATGTCCCGAATATCACCAAGAATCTGATTTCTGTTGGTCAAATGATTGAGCAGGGCTT
The DNA here is from genome assembly GCF_053477565.2 of Lygodium microphyllum. Lineage (NCBI taxonomy): Eukaryota > Viridiplantae > Streptophyta > Polypodiopsida > Schizaeales > Lygodiaceae > Lygodium > Lygodium microphyllum. The sequence continues at coordinate 82,545,780 of NC_141145.1, forward strand.
GCAGGTCAGATTTAATCCTCATGGATGCTTTGTTGAGGATATGAAAAATAAAGGCCGCTTGATAGCAAAAGGAAAGAAGAAGGGCATAATGTTTACGTTGGATGCAAACATGTCTAAATTGAGTGCATCAATGTTTGCACATGGGACCGGTGTAGTTACACATATTGATATCTGGCATAAACGCATTGGTCATGTTAATGTACAACGACTAAAATCAATGCAGACCCAAAATATTGTTGCAGGATTGCCAAAATTCAAGGTTGCAGAAATACATAAGGTATGTGAAGCCTATCAGTTCAGAAAACAGGCAAGAAAACCATTTCCTAGATATGTTCAAGAGAGTAAGAAGCCATTGGAATTAATCCACTCTGATGTGTGGTCTACTAAAGCTACATCTCTAGGAGGCTGTCATTATTTTGTCACTTTTATTGATGACTATAGCAAAAAAGTTTGGGTGTATTTTATGAAAAAGAAAAGTGAAGTTTTTGGGCATTTCAAAACTCTTAAAGCTATGGTTGAAAAAGAAACAGGCCTACAAATAAAATGCCTAAGGTTAGATGGAGGCGGAGAGTACCTCTCAAATGAGTTTGCAAGGTTCATGCAGGAGCATGGCATAAAGCAGTAATATTCACCCAGTCATACCCCACAACAAAATAGAATTGCAGAAAGGAAAAGCAGGCATATTGGAGAGGTATCTCGTGCCATGCTCAATGAAAAAGACCTGCCAGATTTTTATTGGGCTAAGGCAGTTGCTACAGCAGTCTACATAATGAACATGACTCCCACTGCAGCAATACATGGGATGACTCCAAAGGAGAGGTATACTGGTAGGAAACCAGATATTTCTCATTTGAAAATTTTTGGTTGCATTGCCTATGTTCATGTGCCAGATGAGTTGAGATTCAAGCTGGATCCAAAAGCTGAGAAGTGTTGAGATATCGAGCTCCACTCATGATATGCCAGGGTGACCGTTGTGTATTTATGTCACTGACGTGTTAGTTGCAGACGCGGTTGGTACACTGCCCATGAATAATAGCTAGATGATAGCTATCCTTATCTACTCTAGTTCGTGGCTCAGTTAGTATGCCACCTTAGTTAGTTGAGTTTGGTTTAAGACCCATATATAGGGTTCTTCTATTTCTTTGTACTTGAGTTCTTTTGGCTTACACAACTAAGAAGAGGAAAACTGTTTTCAGCCTCCACCCTTGTGTGTATTCCTCAATTGTGCAAGCAAGAAAGCTACAAGTGAGACTCCTTCCTTATCTCCCACAATCTTGACATGGTATCAGGGCCTTGTTCGTGGTAAAGAGCTCAAGAAAGCAAGCCAAGCTCGTGGTGTTCTGGTAAGAGGAGCAGTGTTGCTTTCATTTTCTGTTTTGGGAGCAAGTCTCTGCAGGCAGCACAGCCGGAAAGTGCAGGAGTGCATTGTCTCAAGTTGAGACGGCCTTCGCGACCTTGTTTTTTTTATTTGAGGCCATTTCAAAGCCTGTTTTGGAGGCGGGAGTTTTCTGCACGCACTGAGGAAAAGACCCTATTTTATGCTATGCGACCACTGTTCTACAGGTCAGTGAAAAGTTACCACAGAAATTGCATCGTATACTTGTGTGCAGAGACATTGGGGGTTACAGAATCATCCTTGGTTCCTGTTTATGCAAAATCGTCACTAGAAAGTGATTGTGTGGTCACATACCACTTTCGTCAGTTTTGCAGATTTGCCATTGTGAGGGTGAAGCTGTATTTTTTGCAGTGTTCTGTAATGGCGTCTGATTCTCTTTCACAGATTGTAACTGAAAAGCTTGACAAGAACAACTTCCAAGCATGGAAGTTTAGAATGACGAATTTCCTTATGGGAAAAGGATATTGGGAATTTGTTGCAGGAAATGAAGAAGACCCAGTTCTTCCTGATGTTCCCAATCATTAGCAAATGCAGGCATTTAAAGCATGGCATGAGAGAGCCAGGAAAGTTATGTACTGGTTGTCTATCAGCATTTCAGACTCTATGATTGTGCATATTCAAGATGCAAGTACGCCAAAGGAGGCATGGGATACTTTGTCAAAAATGTATAGCACAAATACGGAAGCCAGGAAAATGCAGCTCAAGCAAGAGTTGCACAATGTGCAAAGAGAAAATATGAGCATTAATGACTACCACATGAAGGTGAAGAAGATTGCAGATGCACTTGCTTCCATTGGGCCGCTAGTGGAAGATGATGATTTAGTTTTTGTGACCTTGAATGGTCTAGGAAAGGATTATGCACAGTTTCAAACATCCATTTCCATTCGTGAAAGATTTCCTGATTTTGAGGAGTTGATTGCTCTTCTAATCTCTGAGGAGCAGAGAAATGGTGGTGCATCTTCTTCAGGAGGAACTTCAAAAGAAGCTGTCTTCTACACAAATGTTGGAAGAGGTAGAGGCAGAGGTAGAGGAGGCCGATTTGGAGGTCGTGGTAGAAATCAGAATATGCAGCAAGCTCAAGAAAACCAGTCCTATGGAGGAGGACGTGGTAACTCTAGAGGCAAGGGGAGCCAAAGAGGTCGTGGTGGATGGCAAAGAGGCCAAAATGCAAACAGTATTGTTGAATGCTACTAGTGTGGTAAAATGGGTCATATGGCTAAAAACTGCTATAAAAAGCAGAATGACATCATGAATGGAAAACTGCAACAAGGGAATTATGCATCTTCTAGTAGACAGGGTGATGACACAAAAGAGCATTTTTTTATGGTGCAACACATGAATAATTCTGTGACAAGTATAGAAGAAAGCAACGATGTATGGTATGTTGACTCAGGTGCATCAAACCACATGACAGGTCATGCAGAATGGATGGAGGATGCAAGAAAAATGGAAAAACTAGGATTTGTGGAGACTGGTGATGATACTTCACATCCTATTGTGCAGATTGAAAATATTCATTTGTCTATGTAGGATGGGAAAAAGAAATACATGTCTGATGTATTTCATGTCCCAAATATCACCAAGAATCTGGTTTCTGTTGGTCAAATGGTTGAGCAAGGCTTGCAGGTCAGATTTAATCCTCATGGATGCTTTGTTGAGGATATGAAAAATAAAGGTCGCTTGATAGCAAAAGGAAAGAAGGGCAGAATGTTTACGTTGGATGCAGACATGCCTGAATTGAGTGCAGCAATGTTTGCACATGGGACCGGTGTAGTTGCAGATATTGATATCTAGCATAAACGCATTGGTCATGTTAATGTACAGCGACTTAAATCAATGCAGGCCCAAAATATTGTTGCAGGATTGCCAAAATTCAAGGTTGCAGAAATGCATAAGGTATGTGAAGCCTGTCAGTTTAGAAAACAGGCAAGGAAACCATTTCCTAGACATGTTCAAGAGAGTAAGAATCCATTGGAATTAATCCACTCTGATGTGTGGACTACTAAAGCTGCATCTCTTGAAGGCTGTCATTATTTTGTCACTTTTATTTATGACTATAGCAGAAAAGTTTGGGTGTATTTTATGAAAAAAAAATAGTGAAGTTTTGGGCACTTCAAAACTCTTAAAGCTATGGTTGAAAAAGAAACAGGCCTGTAGATAAAATGCCTAAGGTCAGATGGAGGGGGAGAGTACCTCTCAAATGAGTTTGCAAGGTTCGTGCAGGAGCATGGCATAAAGCAGCAATATTCATGCAGTCATACCCCACAACAAAATGGAATTGCAGAAAGGAAAAACAGGCATATTGGAGAGGTATCTCGTACCATGCTCAATGAAAAAGACTTGCCAGTTTTTTATTGGGTTGAAGCAGTTACTACAGCAGTCTACATAATGAACATGACTCCCACTACAGCAATACATTGCATGACTCCAGAGGAGAGGTATACTGGTAGGAAACCAAATATTTCGCATTTGAAAATTTTTTGTTGCATTGCCTATGTTCATGTGCCAGATGAGTTGAGATCCAAGTTGGATCCAAAAGCTGAGAAGTACATCTTTATTGGTTATTCTCTGCAGAGCAGAAAAGGTATAGATGCTATAACCCTTCTACTCGTAAGTTTACAGTCAACAGAGATGTTGTTTTTGATGAGATGAGTAGCTGGTATAAACCAGTAAATGTGATGGATGATGTAGATGCACAAAATGGTAATGCTGCACAGAATTCACAGCAGCAGTCACAAAATATTAGTGGACCTGGAGCGTCCTCTAGCAGTGGTTCACATTCTTCGCCATGGACAGGCAGATTGAGATCAGGAGAATCTTCTCAAAGCAATGTAGATAGTGGTATGCAGGTATCACGAAAAGGAAAAGAGAAGGTAGATCAGCCCATGTTTGATGCGAATGCAGGTCACTCTTATGTGGATGGTGAATCCAGTGGCTCAGAACAGAGCATTGATGATGAGTTGGGTATTCCTTCTATTGTTACACCTGGAGTAAGGAAGACCAGGGATGTTTTGAGAGCACCTAGGAGTGAACCTACTTTGCGCAGGTCTACCAGAGCTAGGTATCCTGTGGATAGGCTGAAATATGATGGATTTACAGCCATTCACTATGCATATATGATCAAAGTGATACAGGAACCAGAACCCACTTCTTTTGAGCAAGCCATGGGAAAAGAAAAATGGGAGAAAGCCATGGATGAAGAAATAGATGCCTTGGAAGCAAATGCTACATGGGAGTTGGTACCTTTGCCTAAAGATAAGAATGCAATTGGCTGTAAGTGGGTTTAGAAGGTGAAGCACAATGCAGATGGTTCTGTGAACAGATACAAGGCAAGATTAGTAGTCAAGGGGTATGCACAAACATATGGCATTGACTATGAAGAAACATTCAGTCCGGTTGCAAGGATGGCAACCGTAAGAGCAGTCATTGCTATGGCTGCATCAAAAGGATGGTCTTTACATCAGATGGATGTAAAGAATGCCTTTTTGCATGGTGATTTGCAAGAAGAGGTCTATATGGAGCAGCCACCAGGTTATGTGCATGCTGTTCATCCTGAGTTTGTTTGCAGGTTGAAGAAAGCATTGTATGGCTTGAAGCAAGCACCTAGAGAATGGTCTGACAAGATAGGACAATATCTTGTCACTATTGGCTTTCAGATTTCCAAGGCAAACTTCTCACTTTATGTGAGAAAAACAGAGAAATATATTATGCTCCTTGTCATTTATGTTGATCATTTGATTATGACAGGTGACAGTGATGAAGATATCCTTCATGTGAAAATGCTATTGAAGCAGAAGCTTGAGATGAAGGATTTGGGAGAGCTGCGTTATTTCTTGGGCATTGAGGTGATTAGATCACCACGTGGGATACAGCTCTTGCAGAGGCAGTATGGATTGGACATGCTGTCCAAATATGGGATGACAGCTGTAAGCCTATTTCAGTTCCTTTGGAGCAGAATGTGAAGCTGAGCACAGATGCAGGTGAGCTTTTGGAAGACCCTACTATGTACAGACGCATAGTAGGAAGCTTGATTTATATGACTATTACTAGGCTAGATTTGAGCTATGCTGTTGGACTGGTAAGTCAGTTTATGCAGGCTCCAAGGAAATCGCATTTGGATGCGGCTAGACACATACTCAGACATGTGAAGTCTACATTGCAGTATGGACTATTTTATAAGACTGGGATTCAGATACAGTTGCATGGATACACTGATGCCGATTTGGGCTGGTAGTATTTCTGATAGACGATCTACCAGTGGATATGTGTTCACTTTTGGGAGTGCTGCAGTCACTTGGAGCACCAAGAAACAACCTACAGTTGCCTTGTCGAGCACAGAGGCTGAGTACAGGGGCGCAGCAATTGCTGCATGTGAGGTAGCTTGGTTGCATAAGCTACTTTATGATATGCATCAGCCTATAGATGCGCCAGTTGTCATTTATTGTGACAACATGAGTAGTATACACTTGGCAAATAACCCAGTCTATCATGCTAGAACAAAGCACATTGAGGTGCATTATCACTATGTGTGGGAGAGGGTTTTACTAAGTCTTATTGATCTAGTTTATGTCAGCACAGAGGATCAGGTAGCTGACATATTCACGAAGGCATTGGGCGCAGAGAAGCTGCGCAAGTTCAGAGACCTGCTTGGTGTGCAGGAATTGGGATTGAGCTCGAGGGGGAGTGTTGAGATATCGAACTCCACTCGTGATATGCCAGGGTGACCGTTGTGCATTTATGTCACCGACGTGTTAGTTGTAGACGCGGTTGGTACACCGCCCATGAATAATAGCTAGATGACAGCTATCCTTATCTACTCTAGTTTGTGGCTCAGTTAGTATGGCACCTTAGTTAGTTGATTTTGGTTTAAGACCCATATATAGGGTTCTTCTATTTCTTTGTACTTGAGTTCTTTTGGCTTACACAACTAAGAAGAGGAAAATTGTTTTCAGCCTCCACCCTTGTGTGTATTCCTCCATTGTGCAAGCAAGAAAGCTACAAGTGAGACTCCTTCCTTCTCTCCCATAATCTTGACAAGAAGTGCATCTTTATTGGTTACTCTTTGCAACAGAAAGGGTATAGATGCTATAACCCTTCTACTCGTAAGTTTATAGTGAGCAGAGATGTTGTTTTTTATGAGATGAGTAGCTGGTATAAACCAGTAAATGTGATTGATAATGTAGATGCACAAAATGGTAATGCTGCACAGAATTCACAACAGCAGTCACAAAATATTAGTGGACCTGGAGTGTCCTCTAGCAATGATTCACATTCTTCACCATGGACAGGCAGATTGAGATCAGGAGAATCTTCTCAAAGCAATGCAGATAGTGGTATTCAGGTATCACGAAAAGGAAAAGAGAAGGTAGATCAGCCCATGTTTGATTGGAATGCAGGTCACTCTTATGTGGATGGTGAATCCAGTGGCTCAGAACAGAGCATTGATGATGAGTTGGATATTCCTTCTATTGTTACACCTAGAGTGAGGAAGACCAAGGATGTTTTGAGAGCATCTGGGAGTGAACCTACTTTGCACATGTCTACCAGAGCTAGGTATCCTGTGGATAGGTTGAAATATGATGGATTTATAGCCATTCACTATGCATATATGGTCAAAGTGATACAGGAACCAGAACCCACTTCTTTTAAGCAAGCCATGGAAAAAGAAAAATGGGAGAAAGTCATGGATAAAGAAATGAATGCCTTGGAAGCAAATGCTACATGGGATTTGGTATCTTTGCCTACAGGTAAAAATACAATTGGCTGTAAGTGGGTTTAGAAGGTGAAGCACAATGCAGATGGTTCTGTGAACAGATACAAGGCAAGATTAGTAGTCAAGGGGTATACACAAACATATGGCATTGACTATGAAGAAATATTTAGTCCGATTGCAAGGATGGCAATTGTAAGAGCAGTCATTGCTATGGCTGCATCAAAGGGATGGTCTTTACATCAGATGGATGTAAAGAATATCTTCTTGCATGGTGATTTGCAAGAAGAGGTCTATATGGAGTAGCCACCAGGTTATGTGCATGCTGTTCATCCTGAGTTTGTTTGCAGGTTGAAGAAAGCCTTGTATGGCTTGAAGCAAGCACCTAGAGAGAGCATGGTCTGACAAGATAGGACAATATCTTGTCACTATTGGCTTTCAGATTTCCAAGGCAGATTTCTCACTTTATGTGAGAAAAACAGAGAAAGGTATTATGCTGCTTGTCATTTATGTTGATGATTTGATTATCACAGGTGATAGTGATGAAGATATCCTTCATGTAAAAATGCTATTGAAGCAAAAGTTTGAGATGAAGGATTTGGGAGAGCTGTGTTATTTCTTGGGCATTGAGGTGATTAGATTACCAAGTGGGATACGGCTCTTGCAGAGGTAGTATGGATTGGATATGCTGTCCAAATATGGGATGACAGGCTGTAAGCCTATTTCAGTTCCTTTGGAGCAGAATGTGAAGTTGAGCACAGATGCAGGTGAGCTTCTCGAAGACCCTACTATGTACAAACACATAGTAGGAAGTTTGATTTATATGACTATTACCAGGCGAGATTTGAGCTATGCTGTTGGATTGGTAAGTCAGTTTATGCAGGCTCCAAGGAAACCACATTTGGATGCGGCTAGACGCATACTCAGATATGTGAAGTCCACATTGCAGTATGGACTATTTTATGAGACTGGGGTTTCAGATACAGTTGCATGGATACATTGATGCTGATTGGGCTGGTAGTATTTCTGATAGACGATCTACCAGTGGATATGTGTTCTCTTTTGAGAGTGCTGCAGTCACTTGGAGCAGCAAGAAACAACCTACAGTTGCCTTGTCGAGCACAGAGGTTGAGTACAGGGGTGCAAGAATGGCTGCATGTGAGGTAGCTTGGTTGCATAAGCTACTTTATGATATGCATCAGCCTACAATTGGGCTAGTTGTCATTTATTGTGACAAAATGAGTAGTATACACTTGGCAAATAACCCAGTCTATCAAGCTAGAACAAAGCACATTGAGGTGCCTTATCACTATGTGTGGAAGAGGGTCTTACTAGGTCTTATTGATCTAGTTTATGTCAGCATAGAGGATCAAGTAGCTGACATATTCACGAAGGCATTGGGCTCAGAGAAGCTGCACAAGTTCAGAGACCTGCTTGGTGTGCAGGAATTGGGATTGAGCTCGAGGGGGAGTGTTGAGATAACGAGCTCCACTTGTGATATGCCAGGGTGACCGTTGTGCATTTATGTCACCGACTTGTCAGTTTTGCAGATGCGGTTGGTACACCGCCCATGAATAATAGCTACATGACAGCTATCCTTATCTACTCTAGTTCGTGGCTTAGTTAGTATGCCACCTTAGTTAGTTGAGTTTGGTTTGAGACCCATATATAGGGTTCTTCTATTTCTTTGTACTTGAGTTCTTTTGGCTTACACAAACTAAGAAGAGAAAAAACTGTTTTTAGCCTCCACCTCTGTGTGTATTCCCCCATTATGCAAGCAAGAAAGCTACAAGTGAGACTCCTTCCTTCTCTCCCACAATCTTGACAGTGACTCATAAGCAACTTCACACTATGGAATAGGAGTGTGTGCCAAATCCAAAATGCTTGTGAGTAGTTAGGTAGTAAATTTTGGTTAGTTGAAAAAATAATACCATTGTGTGAATCACACTGAGTAAGTAAGTTGTAGATGGAATGGACTAATTATTTTATTAGCCACACTTGAAACATAAACCCTTGGAATGCATATCTCATACCTTGTCAGTAGAGAGGTATTTTCTTTTAGTAGCACTAGGTGAAAGTTTTTTGATTGACCTAAAAACGGGCCGGCACTGGCTCATGCACTAGCCGGGCCTCGTCACTACGCACAAGACAACCCCTCGGCCTCGCGGTCAGGAGCGTCTATCAAAATCTCTGCCTTCCTAAACATTGCATTTGTAATACGTTGTAGTCCAACTGATCCTAACCCAATATTACTCCTCAGAGGGAGTCCCTTTCACATAGCCAAAAGGCTCGAATCACATACACATGGGGTTCCTCCTACGGCTGAATGCCGTCAACCCTCTGCGACTCTCCTACACCTTGGGGATTGGCCCCTCGATGCGTCGCTCAACATTTAGACATTTTGCACAAACGTCGCTCAAGGTACCACATAAGCATGTCCAGGAATGTACCATTGTCCTTACTTCTCTTTCCCCTAGGCCCCACGTCTAGCCTACAACATGGGTACCTCACTGCCTCTCATCGTAGGTCATGTTCTAATAAAACAATTGCAATGCATGTCCAGGAGCTAATCACTGATACTTTTAAATTCTTTTCATGCTCTATGCATTTGGTTGATGCCTAGTGCTCAAACATTTAGCAAAACAGTATCGTGCACAAGTGCAAAAACATTCTTTTAATGGTTTCCAACTACCGTTCGTGCTTCGTTGCATGGGCCTAGCACCGAGGTGATCCTCGTGCTACTAAGCTCTTAATTTTAATTATCACTCGTCCTAAATGCTATGCATAGAAATCAACCACTTTTCCATCATTTCACACGGCATTTAGACATATTTCAACTCCTCTACCCTTCCATGTTTAAATAGTGCATCGTTGGATAGGTTTATAGGGTATTTTAACATCATTTTATGTGGAAAAACCGGAAAAAGACACACTAGAACAAGAAGGTGGGGTTGAACTGAGGCAAATCCTCATGCTTCAGTCCCCACAAACATTCACAAACATTGTTCTTATTTATCCTTATTTTTCGGAACCCAAAATGCATTTTTTCCCTTTTTTAAGGATTTTTTCACCCTTTTCTTGCCATTTTTCCCATTTTCTCCCATTTTTTAATTACTGAAAATTAAGAACAGATTAGGGGCTATGGCCCTTAGTTCCTTCTTGCAGAAAAATAAAAGTTTAGTTGGTGTTCCTATTTACTTTCCCATTTTTATGCCAAAAAACCATCATTTTCCCTTGATTTTTCATATTTTACGTGTTTTAATGTATTATTTTGAACCACAAGATGCATATTTTTCTGATTCTCTGATTATGACCAGCAAGAATTCATGGAAAACAGCAACATGAACAATTTTTAGCCCACATGAACAACATTTTATCAATCAAAAGCTATAGAATCTCAAATTTCCTTTGAAATTTTTAAATTACCGCTTATTTGCGTGTTTCGGGTTTCATGTCCATGGCTACAAATTTGAAAATCAGCAGCACTTCATGTCCAGCACAATCACCAACCACCATTTCCAGCCCGTGGAGCAATCCGATCCATGCCGGACAAGCCTCCACCATTCTTTCTTCTTCCTTCTTCTTCCCACATGAATTCCCCCTTAGAAGAGAGAGAGGGAGGAGAGAGAAAGACTAGATTTCTATCTCAGCATTCAGTCATCAATTGAGGAGCGAAGGACGGCGATAGGATCCACAGACAGGAGGGAATGAAGCCCCATAATCCATTAGGCAGGGTGTTTGTAACATCCATGATGCCCTCTCTCCATCCATGGCGAAAAAAAACGGCGCCCTTTGTTGATCACGTTTTTTCATTCCTCTTCATTCTCTCTCCACGTTTTTTGCTTCATAAGGTGCATAAAATTTTTGGGGGGGGGTCCAAACTCAAAAGGCATGCTCAAATTTGGCCTCCCAAGTGTCCACCTTTTCATATCTTGACCGTTTCCTTGGCCATTTCCCCGTCCGGACTTCGAATTGAGCTCTGAAAAATCCTGGGCGTCCGGCTTGGCATCCCGCATTGGCCATTGCTCGTGTCAACCCGCACGACTATCTAAAAAATTATGAAAAATCAACAAGTGTCGCTCGGGCACCTTTAAAGCACTTTGGCGCTTAAAATCGTCATAGATCGATTCGCCGCCTTTGACAGTGAATATTTTTCCCTTGATATTCATAATTTTTTGCTATTTTTAAGCACTTCCCGTCACCTAAATTTCGCTCTCATTGGCGACCACGGGATAGGGCGACTCAGCTCGTCGAATCCACGAACATATCTACACATAAACAACCAAAGAAGCATCAAACTGATACAAAACAAATATATAATAAAACTCAGCACAATGCTCCCCCTACCTCTGGACAGAACCAAGGCATGACATCCACAAGGAATAGGCCTAGCATCATCTAATAGAAGATCCGAAGTGAGTCACTAACCAGCTGCTCCAACACAGCCAAACTAAAAAAAACCTATCAAAGAGGTTGCCCTAAGTGGTAGTCTGCACTACTTACCAACTAAAGACAACACCACTAGGAGCTTCTGCAAGGCGAGGACTCCTATAGCCTGATCAAAGAGTATTTTCTTTCAGTACATTTCTTCTTTTAGGGTTGTTATTGGATAAACATACTTGGGCATGTAAAAAGGAGGGAGCTGAGCGTAGTGACCCAAGGAGAACAGGGCATCGGCCTCAGGACCTGTCTCGGCACCCAAGAACCTACCAAGCCCTCGCAAGGAGACACTTAATCCTTTTCTACCGCTCACTTTTATTTTCGCTCCAACCGTCCTTGTTTTGTCAATTTTTTTTCCAGCAAGAAGCCACCCCTAGGAAGACAAGGTATCGGCCCCGGGTCTGACTCGTCGCCAGGAACCTACTAGGCCTTCGCAAGGCAATGAGCAACTACCTATACATTTCCATTTCTTTTCTTTTCTTTGATAGGGGTTAGAACCCCTTTTTACACACCTTCGTATCGATATTCATCTTTTAGGATGTACAGAGTTTCTTGGCATCATCATTATTATCTTCTGCCAAGCTTCTCTAACTGCCTCACTACTAACAAGAACTCCTAGAACGGCTGCCTAGCAGGCTGGCAGAACAGGGCCACTAGGACGTCCTTCTAAAACAGGTCTTTCGATGCCTGACAATGTCTTTACAGGAGGCAATGACTACTCTGACCTCCCTCAAACATACTTAGCCTAAACCTGGGACTTCATGCCTTGGTTGCCGGTCCCCAACAAAAATGTGTCCCCTCGACAAGTACAAATACACATATAACAGGAAAGAAAGGTACTCGTAAAGGAGAAATATCACCTGGATTGACCAGAAGAAGCTTCCATCGCAGCAAAGGCTCCTCCAGGCTCCACCAAATTCCACTAACCACGAAATCTGTCCAGCACAACACTAAAACAAAAACCCAATTAAACGCACCTGCACTAGACAGGGAAATGGCCCTCTTGGCCTAATGAAATCAGACATGACTTTGCTACAAAACTGAATCGGCCCTCTTGGCCTAATGAAATCAAACAATACTATATAATATCCTCCTAGAAACAACTATGATAGACATCAAAGCATACTATTCCCAAGGGAACAAAGGCTCCTAGCCCCTAGACTAGGTGCATTAGATTATGACCCATCCCTCCTGCGTATATCGCAAGAGGTGTTCGCATCACATGTCGTCTAACCAGTCTGTGGGTCCAAGATAATAAAGGCAGATGAGTCTCGCTTACCCTCTGCATCACCCAGATCAACCATCGTCTGCCAAAGAGGGCATGTTCAGAAAGCATACCCCACAAGCGACCAGGTCATGTCTCATCATCAATAGATATATCAGGACAAGGGCCACAATTAAAGAAGAGGTCTTCTTCATACGCAAAATTAGCCAAAGAATCGGCAAACTGATTCCAATTCCGTGGAATCAGCTGAAAAGACACTCTATCGAATTCGTCTAGCAGGGCTATGGCAGTATGATGGTACATACAAAGGATGGGGTTTCGTACCATGTACGTCCCATTGAGTTGATTTAAAACCAACTGAGAGTCCCCTTTCACCAACAACTGGCGGATACCACCCTTCTTTGCAATATTCAAACCCATAATCAGGGCTTTGTATTCTGCCATATTATTGGTAAAATTCACCCCGAGATAAGCAGCTAACTTCATGACAATGCGTCGTCGGGGGTCTCGGATGACAACTCCTACACTTCCTTTTTTGCATGGACCCCTGGACGCCCCATCAAAGTACAAGGTGTACGTCCATAAAGGGTTTACATATCCCGCCATCCGGAACCCTACTCGTAATTATGGTAATCGAAATTCAGCATATTCAATGGGTGGACTGTAGGCTCCATCCCTCCATCATCATTGAATTCAACAGGGATGCTCGTCAAAATTTGTAGGCAGTGATGGCAGAAGACCTTGATCTCCCAAATAAATGTCCCGCCTTCCTGCTCAATCACCTTGTATCCTTTGCTCCACCAAATGAGCTTTCCCTGATGATACCTCTGTTCTAAATATGGGTGATCTAAATAAGGGATCAGACGACCCATCAACCTCTATCACGATTTCCTTGCAGATATTTGATCAATCTCTCCTAGACCTGCAAGGCAGTCATAGTATTAGTGCAATCAGAAGTAATAAGGTTTAATCTTATAAAGATTAACCTTATTTTTAAATTCTATCCCCTCAAGTTCAGCTAACAAGACTATGGATTTATTCTTTCCTATTCTAACGATCCTATAGGGCCCATCCCATTTGGGCTCTAGCTTGCCTGGAAATAATTCACGTCGTGCGTCATAATACAGAACAAGCTGTCCTTTCTTGAAGGTGTATTTCTTGGCTTTGATGTCGTGTAACTGCTTCATTCGGCGCTTCGCCACTTCTTGGTGCAATAAGCTCTGCAACTTAAGCTCATCTAAATATGCTAGTGTTGTCAAGCGCTCAAAAAGTGCGTCTTCATCGCTCAAAGAATGATTGATGGCAAACCGAATAGTCGGCAACTCAATCTCTAAAGGCAAGACACACTCCTCCCCATATACTAACTTAAACGGGGTATGGCCAGTGGCTCGTTTTGAAAGTCGTATTGTAGGCCCACACTGCCACGTATAACTTTTTATCCCAATCCCGTTTCTTTTCCGACACGATTTTGGACAGGATGCCCACAAGCTGCTTGTTGGTGCTTTCAACTTGCCCATTGGCTTGCGGATTATATGGGGTTGTCTTGTTATGCTTGATGTGCCACAACTCTGTCAAACCTTTGATCACCTTATTTAGGAAATGGATTCCGCGGTCCGACACTAATTCTTTCGGCGGACCAAACCGGCATATTATCTGCTCTAAAAGGAAACTAGCAGTTTCTTTAGCATCATCTTTCCTTATTGCACGTGCTTCTGACCACTTCGTGAAGTAGTCAGTTGCTACAATGATGTACCTCTTTTGCGTAGTCGACGACGGAGTAATAGGACCCACAAAGTCTATTCCGCACTTCTCGAATGGAAGTATCGCCATAATAGGGGTGAGTGGTCGTTTCCTATTCTCTCGATTATCATGTCGTTGGCAAATATCGCATCGCTTAACATACGCAAACGCATCCTGGAAGATGGCAAGCCACCAATAACCTGCTCTTAAATCCTTTTGTGCTGTGAGTCGTCCAGCAAAATGGCCACCGCAAGCAGAATCATGGCACTCTTCCAAAATGAATGGCACCTCGTCAAGCATCACACACCGGCGATAGATATCATCAACCCCTTGCCGATATAATGTACCTGCGATCAAGGCAAACTTTAACGCTTGCTGCTTAATTTTCCTTTTCTCAGCCTTGGATAATTCGGATCCCGCCTCTCCCATTGATAAATAATGCGTTATTGCAGCATACCAGGAGGGAATAGATGCCGTATCTATTTTGAATAACAACTCCATGTCAGTC
The DNA here is from genome assembly GCF_053477565.2 of Lygodium microphyllum. Lineage (NCBI taxonomy): Eukaryota > Viridiplantae > Streptophyta > Polypodiopsida > Schizaeales > Lygodiaceae > Lygodium > Lygodium microphyllum. Next base: position 82,560,799 of record NC_141145.1, read on the forward strand.
CCTTCAGCCACAGATTCTTTCGGCTCCCCAAAGTCCACAAGACATTCCACGATGGCTTGCAACCTTGGTGGCTTACTCTTAATTTCATAATCAAATTCTTGCAAAGTGATCAACCACTTTGCTAGACGATCAGGCGGCTGTAACTTATTCATCAATAGTCGCAGTCCCTCTGCCTTCGTATAAAGCATGACTTTCTCATAGAGAATATAATGCCTGAATTTCTTGGTCCCAAAGACCATTGCTAGACACAATTTCTCCATGTAAGTATAATTGATTTCGGATACCCCTAGCTTCCGACTAGCAAAAGCAATCGGGTGGTAGCACTTCTCTTCCCAAATTTGGGCTAAACAGCAGCTGATACTATACATCGTGGCTGCTGAAAATATATAAAACACCTCACCTCTTTTAGGTGCTTTTAAAACAGGCGCTCTTGCTAGCTCTTGTTTCACATCCTCGAATGCTACCTTACAAGGGTCACCCCATACAAACGAACAGCTAAAGGACAATAAATTTGTAAGCGGCAACGTTCTTTCTGCTAAGGCGTTGATGAATCTACGGTAGTAACCAACCGAAGACAGAAAGCTATGAACTTCTTTCGGAGTGCGTGGTGGACCCATGGCAACTATAACTTTGACCTTCTCGGGGTCTGTCGCAATTTCTACCGAACTGACCACATGACCCATCAATAGCCCATAAGGTACTCCAAAAACACACTTCCGTGGGTTTAGGGCGATGCAAAATTATCTACAGCGCTCAAAGCATTTTCTTAGAATGATCAACTGCCTTTCTCTCACGGTGGCAGCCCCTAAGTCGTCAATAAACACCTTCAACTCTTCAGGGGATATGTCACCGAATGTCTTATCTGCTGTTCATTGCCACGAACCAGGCGCATTGCATAAACCAAAGGCCATCACATGGTACACAAAAGTACCAAATACAATGATAAAAGTTGTTTTCAACTTGTCCTCTTCTGCAATTGCCATTTGGTTGTATCCTGCAAAGCAATCCATAAACGAATATATCTCCCTACCCGCTAATTGATCCAAAATCTGGTCAATAAATGGCAACGGGTAGTAGTCCTTAACTGTCTGCTTATTCAGCTCCCTAAAGTCTATACATAATCGGATTTGATTATTCTTATTCTTTCTTATCACAACCGGCGAACACCATTCCGTGTGTTGCACAGGAAAAATCAAACCCGCTTTTCGTAGCTTCTGTAACTCTTCAAACAGGCCGTCCCTCAGTTCGAAAGGCATACGCCTTACTTTCTGCCGTACAGGACGACTGCCCTCTTTCAACATGCAATCTTTCTCTTCTTCTATGTTTCTTCACAAGCGTAGTAACAACTTCCTTGACATGTCGCCACTCTGTTTTCAAACCTGTCTCTGTAGTTTGATCCTCTAGCAAATCATCAAGCTTCTCTTGAAGCTCAGGATTCGCTGCCTGTAGAAACAATTCAATTATTTGACTTGCAAGAGCTTGCTGTTCTGCAAGATCCAACTGCTCAAATCTACTTTCAAATTCTCTTAACAATTTTGTAGCCACAAGACCCTTATTGGGTTGTATAACCCACTCCTGAAAAGTCTTGCGCATAATCAAACTGGTGTAACGTGTCCACTAGAATCCTCTAGGACACGTCTTAGCAGTCCATCGGAAAGGTTGTCTAGAAAACTCCACCCGGCACTCCCACGGAATGTTGCGGGTTTTGCAATCTAGGACTTTCCGCATTTGCCACGTAACGGAAGCGTCCTGGCCGTTCCCACTAGGATCGACTGGAATTGTTTGGTCATTTTACTAACAGCGACTAGCGTCAGACCTGATCGAACTACTTTACGCAGAAACGCCAGGTCTGAAGCGGATTCATGCTGCACTTGGTTCAAGGAGAATGGGAAACGAGAGGGATGCAAGGCTCAACCTCTCTGCCAAAAGGCATAGTCCCATTCCGTTCCCCTAAAACAGCTTGAATCGGGTAATCGGTAATTCCGAGTCATCGTTCTCATTACTTGTTTCGGTGATGTCGATCGTCCTTCTGTTCGTGGAATGCTTTGAGAAAAGTTCCCGGCTAACCGGGGCCACCCATCCGTAGGACGGACCCATGGTCCATCCTCCGCACTTTCCTCGGCTTGTTTTAGTTATGTAATTACCTACCACATTAGTTTGACATATAACAAACAGCTTCCTTGATTAACCCTGTTAAGCACTGGTTCCTTCACGTAATCTTATCACAAGACATAAAGAAAACAATGCCAAACAACCTCTTTATTATCATTTTATCCTTTTATCTTTGCAATACAAGGAGTTTCCCGCCCGTAGGCGTATTCATAATCCGCCCGAAGGCTATCCAGTAATCCACCAGGGATCACTAATCCAAGTTTCCACCCGTAGACTAGTATGCGAGCCTCGAGATCCAATCCCGAGTCACGTTAGTCTCTTGTGTAGGGCCCAGAAGGCGAGGGATTTACAGCCAGAGCCCCCCCTGGCACCCAAGCGTCCTCCTGCTCCAAGCAGAACTCAACGGAGAGACCTCTCACGGCGGGTTCGGTCCACGTTCCCGGCGCGGCTAACAACCCCCTTGGTTAGGGTCAGGCAGGCAGTCGGGGGTAACTGAAGCTACCTCTCCCTTCAGGCCTTCAACCTGAAGTATTTAGATGTATTTTCATCCTTTAGTTCATTAAGCAAACATTGCAAACAGTGCTTTCTAAACTGTTACAAGCACAATCAATTTTCAGTGGTCGTTTAGCTGGCAAACTGTTAAGGAGTGACTCCTTTTTCCCGAATGCAACCCGCGTTCGATCCGGAATCAATTGCACTTGGCAAGATTCCTATCATTCTTGGGTTAGGGTCATACCCTACCAATACATTAGGTTTTGTTGTGGCAGGATCCAGCGACCATGTCGCTTTAGTTTATTGTCTGGTCCTTTGCAAATACCTAACTTTCCTTTCCCTTGGCAATTATTTCCCAAGGAAAGTGAGTAACAGGATGATTACTCATCCTCTTGTAAGTTAAATTCCTTCAATAACTTGCCAACCTCATTTCGAGAGATGACAAAAACTCTCTTGTGGACAAATCTCAAGTCTATACAATGTTGCAGCTTTTTGCACATGTATTGCATCTAATTTCACGGGATCATTCCACCCATTGCTTAGCGTTTTCCGGTCACGGAATTTACCTCCAGGGTTTTAGGGTATTCTCCAAACCATTCCTAGTTATGTGGCCCATGGTACTAAAGATAGGCAACTCCGTCGGAGTTTCATCACTTTGAACGAATGATCCTTAGGATAAAACCTTAGATCATTTCATGTATGAAAATCCAATTGATTCGACATTTCATGAACGTGGGTAAGATCTTTAGATTCGCGGGTTTTGTCTTGGCAACCAGTGTAATGCTAGGTCGAATTATTATTGCGCTAACCCTAGTTAACACTTGGGATACTTATCATATCGACTCAATCATGCCCATATGAATCCTTGTGGTTTAGTCAATTCAATTATGCTTGTCTTGCGACAAGGATGATCCTTCTAAAGGTAATAAACTAAATCTAACGGAGGACAATAGTTATAACTCCACCAATTCGCGTAAACATGCGGTTTATTGTATTTACGCAACACATGGTCCATGATAACTTTATCCTTCTCTGGTGCACGATAATCTGGGTACTAACTTTTCCTAGGACTACTAGGTCTTACATCAATAGTCATACCTACAACCTTGTTGTCTACACTTTGGCATCTTATGCTTTGACTCCTAAATGCGGCTCTTAATGAATGTCATTTTTTCGCATGACGACTACGCAATACACAACATTCTCCTAGCTACGAAGTAGTCAATGAAACTCATCCAAAGCTAGTGTTAACTTATTCCATCTTACATGCTATTTGCAAGTTCATAAGATCATCTTCGTACTCTATTATTCCTTTTCGGATAATACCTTATGGGGTTAACCTTGCCTCATGAAATCATTTCGAGAAGGATATTGCCTAACATGCGGCACACGCTTATTTCTACCATGTCTAGGACGAAAGATAATGCACTTATAAATCCCATTTCCTTGCCTAGAATTAGACTCATTACTTTGATAATGTACCAAAACTACATGCAACTAGTCTTCTACTCGTTCAAATTCATGACATAATTCAACCTTGCCTAATGTTTCAAGAGATGCTTTATCACATGTATTTCTTTCCAATTTCCGTATGCATTAAAATTAAGCATAAAAATGCAATTCCTTTTATGAGCTAAGCGCGCCTAATCATGCGAGAATAACTCGAAGGAACCTGGACTTGAGGGCTCGGGGAGATGTCCACTTGTATATTCGGAGATGAGCCTCCCGCGGTCGCTCCTTGTGATCTTTTTGGGGCCATTGTAGACGTGGATTCGACTTATGACTTGCCCTTGCGGTCTACGAAGTGACTGGCCTCGGAATGCGGCCTTCCGACCTTTGCCTTTATCCTTGTATGCGGAAGATTCCTTTTCGGGATGGTACTTGCGGCAAAGGCTTTAGGAGTCTTTCAAGAAAACTCGAATTGGCACGGAAATTAATCTCGGACGGCTTGCGGCTTCAAAAATCTTTTTGCGAGAGCCTTTTCGATGGTTCTTGCGGGGTCTTTATGGCTTCACCGTCCCCTCTTCAAAGTTCCGGGGAGGGTATGAAGAGGTCTTCTTGGAAATGTGGTGGGAAGGGGGCTTAAGGAGGCCCCCCCCCTTAGAAGCTTCTAAGAAGCTTCTGGCTTCAGCAGCTAAGTCGAGGGGGGGGGGGGGGGTATCGTAGTCCAGCGGCGGCGGACTGAGGGCTTGGCGGCTGGCGGAGCGCAGCAGCAGCGTGGCGGCGATTTCCTGCACGGCGGCGGTTGGCGACGTCCTACACGGCGGCGACCTCCACCTCCTTCTCACGGCCCGTCCACTTCTGCACGGCCCTTCCTCTCTCTCTCTCTACCACACCCCCTTGATGGGGGGTGTTTATATAGGCATGGGGGTGGGGAAGAGGGCCTCCACACACGTGGAGGACTCCCCTCATGCAGTCCCCACTTCACTCCATCTTGGCCATCCCCCTCCCACTCCCTCTCCTCCAGCCATGCATCGGCTGGGGGAAGGGATAATAGTAAAAAAATTTGCCTTGTATTTATCCTATTGCCCTTCCCAAGCGGTTGTTCCCTTGCGGTTTTTCGGTCCTCAACCCCGGCCTTTAATTCTCGACGTGGGACCTCATTTTCGAGCGTGCAGGGTGTGGATTAGGTTACCAATAATCACGAAGTAGGGGAATACTCTTGCACAAGGTGTACACGGCGTGCGGCAAGTTAATATTTGCGTACGGGGTACACGGAAATATTACAACTGGTGTCCTCAATGTAAAAATCTTCCATGAGTGTCTTCTTGAAGGCTACCCAGTCAACATCCTGCAAGTATAATTCAGTAATCCGTGCTTTCAGTTCATGAACAATAACACGTACAAAATATCGGCTCCATGTAGATTGAGCCACTCCAAAGAATTCCATCTTCTGAACATAGGTATGTACATATACAGATACATTCCTGCCATTGAATAACTTCACCTCACGCTAAACTACTTGCAAAGCATTCATCGCAACACTTTCTATTTGAGCTGAAGCTTGCATAACCTATTGTTGTTGTTGTACCTGCATAAGCATATTCATATTTTGCACCAACTGTTGCAAAAAATCACTGGAGATTGTATTTGAAGGTTCTCCCATCTTATCTTTCCTTCTTCTTGACGACCTTTCACGTCGGGTTCACCAATCCTCCGACAACGTATCCTCTTATAGAGACTCCTTACATGGGTAACGTAGTCTCGTATGTCCTCCTTTTCCTTCTGGCTGACATTCATGAGCTTAACAATGAGATTATCAAAGTATGTTGCTTTGAGAATCTCTTGATGAAGAGATCTTTTAGCTCGGTGAAGTCATTACACTTAGTGTTGTCTAGGTTGGTGAACCAAGTCTGTCCCTTGTCTCCTAGGCATAGACTGAAAGCTTGTGCTCATCGTCACTAAGCAAGGTTTGTGAGGTTATTAGCCTCACACACCTACTCAAACTACTCGACAAAGTTGTAGGGGTCATTCCTTGCATGTTATTTATCAAGTTGCTTTGCAACTATGAGTATTTTCATTTGGTTTTTGGTGTGTGGGTAGCTTCCAGCCTGCTGCTAGCTAGCAATGATGCCGCCGAGGCTACCCCACTCTGCTCAGTGCTAGTATTATCTAGCAATCTTTTGGTGAGTAGCTCACTCAATATAAGATTGGCTTCCAGAACTCTCTCTCTATTATCGACATTGCCTCCCATTCTATTCCTACATGATATGGCTAGGATCCTTTGAACCTCATTGAGCTCCCTCTCATGACACAGCCTCTGAGCCCTTTGTTCCTGACTATAATTTGCCATGCGTTGCAATGCCATCCTTGCAAGTCTTGTATCTTCCTCAAGGTCATCTACAATGTCTACCACAGATCTTCCATGGTGCGCTATCCGTGTTTGTTGGTCATATTGTGTGACAAGTTGCGGGAGGTCGTTGGGGTACTCAGCCATATTAAGGTCAAGATCAAGGTCTAGGCTATTCTCATTTGAGCCAGTACCTGCCATAGTAGTTGCCTCTTGATCCACTAGTGAGTCTATGAGGTCAACTAGGCTATTCTCATTTGAGCCAATACCTGCCATAGTAGTTGCCTCTTGATCCACTAGTGAGTCTATGAGGTCAACTAGGTTAGCTAGGGATGTATCCCTAATCCTAGCGAGCCTTTCCTTCACTTGGCAATGTGATGGTTTGGTCCTCTTCGTGTCATTATCCTTGGTTTTCTAGTCTTCTTTTGATTAGTAAGGTTGTACTCCTATTGGTGGGTTTGTTTTTAGGTTAATTTCCCTTGATGTGTTCCTTGTTCATCCACCCATTAGCAATGCATCATGATGCGTAATGTGTAAAATTAGACTTTCTATTTTCCATACATGCTTACGTGTCTACGCTATCCAGTGTGACCTTTAATGGGGTCAACTACATCCATATGTTTCCAACTCTTGATGTGGTTAGAAGAAGGGGTTTTGACTACTCCTGAACCAGTTGAGCCTGAGTTCTCTATGGGTCATTATAGGTGGCCTGTTAGTAGGCATCCAACCTTACGAGTTAGCTTCTGTCTCTAATCAGTCAGGTCTTTTGGTTCCTCACAGATTGCTAGGCCAAAGTTCCTTCTTTTCCTAGGTGCGAACACTTCTATAGGTTTGTTTATGGGTTTGGTGGTTGGGTCACTGGTTAGTTGAGCAGGCCCTAGCTAGCCCCTAGAAGGATAAAAAATTTAGTCAAATAGGGTTTTGGTTATCTAGTTTGATTCCCAGACTTGGACACCTGAGCAGTCAGGTGCTTGGACTCGAATGAGGGGCACCCATTTGAGTGTCCGAGAGGGGTGAGTATCAAAGTTTGGCTATCTGAGGATGAGATTTGACCATCCAAGGAGGCTGAGTTATTCTCGTTCAAGTGTGGCTGTCTGAGGTTGAGTTGTCTGAGTGGACACTAAGTGGCTTGAACGTTCGATTCCAATCAAGACTCAAGGCTTGTGGGCACCATTTGAGCACGGCGCAAAACTCATCGAATGGCACAAATATTGTTGAGTGTGAAATATGTTGGTTTTTGGGCTGATTTTTTCTTGTTTTTTTATGATAAAGGGTTGTTTATTTTGAAGTTTTTGGAAAGGTTTGGATAATTTTGAAGGGTTTTTTATGGTTTTTTTTATGAGGATGTTTGGTTCTGTAAGGTCTGATTTTCTTCTGTTGTCTTCTGTTTTGGTAGTAGAGATGGTTGAATGAATGTTTTGAGAGATTATTGAAGTTGTGTGAAGAGGTTTATGAAAGATTGAGTTGGTTTTGTTTTGGTTTTTATGATTTTTATGGGTTTTGTTGATCTTCTGTGAAGTTCTGTAAGCTTCTGTAGCTCTGTTGTTCTGTACTTCTGTTGCTCTGTGGTTCTGTTATGTTGTTTTTGTTGAGTGTTATGATGGATGTGTGGATATTTTGGGAAGTGTTTTTGTCTTAGGAAAGGATGAATGGAAGCTCTATCCAAGCTAATTGAAGTGAAGAAGTAACTGCTGAAGATTTATAGAAGATTTACAGAAGGTTACAGAAGACAGTGATAGAAGACAGATCTCACATGACACTATGAAGTCTTTGGTGACCCTTCATACCGGACATACCTTTTGGAATATGTATCCACGACCTAAGAAGGATTATTGAGAGTGATTATTGATTATTGTAGTGAGGATATGATGTACTATTGATGGAGAGAGAGAGAGAGAGTCAGAGATAGTCAAATCTATCAAAACAGTGTAATTGTATGTGAAAGATTGAGAGAGAGAACTATGAAGACATTGAAGATGAATACTATGTGATGTATTTCCATTCAAAGATGGTGTATTCCTTTGTTTTCTTTGTTCTTTTGATGGAGATTATGAAGATTATGGTTGATTCTATCAAATCCGTGGGAGATCTACATGATGCTGCATGAATATTTGTTGTGCCTGGTGTTCTTTTCTTCATTGTGATCATATAAAACCTAATAAAAAAGCTTGTTGATGATGACAAGATAGATTTTCTTGTTGTAGAAACCCTATTTCCTTGGTGTCTCTCTTGGGGCTCCATGCTTTTGGTGCGCAGCCAGGGAAAACTGCCATCAACAAGCACAAACAGAGGTTGAAAATGGAAGAAGTGGCACTGTGGAAAAAGAAGTAAATCAATGGATAGTAGAGTTCCTGCCACTGTGAAAGAATTGCAAGCCTTCATTGCCAAGGCAACATTCTACAAAAGATTCATTCCCCAATGGAGAAAGCACAATGCCATTCTGATGAAGTCCCTCTATGAGTCTATTTTCACTACCCTTTGAAGCTGTAGAAAGTTGCATCACAATTGCAAAGTTCCTCCCACAAAACTGAAGAGTAGAATAGAGAGAATGAGTATAAATGGAGGATTTGGCCTTCATTGAAGAATTTCCAGACATCATCAAGTGGAAAATAGTCAAGAAGCTTCAGGAGTCATGGTCTGTGGAGGTTCACAAAAATAAGAAGGAACAGAACTGGGACTTGTTTGTAGACGTTCAAACAGCAAGATACGTGGGATGCTTGGTATTCTGACAATCTTTTGTTTTGTCCAATTAGCAACCCACTGGAAGTTGGTAGACAGAGTGTTCTTTACAACATACACTGTTGAAACCATCAGGAGCTGGCATTACTATGATGATGGCACCACCACAATGCTTAGACGTATGCATTTTGATACCTTCAGAACCGAATACCTTCCTCTGTGCAGTGCCATGAAAGTAGAATTTAGAGATGTTGAAAAGGAAGAAGTAGAAGAAATGTTGCCAAGAGAGTCCTCCAAAGACTGAAGCCTTCTGTTATCCCTCTGTGGAGCACTAACAACATAGGGGAGTCAACCCCCTGATGAATGACGCAATAAAGAGGCAAGCGTTAGAACGAGTCCAGAGGTACGTGAGAAGAGAGAAAGCAAGAATCAAAGCCGAGAACCAGCTAGCAGGAGAAGCCGCCTTTGACGCCCTTGCGAAACTTTTTACAGAAGTCCCAATGGCACATCGAGCCCTTCCTCCTCCTACTGGAGGTCCACTTCCAAGCCAAATCCGCCAAGCCAGATCCGTCCTGGAAATATTGATGTGACAGGCCAGCGAATGTAGTCCCGTTGCCAATTTTTAAGGGAGAGTACAATGAAGACCCCGATCTTCATGTAGCAGAGTTTATGGTAGCATGTGTGGCTAACAATGCCAGAACCCCTGAGCATTGGTTAGCAATATTCCTCGCCACTTTCAAGGGCGCGACATTTCAATGGTATGAGAGTCAAGCAGCAGGAACTTTTGGCACATGGGACGATTTGAAGTTGGCCTTCCTCACTAAATTCAGACGTGAAGGTTTTGAAGAGCGGATGCGAGAGGAGTTCATGAATTTAAGTCAGTCCTCAGGAGAAAGAGTAGAAGCTTATGTCTCGCGAATGGAATCCATCCTGAAGAGATGGACCAACCATAATCTAGATGATGGCATTCAGAAGGGAGTGTTTCTTAGAGGATTACAACCAGAAGTCCGTAAGTTTGTGGAGCTGAAAAGACCATCCACACTGCAAGCTGCAACAGAAGGTGCAAGACTATACAATGAAGTGGAAGCTAGATTGGCGATGAATCCAAGAAGAGGAGTCCCATCTCCTTTGATGCCAGGAATGATGTACCCACCAAATACAATCCCAGGGACTGTCCCCTACCCCTACCAACAGATGCCCCCAGTGTCACAGTATAGTGCACCAAATCCATAGTGGCCACAATCAATGCCTCAAATGATGGTTCAACCACAACAACAATGGTCCCAAACTATTCCCCCAATGTCAAATCAACAGCAACAGTGGAATCCTACCAACTGGAGCCAACAACCAACAATTCAAACAGGAGCTCTGAATCAGAATCAGAACAAAGACCCCTTTGCACCACCCCAACCTGTTTATGCAGTGATTAGAGAGACTCCTCAAAACCCTACTACCAGTGCCTCAGGAGGAGAAAGCTTGAAGGATTATTTATTCAAATCAGTTGCAAATATAAAAAAGGAGTTGATGGATGTGATTACAGAGCAGTTGCAGACACTGAAAGTGAATACCGCTAGCATATCCAACGTTACAGGAGTAGGATGAGATGTGATGTGGTCAAATACTTGCTGTGGTAAGTGTCATCAAGCATGCCATTTAGCCACTGAATGTACATGAAAGCCAACAGTCCCTAGAGCTTTCTGTTCCTACTGTTTGCGGAAGAACCATACAGAGGATATTTGTTCTCTGAAGGAGATGTATGATAGGAGAAGGAAGGAAGAAAACACAATATTCAACTTGCTGGAATCCAAAATGACAACACAGGATATTGGACCCAAGCCTAGAGAGTTTGGTCCTAATTTCAATCCAAGGGGGTTTTCCTCTCAAAGTTACAAAGGATGACAGTCTGGCGGTGGTCAGAGATCAGAAGTGGAGTGTTACAGATGCGGAGAAAAGGGACACATTTCACCAAATTGTCCAAATCCCAAAAGGTTAGTGGATTACAAGCCCTTATGCAATCGATGCAAAGGAGAAGGCCACACTGCAAAACATTGTCCAAGCCCAACCCCAGTGAAAAACAGTGTTACTGATAATCCGTCCAAGGCCCAAGAGCCTACCTCCAATTTAGTGGAATTGGAAGTTGCTGCCATCACACGTGCAAAGAAGAAGGAACTACTTGTCTAGAAAGAAAATAATCCTCCTACCATAACAGTGAAGTTCAACCTTCCAACAGAAGAACAGAACAGAACAGAGCCTGATAGTGCCGTACAGAGCACTACAGTGCCACCGAGAGTCACAGAGATAGTTCCAGAGACAGGACCAGAGGTCCAGGAGATAGAAGAGGAAGAAGTGCCACAAGTGGCAGAAGAAGTCCCCATGATGCCCTTGTTTGAAGAAAAAAGGAAAATGAAAATGGGTGTCGCCCCATTCCCTAACCGATTGGAGAAGCCAATGGATCCTATTAAGGAATATGATCTGGTCAGAGATCTAGATACCTTTAAACCAAACCTCACATTTCGACAATTGTTGATGTTGTCTCTCAGTTGCCGAAAAAGGTTCAAAAGTATACTGACAAGAAGACGTGGCTTAAGGATTGCTCCCTCAACAGCAACAAAGTCCAACAAAGCTCCAGAGCCTGTAAAAGAAGTGGATGTGGCTAATGCCTTCCTAGATCCTGGTACCCCAGAGACTAGCGTGTGGATAGAAGGTTGCTTTATTACAAATGCACTTATTGATGGTGGCTCATCAGCGAACATTATGAGGGATGTGACAATGAAGGATCTAGGCCTACAAGGTATGCAACCAACTCAATGGATCATCAGACTAGTAGATCAGAGTAGAATCAAGCCTTTGGGCATTCTCTCATATGTGAAGACTATAGTGTGGCTGGAAAAGATTATTGGCTAACCTATTTGGTGGTGAAGCCAAACTCTTATCGTACATCCTACCCCCTGTTACTGGGCAGACCATGGCTTTTTGAAGCCAGAGCAAGGATAGATTGGTTCAAAGGAACCTTGACCTTGGGTAGAGGACCCAATAAAGTGGTGCTGAAGCTATATGGGGCTCACAAAGGACATGGATCCACCTCCTTGGAATTATCTTTTCACTCCCCCAATGAGGCTACAGATGGAACATCCAGAAGAAGATGCTGTCAAATAGATCCTTCCCAAGAAAACAGAGGCACATTCCCTAACAATGGGTACTGTAAGCCAACTCCTAAAAGATGCAAAGCCATTATCAATGGGTGAATACTTCCTGCCTAAACCAGGAATGATTTTCGAAATCACTTCTGACAGTAGGATAGAAGCATGGATGTACTGCTCTCCCTATTACATGGCCATAGCAGAGCCAAATACAGAGGCAGAAGGCAAAGCAGAGGACTGTTCTTCTCTTACAGAGTGCCTATAGAGGCAGAGCCGGAGTCTGAAGAGGATGATGATGAATCTGAAGAAGGAGACTTTGAAAGTGAGATAGAAGAAATAACTCCACCCACAGAAGGCATAGATGAGAAGGGAGTTCCAGAAGCTTCAGAAGTAGAAGACTCCATGCTATGGGACAGAATGGCAATGGTACCCTTTGGATTGTACATGGATCTTTCCATAGGCAAAGCCTATATAAGAAGTGGATCAAGAAAAATAAGCCGTCTTTTATCAGTGGTTCTTGTCGCACTCATCCACACTTGTCAAGAAAGGATGATGATGATGCTCCTTGTGAACAAGTGCCAGTCCCAAGGCCACAACAGAATTCCGAGAGCCCTGTTATGTAACATTCTTGGATGCATCCTCTGAAGAGGAGTCCTCAAGCTCTAAGGTAATTAACATTCAAACCAAAACCGAGACAGTGCTGATCCCATTTCACCATTTCAAGGGGCAACCTAAGTCCTTACTGCAAGAAAACATTGAGTCTAGTGGGACATCAGAAGAGGACACCACCCCCTTGAAGGAGTCGGATCTGTACCCAGAAGCAGTCTGTGGGACCTTCATTTGTGAAGTAGAAGGTGAAAGGTAGTTAACCTTTGTGGTTGCATATGGCACTAAATGCCACTTGAAGGTGGGTAGCAGCCTACCAGAAGAGGAGTTGTCAACCTTGTGCAACTTGTTGAAAGAGAATTTGGACATGTTTGCATGGTCCTACAAAGACCTAAAGGGGATTGATCCCACAATACGTCAGCATCATATTGACTTGTAGCCTGATGCCAAGCCAGTACAGCAACGACAGAGGTGAATGAACCCGAATTATTCCACACTGGTGAAAGCAGAGCTGTTGAAGCTTTGGGAAGTGGAGTTCATCTATCCAGTGGCCAACAGTGAATGGGTCTCACCCATCGTGGTTGTATCCAAGAAGAATGGCAAGCTTCGTATATGTGTGGATTTTCGCAAGTTGAATTCCAAGACAAAGAAGGATCACTTTCCTATCCCTTTTACAGACCAGTTGTTAGACACAATGGCAGGACATGAGCTTTACTCCTTGTTAGATGGCTTCAGTGGATACAACCAAGTGCAGATAGTAGAAGAAGATCAGTCCAAAACAACCTTCACCACAGAATGGGGGACCTATGCTTACCGAGTGATGCCGTTTGGGCTCTACAATGCCCTTGCTACCTTTCAGCAAGTCATGATGGCCACATTCCAAAATCATTTGCACGACTTTATTGAGGTATATTTGGATGACTTCTGTGTTTACAGTCTGATTCTTAAACATTGGGGACATTTGGAACAATGCTTGCCGGGAGTATGGGATCTCCCTCAACCCCGACAAATGCATCTTTGGAGTCTCTTCTAGAGTTCTTTTGGGCCACATTGTCTCTGCACAAGGGATATCAACAGACCCTACAAAGATCGAGAAGATCACATCTCTAAAAACACCCACCAACCTCAAACAGCTGAGGGGATTCCTAGGCCATGTGCTTGGTGACCCAGAAATCTGATGCCGCACACTATAGACTACCATGAAGACTACCATACATGCAACCCTATGGCCAGCTTTACCCGGCTAACAGGCCACAGCCATTCTTCGAAAGGGGAGCCCCGCTAGCCCTACCAGAACCTAACGATATGAAACCAGCGGTCCCCAGGCTGGACATAAATCTTACCGGTATTCCTAGACCGCCTGGTCCCTATGTGACCCACCCACCAAGCGATGCTCCCGTGCACTACGTAGAGGAGCCCAGTGACGAAGAAACCTACATATACCCTTACATCTCGCATGACGACGAGGGCAATGCAATCCTCATGGATTACCGACCTGTGTCGGTGATGGCATTAGGACAAGGATGGGGTAGAGGCCTAGGAGGGCAGCCACAGGATCTAGTCACTTATTGGACTTGTGGACATCCCAGTCACGTCTCCTCACGCTGCCCAGAAAGAGAGTAGCAAAGCAGGGACAAAGCTGACTAGAGGTGCACAGAGTGCGGAATCACCCATCTTTTCATAGACTGCCCAAAACGGAAGTCACCTTCCGGTTGAGCTAATTTGCCATCTGTCCTGCTGGGGCTATTTGGCGTTGAAAACCCTGATGGGGAGGCCAACCTATTCCCTTGTGAGTTATGACCCGAGCACAAATGAAGCAGGCCGGCGTCTCTCTGCCAGGACCTAGCAATCTCGACGCGACCTCAGTAGGAAAGAAGAGCCGTAGGAGGAAAAAGAAGAGATCAGAGGCTAAGGTCGCACTAAAAACCGACAGCGTTACGACCTTACCCCAGGGGAAGAAAGTCTCGGACACAGAGGCAGAGACCTCAGCCCCTAAAACAGCCCAGAAGGGAAGCGCTAAGGTAGGGGAATACCCACACCCCAAGCGGCAATTGGAAGCCATAGAAAAGGTGAAGGAATGGGTGAGGGAGGCTCAACAGCACCTCAAGGATGTTGAACCCATCACGGAGGACGAGATTGATGATCTCTCCAGCATGAGCATACCACTATCACTGCCCCAACCTAAGTCTACCGAGGCTGCTATGCCACAAGCAGTGTTGTCAAGGCCAAGCCTAGACGTAACAGACCCGCACGTCAGCCGCGGCCATTGGCCCGGACAGTCTGAACTAAGGGAAGGACGAGTGTTTAGCAATCTCCTGACCACACTAGTGACCACCCCTGTAACGGTTAGCCTGGGAGAGCTTCTTAGGCAGCACTCTGCCCTATGGCAGGACCTCAAGCATTGGGTCAAGAGACCACATGAGCAAGCTCCGGCAGATACTCAAGACCAAGATGCGGAAACGCACTTTCCAAGTTTGACGCTACACTACGGGCCTAAATCCTTGCACGTCAACACCTTCTGGGAGGGCTCGGAGATGTACGCAGTCCTGCCAGTCCTAGCCCTGGGAGACGCAACGAGAAAGGGTATTGTAGACACAGGAGCTGGGGTTAGTGTGCTTAGCGACACAGTGTTACAGAAGTGGGGAAACCCGCCTGTCAAAGCTGCTCAGTTTAACGTCACGCTAGCAAACGGTATGCGAGTGAAACCATTCGGGGTCTTGAAGAATTGGCCAGTGAAGATTGCAGGAGTCCAGTTCTCTGTCGACTTTATCGTCATGAAGGGAGTGGACTATGATATCTTATTGGGTCAACCCTGGATGCGTAATGCTAGAGTTATCAAAGACTGGGGTAACAGCCTGATCTTCCTAGGCAACCGAACTAACGCTGTGAGAATAGAGATGGACACTTGGAAGACCTCGCTAGTCGACCTAGACGCCATCTCTACTCTACTCAAGGGAAACACCCAGGACAAGGAACCCTATGGGTCCTTAACTAAGTATATCACATGCCCAGAGGACGAGCGGGATTGGATGCACATTCTTGCTACACTCGACCTGCCGTTCTCAGATCATGAGGCGTACGAGCAGGCTGTCAAAACAATCGGCAAGCCAAAAGAAACACTTCCTACACATGTCTACATGATGGCAGTAAGCCTCCATGAAGGGCCTAAGCCTGTCACTTTCCAAGTGCCTACCAACAAGAAGGAACTCCAAGGAATACTGGGGCACTTAACGGACCGACTGGCACGCAACGCAGCCGCCAATCTCAAGCCTCTCCAGGACCTCTTGGAGGAACCAGAGTGGAAGTGGACTAGGGTACATGAACTGAACCTCAGGTACAACTGGGCGTTGGTTCCCGACCAAAAAGACAAGGCGGAGCAGGCCTTGGGGGACGATGAGCAGTCTAGCGATGCAGATTCCTGTGACGAATACGAAGATTGCCAATTCTTCAATGAAGGAAGTGAGGGTGAGGTTGACACTGTAGAATACGACACCGAAGGGCGAGAAATTGAGCAAATCCGGGTAGATGCTAAGCTGCAGACGAGACCGGCCCTTAGAGTGGACCAAGGGGTCATGTGTACGAAATGCGATCGTGCTTGGTTGGAACAGATGGGAGCTGTGGATTTTGAGCAAGCCGGCCTGGCCCAACCAGGAACAACAGCAATGCTCAGAACCGAATCGCCATCCGAACTGCGGCCGCTAGGGGAGACCACCTCCTCTAGTGAAAATGGGGAATTCGACTCTGAATCTGAAGTTACTTCAGATGGTGACCCAAAAATCTAGATGTTGACATCTCATCCTGCTCCTGCAACGTTGGATATTTGACCCAGAAATCTAGATGGGAGAAAGAGTAGATGATGGCATATCCTGCTCCTGCAACATTGGATATGCTAGAGATGGACCAACCATAATCTAGATGATGGCATTCAGAAGGGAGTGTTTCTCAGAGGATTACAACCAGAAGTCCGTAAGTTTGTGGAGCTGAAAAGACCATCCACACTGCAAGCTGCAACAGAAGGTGCAAGACTATACAATGAAGTGGAAGCTAGATTGGCGATGAATCCAAGAAGAGGAGTCCCATCTCCTTTGATGCCAGGAATGATGTACCCACCAAATACAATCCCAGGGACTGTCCCCTACCCCTACCAACAGATGCCCCCAGTGTCACAGTATAGTGCACCAAATCCATAGTGGCCACAATCAATGCCTCAAATGATGGTTCAACCACAACAACAATGGTCCCAAACTATTCCCCCAATGTCAAATCAACAGCAACAGTGGAATCCTACCAACTGGAGCCAACAACCAACAATTCAAATAGGAGCTCTGAATCAAAATCAGAACAAAGACCCCTCTGCACCAGCCCAACCTGTTTATGTAGTGATTACAGAGACTCCTCAAAACCCTACTACTAGTGCCTCAAGAGGACAAAGCTTGAAGGATTATTTATTCAAATCAGTTGAAAATATAAAAAAGGAGTTGATGGATGTGATTACAGAGCAGTTGCAGACACTGAAAGTGAATACCGCTAGCATATCCAACGTTGCAGGAGCAGGATGAGATGTGATGTGGTCAAATACTTGGTGTGGTAAGTGTCATCAAGCAGGCCATTTAGCCACTGAATGTACACGAAAGCCAACAGTCCCTAGAGCTTTCCGTTCCTACTGTTTGTGGAAGAACCATACAGAGGATATTTGTTCTCTAAAGGAGATGCATGGTAGGAGAAGAAAGGAAGAAAACACAATATTCAACTTGCTGGAATCCAAAATGACAACACAGGATATTGGACCCAAGCCTAGAGAGTTTGGTCCTAATTTCAATCCAAGGGGGTTTTCCTCTCAAAGTTACAAAGGACGATAGTCTGGCGGTGGTCAGAGATCAGAAGTGGAGTGTTATAGATGCGGAGAAAAGGGACACATTTCACCAAATTGTCCAAATCCCAAAAGGTTAGTGGATTACAAGCCCTTATGCAATCGATGCAAAGGAGAAGGCCACATTGCAAAACATTGTCCAAGCCCAACCCCAGTGAAAAACAGTGTTACTGATAATCCGTCCAAGGCCCAAGAGCTTACCTCCAATTTAGTGGAATTGGAAGTTGCTGCCATCACACGTGCAAAGAAGAAGGAACCACCTGTCCAGAAAGAAAATAATCCTCCTACCATAACAGTGAAGTTCAACCTTCCAACAGAAGAACAGAACAGAACAGAGCCTGATAGTGCCGTACAGAGCACTACAGTGCCACCGAGAGTCACAGAGACAGTTCCAGAGGCAGGACCAGAGGTCCAGGAGATAGAAGAGGAGAAAGTGCCACAAGTGGTAGAAGAAGTCCCCATGATGCCCCTGTTTGAAGAAAAAAGGAAAATGAAAATGGGTGTCGCCCCATTCCCTAACCGGTTGGAGAAGCCAGTGGATCCTATTAAGGAATATGATCTGGTCAGAGATCTAGATACCTTTAAACCAAACCTCACATTTCAACAATTGTTGATGTTGTCTCCCAGTTGCCGAAAAAGGTTCAAAAGTATACTGACAAGAAGACATGGCTTAAGGATTGCTCCCTCAACAGCAACAAAGTCCAACAAAGCTCCAGAGCCTGTAAAAGAAGTGGATGTGGCTAATGCCTTCCTAGATCTTGGTACCCCAGAGACTAGCATGTGGATAGAAGGTTGCTTTATTGCAAATGCACTGATTGTGATGGTGGCTCATCAGCGAACATTATGACGGATGTGACAATGAAGGATCTAGGCCTACAAGGTATGCAACCAACTCAATGGATCATCAGACTGGCGGATCAGAGTAGAATCAAGCCTTTGGGCATTCTCCCATATGTGAAGACTATAGTGTGGCTGGAAAAGATTATTGGCTAATCTATTTGGTGGTGAAGCCAAACTCTTATCGTACATCCTACCCCCTCTTACTGGGCAGACCATGGCTTTTTGAAGCCAGAGAATGAACCTTGACCTTGGGTAGAGGACCCAATAAAGTGGTGCTGAAGCTATATGGTGCTCACAAAGGACATGGATCCACCTCCTTGGAATTATCTTCTGACTCCCCCAATGAGGCTACAGATGGAACATCCAGAAGAAGATGCTGTCAAATAGATCCTTCCCAAGAAAACAGAGGCACATTCCCTAACAGTGGTACTGTAAGCCAACTCCCAAAAGATGCAAAGCCATTATCAATGGGTGAATACTTCCTGCCTAAACCAGGAATGATTTTCGAAATCACTTCTGACAGTGAGATAGAAGCATGGATGTAGTGCTCTCCCTATTACAGGGCCATAGCAGAGCCAAATACAGAGGCAGAAGGCAAAGCAGAGGAGCCTGTAAAACCCGCCTACCTCCGTGTCACGATCACTTCTAAGCAAACGTGCTCCTTCAACGCCTTGATTGATGAGGGTGCAGATTTCAATGTCTTAACGCAAAAGTATTGGATCCAACTCGGCAAACCCCTACTTCATCCCACAACGGCCAAATTAAGCCCATACGGGGCCCAATCCTATGCGCTTCTCGGCAATGCAGAGTCACAGTTTCTATCGAGTCTGAAACTGTCCCCATGCTGTTTTACGTATTGCCAAGTACCACGGATGCATGCACAGAGTCATTGCTCAGGCGAACCTTTAAAAAGTAGACTCATTGCAATGTTGATTATGAGTCGCAGTGCATCCACTTAGCGATCGTCAACGTGCACATTGTCACAGCTTTCAGCAAGGGCCTTGTAACACCATCACCATTCACAGGGCCACTGATAGAAACAGTCGTAGGTAAGACTAAGGAGGGGGTAATGCATATCTGCCACTTCTAGATCCCCATAAATTGCAGGTCACAGCAACCAAAGCAAAACCCCAACAGCCTTGCTTGCAATGGGTACCTAAATAGCCTCGAGAACCGCCTAGGACTAGATGCGCATGTCTGCATAAGACCTATAAATCTAAATCTCGGAAACCAAGACGCCATCACCGCAAGCGCCGCGTAATTAAACAAAGGTGGGTCCCTAAAATCCTCCTGCATGCGCAAGGCTACTATGAGGGGAATGCCTTGCTGTGGATTCCTAAGGTCCCTACTGCCAAAAGCACTAGTCCTACGCCAACCTCAAGTCTGATCAGCCCATGTCCCCCAACGCCTCAAGACCATGGGCCGCAGTGCTCTCTAGAACCCTAGTCATCTGACCCCTCTACGCATCAACCCAAAAGAGTCGCACATGCCTATCGGCCCAAACAATGGCCACCACCACAAGTGGCATCATCCAACCAAGTCAACCCGCCGCTCCGTAGCCTAACTGACTGCAGCAGCATAACTGCTGTGATCAAATCTGACCCATCCATCTTGCCAACAGCTAGGTTGCCGACTCAAACAGACTCCCAGCCGCAACTCTGTACAGTCAGAACCTCCAGTTCCAGCAAACCTCAACCACCCGTCGGCCTTAAGCACTCCTATGAACGAAAGTCATTTCTAACGCTGGCCGCTGACCTTGCAGAGGACACTGGAGATGATGTGTTGGACTGCATCAAGCAACTCAATGCCACCTTTGTTGCACTGGCCCTCAGCTATGACCGCTTGGACTTGGGTCTATTAGCAGAATCCTTTGCAACAGACGTGTGCAATATGCCTTGCTCTTGGGAGACTTTTGAATTCGCCCTTGCACAGGCTTCTCGCTCTGCCGTTGAGTTGCTCGCTAGCGAGGTCTCCAAAGAGCAAGCCATTAAGCAACGCCTCATCACATCATTTGACCCACGGACAACGTTTTCCATCACCGACCAAGAGATCGCAAGGTTATCCCACCTAGCTGATACGAGATCACCCTTCTTGAGGTAGTGGTACGCTCTTAGGTTGCAATGGAAAGTCGACGAATGTCGCATAATGACCAACGTCGAACAACGCTGAGCCATCAAAACGGCCGAGTATGATCCCACCTACATCGCGCCTACCTAGTATAGAGTGTTAACCACTCTTTGGGGTCGACCCATGGATGAACATATCACAGGGCACCCCTATCTCGACCACCTCTTAACAGAGGAAGAGCTCCACATCGCAAGTCGGGTCGACTCCAATGATTTCCTCACAGATGTCCTCACGTACATCACACATGTAGGAATTCGACCCTTTGATCTGGACTGTGCTGCACAATTGGAATATAACCCCAACTTCTATGCTTGGCTCCTACACAAATAAAGATGAACACCTTGGCCCCACAACCTCCAATCCTGGGACATATTCTTCTTTTCCAAAGGGGGGAAGGGGCAGTAAGGGGATAAACAACATAAAATCTAAAAAGTAAATCAAGTGTGAAATGCTTAAAATTGAAATGCAAATATAAAAGATGGTGATAGAAGTCTGAAAGGCAAAGTTAAGGCTATGGGCAATAAAATCTGCTATGCTTTTGTTTGTCCAGCAAATTAGTTGCCAAAAAATACTAAAAATGGAAATGGCTAAATGTGCAGGTGGCGACCATGGCAAGCCAGGACAAAGTAGGCGAGCTTCCCTTCTGGGAGGAGGAACAAGTACGACCTCACGGTGGAAACAAGAGCTTTCAACCAGTTAAAGTTCCGCCACGTCTTCAACCTGGAAGATATAATCATCGAAGAACCGGTGGTACGTCAAATCATAGAGCAGTGCCACCTACAGAAGTACCTGGACGCAGTGGGCCGGAGGATAGACTACACCCTATGCACTGATTTCTTACGTACCTTCAACAGAAAAAGGGGCACTGTCACGGTGCGTGACAAGGAAGCTACCAGACATGTGCAGATCGAGCTAACACCTGAGTTAGTGGAAAGGGCACTAGGGCTGCCAAATAAGGTGGAAAGGAAGCCAAAAAGAGACATCTATGCCATGTTGGGGATGGATAAAGTGAAGGTTCACACCAATGATGGAATTAGCCTGGCGGACATCCCCAACCAAGAAATTCAGCTGTAGGCAAAGATGGTGCATGCCCTGTTCTCAAGCCAGAGGTACAACAGCATTATGACCTGAATCAATGCACCTCTACTCGACAGCATTGCGGCGCAATCGCTGGATGAGGTGAACCTCAATGGGTTCATGAGAAAGACAATTGAGGCTTCGAGGAAGGCCCTGGCGACAGGAGGAAGAGCCGTTGGCAGGAGAGTCCCCGTCGTCCCGATCGACCCGCAAGGCATCATCCTCCAAGGCCTCCACCATAGGGTTTGGAGGTGTCCTTATGGCAATCATCCAAGAAACGATAGGGCAGGGAAAAGCAGGAGAAGACAATGAGGGAGGTGACAAGGAAAGTGGCAAATCACCGTCACAATCCCCGCCTCACACGGAAGAGCAGCAGAGGTCGTCTGATGAGACGGAAACGGACGCCGATGAGGAGGGAGAATCCCAGGCTACACCACAAAGGCATGCGAAACAACGAACTAAGGCCCTACATGGAAAAAGAGAGGAGGAGAGAAAGAAGAAAGAGAAGGAAGATCTGGAAAGGGCCCGAAGGGAGTCGGTAAGGGATGAGGAGGAAAGAAAAAAGAAGGTCGAGGAGGAGCTAAGAAGGAAGGAAGAGGAAGAATTGGAGCTGGCAACCCATCGCTCCATCAAGGAACAGCACAGAAGAGACGAGGAAGGAGCAGAGGGTCCGCACCAACCTGAGGCACCTGGTCCCAGTACCGGCGTGCCGAAAATCACGCCCTTGCCCCCTGCAGAAGGAAAAGGAAAGGACATGATCAGGCCAGCTTCCCCCCTCCTCATACCGTCCATGCAAGCCACTCCTATCATAATGACACCCCTTGCCACCGCCACCCAAGGGCCCACCCCAAAAGTCGACGAGAGTAATGTGGTCACCTGGCTGCAGTTTTTGGTGGAAAGGGAGTTGGCAAGGGAAGCGGGCGTGGCCACCCCAGCTTCAGGAGCCAAAAGGGCAGCCATGGCCAAACTAGAGCCAAGGCCGGAACTGAAAAGGCAAAAAATAAAAGAGGTCGCCACCACTACGACCATGCCCCACCCCCCACCTCCAAGCCAATACGACGAGTACGTGAAGGAACTGCTCTCGCAATTGCAAAGGGCCAGACAAGAAAGGAGGATAGTCATGGGGGAATTGGCAGCGGAATGAGAATCACAAGCCGCCCTCCAGCTGGAAAGAACGAAGCAGATAACAGAATATTAAAGGGAAATCGCTGTGCTCAGGGAGGAAGCCAGCACTAAGGAGGCGTAAGAATTAAAAGCCCTGAAGGAACGTGATGCTGCCTGGGAGGGAAGAAGAAAAATTTTGATGGAGCATCTCAATGGGGAGAGGGAAACGAATGCCCACCTTCGGCGCAAAAATGATCAGTTATCTATAGTTAACCTGGAAGCACAAAGCCAGGTTGACAAAATCAGACAGGAGGCTATAGAGCTGTGGACCAATTAAGGGCAGAACAGGTGCGAAGGATGCAGGTGAAGCTGGACCAGCTCAATGCGCAAATCGCAGATGAATGCCAGGAGCAATCCCGCCTGCACCGTGAGCTCGAGGCCCAGCAGCAACAACTCATGGCAATGACCCTCCATCAGGGGGAGAGCCTGGAAGATATGGAAAGAAGGGCAAAAGAATGGTCCGATCACAATGAGCAGAGAGTATGGGACTTAGCAAGCCGGCTAGCCAAGGCCGAAGGAAACAAGGTGCTAGCTGAGAATCAGGCAGAGGCGGCCCAGCTCTCCATGATAGCCCAATAGCACACCTTTCTCAATATGCTTCTCTACGCCACCAAACTAGAAGGAGATGAAGCCAATGATCAGCTGCAAAGAAAACTAACCATTGCGTGCAAAGCTCTCACAGCAGGCCTGCACGTGCCGCTGCAGCTAGGAGGCCCGCCACAGAGCCTAGAGGGGCAGAGGAGATATCTTGCACACGTAGGCCTGACGGCGCAGGAGATAGATGACCTCGATTTCACAGATGCAAAAACACAAGAAGACGAGCAAGCAGAAGGGGGTGAACCGAAGCTCGATCTGGGACCTCAGGAGGAGGAATACGTCCCACCGCCCCCTCAGCCACACAACAAGCCGAAGTGCAGTCTCCTAATACATCTGCCGAGAGAAGAGCGGCCCAAACCAACCACAGGAAAGAGATGGTGGAGAAGGCAAGAAGAAAGCTGAATGCCTGACCCATTCCAAGACAGCCTGCCCCTCTCCTACTGCACACCCAAGATTCACCTGCTGAATTCCGTGCTGAATTGATTATTTGGGAACAACAGGAGTATAACCGCGACCCCTTCGACTTGCGCTTTGAGTTTCCCACTTCCTTGAATAGGGTACTACCCATTCAACTGGTGGAGGATGTCATTGCCATGGGGGCAAGGCTCAAAGCCAAGTGGTTAGCAGAGCATGAGGCTCACCCAACTGCTTGGGGAGCCGAGGACCGCGAGTTTTGGCAAGATAAAGTTCTCCAGGTGCCTAGATCAGTGGAAGGCTATAATTGCCAACCCACCTGGAGGAGCTGCATTTTTTATGTCAACCTGGAAGCGTGGATGGCATTTTGCAACACCCTCCCTTCAGAGAGAAACGACACCACTTTTATGCCGTATCCTCGAAGGGTAGGGGTAGACTTCAATCCGTCCATCCACGGCAGGTTTGATTTCCCCATCATCTATAATACCAATAGCACCTCCCATAGGTACGCCCTTCTCTTCACCCTCCCCGACTTGTATAGCTCTATAGATAAATTCCTTAGCGAGTTCACCTCTTGTCCCGACCCCGCATTCGTCACCACTTATAATTATCTTAGGTTAATTAGGATCCTAGTCCACCAAGAGCCCGCATCCCAAGAACACCACCTCCCACCCCTCTATTTTGACCCCAATGCCATAGACAGCAACACCATGACTCGCCTCATGATGCGTGCTTCTCTTTTTCCATCTTTCTGTGGTGCACTACTCGAAGACATGAACGACAGCAAATTTACCCAGTGCAACCACCCCTTCCTTTCTACCACCACCATCAAAACCCGCCTCCACATCAAAGGCTACTTGTTAAGTCGAAAATTCCTTAACAAGGCCGCACGCCCTCCGCCAACCCCTACCCACCATTCAGATGACGAGGAGTAAACTTCTATCATGCCCTTGTACAGCTTGCCTCCATGTATACGCCTCCTCATGCTATTATTTTTTTTTTAAAGAAAAAAGAAAAAAAGATATGAAGACGGAAAGATGCATCACAATCACCGCACCTAGGACCCTCCCTAGCCCCCCCCCACTTCACACTTAGGGCACATCAAGGGCAGGACGTTCAGACCTGTCACCCTAAGAATTGCACTGCACTGCCAACAAAGCACGAACTGGGTCCTCAAGTGTGGGATGTTACCAAGGGCTTACCCAAGGTCAGACCCATCTCCCGGTTCCACTACCACACGCACGACGCACTACACAGCAAGCAGACACACCCCTTAGGGAGTGCACAACTTTTCTTGCAGGTTATGTTCGCACTCCCAGACAGGGCTACCCGCGGAGGAGGATCGCCCACGGCTTCCCTTAATAATCAATACTTCTTTTCCTGCACTGGCATCTGGCCACCTACCTGCTGATGGCCACCCTGAGTGAATCACGTCAGGGCAGAGCTGCCATTGGCATAGATCTTGGAACCGCCTCGTCCAATGATCCATGCCCAACGCCTCAAGATCCGTGGATCGCTTATTGATTCCACAAGCCTGAAGACCTTCAACTCAAAACTGAAGACCTTCAACTCAAAGACAAGGATCTTTAATCGATGCCATGGGTTTGCAAGACAAACCGCATTTGAGGGGTTTCTTCAGAATACATCCCTCCAATACCATCCTCCTAAGGGATTTCTTATTGCTTCAAGCATTTCTCATAATCAACAGATGACTGGCTACGTAACCAGCGCCACAACCGTGTGACAGATGCCGAGTATCTTCATGGAGCCTAAAGCACACCGAAATCTCTCCTGGTCCTCATCCCCAACCTCCATCACCTCTCAATCCTCCCAACCCTGGCCTACCTGTTCCGCCTAAAGGCCACCGTAACTAGCCACTATGGCCCACCGTAGTGCCATGGGACTGGCACTCATCTAGGAAAGGGTGTAATGTTAACCCCAATACGAAGAAAGCAAAAGAAAGTGGGAAAGACGCAGGGCAAAGGCAGAAAAAAGGTAGCTCGACTGAAGAAAGAAGAGGAAAGAAGACCAAAAGCGCAAGGGCAACCTTAAAAGTCCAAGACAAATGCAAAAGGGGAAAAATGTGCATTTTAAAATAAAAAGGCGCACCCTGAAATCTTGTAAAAGAGCGTCGGGCTCTCACCCGTGCAATTTGTAAATGTAGACAGGTGGCGGAAAGGAAGCTAGGAAGATAGAAGGACAATGAGAAAAGGGGCCTAGGCTAATGGCCGGCCATGTAAAAAAGGGGGATGACCGCCCATGGAAATTAGGGCATGTATATAAAGTTGAAAAGTGAATGAGAAGCTCATTCTTGTGTGTGGCCAAAAGTAGCTCTTCTCTTCTTCTTCTTCTTCTTCTTCTTCTTGCTTGCTTGAGCTTGTGCTTGAGAGAGGGAGTGTGAGAGTGTGAGGGAGTGAGTGTGTGAGGGTGAGGGACCGTGGGGTGGAGAAGCTCTCCATCTTCTCCTCTCTTCTTCTCTTCTCTTCTCTTCTCTTGTCTTGCTCGCGGCAATGGAGCTTGGAGCTTGGAGCGGGAGGATCGAGCTTGCTTGAAGCTTGCACTTGGATCGTGGAGCTACCGAAGTGCGCGGGAGAGGAGGTAACTCAAACGGCACGGAGGTAAGCTCACTACACCCGTAGATATGGATGGCGGGTCGGTTATGTGAGAGGTAGCCATTAGTGCTCGGCTTGGAATGCTTGAAACAATAAGCAGTCCGTGGGTCTTGGTGGTTGAGTGAAAGCTCCCATAGCGAGGTTGGTCGTGATATATGGTATTTCTACCATTCTCTTTCTTAAGAAAAAAAAACACAAGAAGAGAGAAAAAAAGAAGAAGAAGAAGAAAAAAAAGAACAAAAAAGAACAAATAAAAAAACAAATAAAATTGTTATGGGAGAAAAGGAAGAAATTCACTGTCATAACAGGCCTCGTTTCAAGAAAAGGTGGAAACACCCTTGGACGAGAAGCTGTGGAAAAGGTGCTAACACCCTGTAGTTCAAGATAGCTGACTCACCAGCAGTACCTCTTCAGCAAGTAATTTGAAGCCACCTCCCTTAGTGCGCTGTCTCTACAATATCAATCTGTCTGCCCTTCTTAACAGACGACTCTTCTTAACAATCATTGAAGTACGAGATTTGTTGGCTGCCTCCCTGGGTAGGCCTCGTCCTCAAGATCCTCATAACAACAACAGCCGACATGGTCTTCATCACCAACACCTGGAGTGATGTGAGCTTTCATCCTAACAGGATGGGGATGTGAGTATGGACTGCTTCTGTATCTATCAGAGAGTGAGAGAGAGGGTGGGGTGAGTGACCAGTCTTTCCCTTCAAATCAAATGAGAGGTGAGATGTGTGAGCGGAGTGTTGCACGCACGGGATGGGCCTCTCTATGCACAAATCACGATCTGTTTCTGTGCACTGCACCATAAGGCTCCCTGGTCTTCCTTCTTGCATTGTATGTCAGCACAAGGTGGGATGCACAGTTGCACCATCAAATGCGCACAAGGCATACAACCTCTGCACAAGCGACCATGAGGATTACATCAATGGGTTTCAGGAAGGGCTGCCCTCTGTATCTTTCAATCGAGTGTGAGACAGAGGGTGGGCTGAGTGTGACTGGTGTTTCTTCAATCAATTATCGAGAGGTGAGGATTGAGGGACGTTACGACCGTTGGAGTCAGGTATGTTCCCATTTCCCTATGCACCCACGAGCTGGGTTTTTGCCATCAACACATGACACATCACTTTGTTCTATACACTGCACTATAAGGCTCCCTGGCCTTTCTCCTTGCATCTATGCCAGACAGGTTGGACGCACTGATGCACCATCAATTGTGCACCCTGGCATACTACCTCTGTACCATTCCTTTGTCGATTTCTAAACCGGGTGAGAGCTTTGGGTTTTCATTCTTATTTCCTCGAGTGATGTTAGTAATGGGGTGAGTGACTGCTCTTTCAATCCATTTGAGTGATTGTGAGTTGAGTGCAATATCCCTCGTCATCGATGAATTTCATGTGATTCCTTCAACCAGCTACCTCCCTGGGTGTTGCCGCTTGGTCCCTGCCATAAAAGACGTTGGATGAGCACTGTGAAGATACCTTGTTACCTCCTCCAACTGACACAACGACACCAGACGTAACCTCGATAATCAACATTCCTCCTCGACAATGGGCCAAGTTTTTCTAACCCTACACCTTCTGTTTCTCAGTGCTGGTTATGTTTTAAGTGTGGGGACGTTTGTGGTTGTTCTAATGTGAGGTACAAAGTCCTTGATGTTTGGTTTAACCTCCCTGTTAAGGTCTTAAGTGTGGGGACGCATCCTTGCGCGTCCATGTTGCATACCCCCATGCATACACCCTCTTCTAATCATGCATCTATGCTGTGACTTTATGTTACCTTGATGGGGTCCCTTCTCCACCGTTATGTTCCATTTTACCCTGTCCTCAGAGTTGTTCCTTGACCGTTTGCCCTTATTCTTAGTTTTGCGCTTCTTTCATACGAACAGATCTTACGTTCACCAAAAGCTCAATCCAACTTTATAGCCCTGTTTGTCCCTTTGAACTGCCTATTTTTCCTTTTTACCAATTCCTATTCTGATAGACGATTCTCAAGTTATTAATTTTTGAAGTAGTTTCCATAAATTAGAAAATTTTCCATGTGAACGCATCTTTATTGCTTTGGAACCCTGATCTGATGAGTCAGGCCTGTCCTACCCCTTCCTCCTGACCTTTTTCCTTTTTATTGCATGTCCTTTCGATGCACGGTTCATCCATTACTAATTTTTGCGGATTTTCAGACCTTTTTCATACCTATTTTTTATATTTTTCCATGTGAACTTGCCCTATTTTCACCGGAATTCCAGTTTGATTTGATAGTCGTGTCCTATCTGCCTTTCCCCCACTTTTTCCTTTTCTCTTCCCCCTTTTCCGACTGTCGATTTTTTAGTTATTAATTTTTCTGAGCGTTTTTAAATGCATTTTTTGTATTTTTTCCATGTGAACCCTTCCTAGTTTTCCCTAAACTGAGTTTTGATGTACCAGTCCTGTGAATTCTTTTTTTCCAGACATTTTTCCTTTTTACCACTCGCTATTTCGACGCACGGTTTTTCCCGTATTAATTTTCGAGTCCATTTTTAGGCTCATTTTTGGGGTTTTTCCCATGTGAACACATCCTATCTCGATCGGAACTGTGTTCTGACGTGATAGGGTTATTGCACACATTGTTTTGCACGCTTTTCCTTCTTTCCATACGTCATTACAATGCGCAGATTTTCTGATATTAATGTCTGTATGTGTTTTCGGGTTTCTTTTTTGTGTTTTTCCCATGTGAACACCCTGATTTTGCTCGAGAACCGGAGTTGCATATTTCCAACATTTTCCCCTTGTCTCCCGGCCCATTTTTCCTTTTTATGGATTTTTGTTCCGACAAATGGTTTGGATTTTATTAATTTTTCTTTATTTTTTCCATTAACCATGTTTCTCGCCTCGCACATGAACGCGCCTGTTTTTGGTTTTACGTGCCTCGAGATGCCCTGTGGCGTCCGTGGCTCATGCATCCCATCCCTGTCCATTTGAACCCGTCATTGCAAATTTTTTTGCCCCTGCACGCGCATGCGCACGGGCCGGGGATGTGTTCTTTTCTTATTTTTTCATTATTTGATATCAAAAGAAAAAAAAACTATACACACAATTTTAAAAAATCTAACTTTTAGAAAAAAAAAGAAGAAAAAAAGAGAGAAAAAAAACACACATACACATAGATCCCAAAGGAAAATCCATATTTTTAAAACAAAAACACCAAAAGGAAAAAGAAAAACAAGAAAAAGGAAAAATCAGAAAAAAACAATGAAAAAGAAAAGAAAAGAAAAACTCTACGTACCTGTGCGTTGGTTTCTCCTTCTTCTTCCTTCTCTTCCCTCCCCTTCCTCCTCTCCAGCCCCTCCTCCTCCTTCTTCTTCTTCTTTTTCTTCTTCTCCCTCCCCCTCCTTTTTCTTCTCCCTCAATTTCTTCCTCCACCTCCTTCTTCCCTTTCTCTCCTCCTAACGGTCGCCCACCTCTCCTTCTCCCTCCACCTCTCCTTCCCTCCACCCCTCCTCCTTCCTCTACCTCTTCCACCTCCTTCGACTGCCACCTGCTCCAAGAACCCACGCTCCCTCTCGAGAACCGCCGCTCTAGCCGCCTGACACCGCGCCTGACACCGCCCTGTCCCCTCGATCGACGCCACTCCAGCCGTTGCCTGACACCGTCACCTGCCCCTCAACGTCGACCCGGTCCGCCGCAGAGCCGCTATCATTCGTCGTCACCACCGGTCCTCCCCCTCCTCCTCCTGCACCACCACCAGCTTCTCCCCCCTCCTCCCCCTCCTCCTCCTCCTCCTCCTCCTCCTCCCCACCACCTCCACTTCCTCCACCGCCTCTTCTCCCTCTACCACCTCCTTCCACCCTCTAACCACCCAAGGTTAGCCACTAACCTCAGATTAATTTACCACTAACCTAATTCTAATTAATCATTTAACTAAGGTTAGGTTAAAAATTAACCTAACTACACTTAGGTTAAAAACTAACCTACTTAGGATTAGGTTAACCCTAACCTAACTATAGTTAGTTAACTAACCTACCTCAGGTTAGTCCCCACCCTACTAACTACCTTAGGTTAGTTAGAACTTACCTAGCCTAACTTAGCTAACCTAGACTAACCCCAGACTAACCTAATTGACTTAGTCAACCCTAGACTAACCCAGACTAACCTAATCAACCTTGACTAACCTGCCTTGACTTAGTCTGACTTGCCTGACTTCTCTAGACTAACCTGACTTAGTTGACTCGCTTTGACCCTACTTACCAAACTAACATGATTTACATAATTTATTTGATTTAGTTAGTTTAAAAATTCATTTCAATTCAGACAAATTACAGAAAAATTTCTAAAAATTCCCCCAGATTTTTGCAGTTTTTTGGAAAAAAATTTAGGTGGAAATTTCAACACCCAAAATTACAGAAAATTACATATTTGATAATTTATTCAAAATTACCTAAAAATACAGAAAACTTATTTAAAATTAGTAAAAAATACAGAAAAAATTCTTTAAAATTCCAAAAAAAATCCACCCAACCCCTTGACATTTTTCCATCAATTTCTCACTTTAAAATATTTTCCTACAAGGCACTAATATTCTTTGAACAAAAAAAAAAGAATAAACATACAAATAACGTACTTATTTTCATAACATAAATTGTGGATATTTCCTAAATGGCTGAAATTTTATTTTTTTCATTCATCACATATCCATATTTACTCGAACAAACACAAATAATAAAATAAATTAACCAAACCACACTCTACAACCAACACAAACACACCTAAAATACCAAACAAACAAAATATAAAATTAATTAAATAAAAATAATTAAACAAAAAATAATAATAAATCATAATATTAAAAATGGACAAACCCACTAAGGCGTTTTCTGTTTTGTTCAGTTAGTGGTCTTTAATTTTGTTTGACTGGATTCATTGCTTTTGGGAAACTCTTCCGTGCGCCTTCAGGCCATTGCATACACACCCCTTCCAGGTATTTATTTTGTAAGCTTTATTTATTTTTATTACCTCCTTAATCACAAATTAATTGCTAAAATGAACTCTTTATTCACCCACATTTTCCACGCGCATTCGCGCTAAACACACAATTTCATAATTTAAAAATCAACCAGCCGTTCACTTTGCACGCACTACGTGTGCTTAATAGGCACCTTAATTTGTAATAAAAATGAACAGCCATCACGAAGAAGCATGCACTAGCAAAAAAGCGGTCCACATCACTCTTAATTTTTAATTAAGGAACTTGCATTTAGAGACCCAGTCTGGGAATTGTAGTCCGGGTTGCGTTAACGTGCCGTTTTACTTAATAATTTGTAATTAATATTTTAAGAAGGAACCGCCGTTTTCTTATTAAGTTTTATAACCTAATAAAATGGCACCCATTGTTAATAATTTATTAAAATGAACCCTTCATTAAAATAATTCCCCCTCACTACACTTGTTTTTCTTTTTTTTAATAAACACGCTTCATGGGATGGGCGCGTACAAGTCTCTTAGTTGACACTGATGGTCCAGGTTATGGTCAAGTCTTGATGTACATTCTTATGGTAGTCTGGTTTGTCTATGTGTTACGATTACGTGTATGGTGTGTAGTTCTTTCTTTCTTGCCTGATATGGGGATTTGGGTGCTTGAATGTTGTATCGCATGAAGCTTTCGGTTGCATATGTGTAGAGGTCATGCCGAAATTTTTCTAAGATGTGTATTGTCTGGGGTGGTAACTGGGTTAGTTACGTCTATGTTAGTATGAGTGTCCTTCTTTTGGATTGATTTCTTTTTTATAGCCCTTTGGTTGTTTTGCAGGCATTCTTTGTGACTGTCTGTGTTGTGGTGTGTGTGTTTACCATCTGAATGGCACCTCACACTCCTCCCCCTATCCAATATGTCCCATTGGTTAGTAGGGATTACTCTTCCCTACTTACTTTTGAGCCTCTCACGAAGGCAGGACTTGCGACTTTCATGGATGCCTCATTCCCCTTGATTCCAGAAGATCCATCCATGTGTGATGATTTCCTTGCTTCATATAGCAAGAAGTCGGGATTGGTCCGTGGTACTTCCATGACATTGACACCCCGCAGGTTAGGGAAGGCTTTGTCACTTCCCTACAAAGGAGAGCCCTTTGTTACAGCTTGCCAACTATTCTCTAACGATGAGATTTTGAAGCTGCTACAGAAACAGACCAAGGAAATTCTGGATGTCAAGAAAGTAATCAACACTTCAGAAGTCTCCTTTTCTATGATCATTCATCCTGTGTGGAAGTTGGTTTTCCAGTTTCTCCAAGACAGGTTTATGCATGCCAAAACACCATCCCATTACTTGTCCAAAGAGCTCTTTACAGCTTCAAGGATGGTCTTAAATGGAGTCGCTATTGATTGGAGCACTTACCTACTCACAAAGATGGATCAACATTTCGTCAAAGTAACCAGGGGCAATGTTACAAATGTCACCTATGGATCCTACATGTCTGCTTTCTTGACCTATTCAGGTTTAAAGAAGAGTGTGCCTCCACCTCCTCCATCTGATCCAGTACCTCCCCCTCCACCTTCAGAAGAGTCAGAACCAATTGATATAGAGGATCTGGATTCTCCTCCTCCACTGGTCATACAGCGCAAATGCTTGAATCGGGTGGCAGATAAGCCTCCTTTAATTCTTCCTTCAGTTACAATTCTTGCTACATGTGGCATTGATCTCCCTGCTTATCTCACCTGTAACAACCTGTTCAGAGCACATAGAGGGGGTTCGTTGGATATATCAGTCTCTTCGCTGAATAGTCTAGTGTTGGAAGATGCCATTCCATTCCTATGTAAAGACATCCAGAGTTCAATAGAACTGTCAGTGACAGCCTGTGTTCAACAGTTGTATGCTTCATTTTATGAAGAACTAATGCAGTCCAAAGACCAGTTGCATAAGGCAACATCCGAGTTAGCCTCTGCCAAAGACACCCTAGCAGATCTGTTTAAACAAATGGAGCAACAAACCCATATGATTGAGACCCAAAGAAAAGAGATATATTCTTTGAAGATTCAGTTAACAAAAGCTCAATCAAAGGTCACTAAAATCTCAGAGGAGAAGGAGAGGATATCCAAAGAAGCGCAAGAGTCTCAAACTCTTTTAGATGTAAAACTCTCAGCCTTACATACTACTAATGACACAATGGAATCACAAGCTTCCCAAATCACGCAGTCGCAAGACGCATAGTCACGGTCTATTCCTCCAAGCCCTAATGTTCCACTGATCCCTTCTCTCTCATAGCAGGACTTGGCAATTCTTCACAGACAAGTTACCTTATGTCCTTTATTCCAAGATAAGATGGAAAGATTGCAGTCTAGGATGGATCTGCTATGGTCTACGTTTGAGCATTTCCAGGAATATGTTCCTCCGGACCATTCTTTCTTTGTCCACTATCAATTGCAAAAGTTGTCCTTTTACATGAAGCTTTCAACGATGGATCTTCCTCTTCCAAAGGATGGTTGGAGTGGGGCTTGGTCTCCTGAGTTGCTGATAGAAGTGGTCCGTATGGTGTTTGAAGATTTTGTTAGGATGGATATCATGTTGCTGTTATATATGTATCTACGGGGAGATCTGTTGATTCCAGATGAAGTGGATATGGCCTGGTATGTGGGAGATGTGGTTTTACAAGCTGTTTTGTATGTCAACTATTTGGAGTTGCGAATAGATGACATGTTCCAGAGTTACTCCTCAAAAGTGGCTACTTGCCCTGATAATTATTCGCACTCCATGATTGATTCTTTGGTCCTGAATCAATGGCAGAACACAACTTCTACCTATGTACAGAGCACTAACCAACTGAGGGTGGATCTCTTAGTTCACCTTTCCAAAAATAATCCATTTGATTCAACCTTTTTTTATGTCTATCAGAGAATATCTATCTTAGGTCCCTCTGTTCCTAGCCTACTGTATTACCAACAAATGGCTCACCGTTATGATATCTATCTTTCCCTCTATCAAACTAATTCAATAGCAATCTTACCCCTTCTTTTCCAACCTTACTCTTTTCCTCAAATTCCCATATTTACATATTGCTCTTTTATTGAAGATAGAGTATTTTCCCCTTCTCCACCATGCCCTTCTCCATCCATTCATGTACCTTCTACCTTTCCTATTTATCAATTAACACGCTTCCTAACTGATTCCCTAAAATTTTCAGCCACTCCTTCTTTAACCTATTCCTCCTTTTATGATTTTTCCTACCCATCTCTTCATCCACTTTTACTTATTCCACTTCCATCTCCTGCCACTTCTATCTCTCAACCCCCTCAGTTGGTTAGTGAATATGAAGGGTTTGATCAGCAGATTACCAGAAGAAGAGGATGGAGATCGAATGATTCTCTTACGGGACCTCAGATAAACTGGCCAATAATTCCAGGAGATTGGACAATTGCCAGTCAAGCATACCAGAACTACCTTCATTTTTCTCACCAATATTCACAATCTCTGGATCCTTCGGTGAGATTGACAGCTCATTTTGCTTGGTATCTAGCATATATGCATAGGCAATCCCATAATGATCAAAAGGCCATTTCAAAACTTTGTATGAATGTCAATGTGAACATTGACTCCCACCAGTTGGATGCCCTATATTTTCAGGCCCCATGTCTCCCTAGCAGATACCTTGTCTTGCTAGAAAGGATATGCTGCTTGCAATTCTTTCAAAATCCTCCAAAGACATTTGTAGATGAATCCTTCTTCATGGATCGCTTTCAAAACCACCAAGCCTTCAAAAGGGATCATCTTCATTGATTCCTTTGCAATGTATCTTGGATTATTCTTAATGATATATCTCTTTTTGGAGCTATCATTCAGATGGTTGTGTGAGTGTTTGTGTATGTGTTGTAATAATTGTATGTGATGAGTTTGTGCTGATTGAGAATACTTTGTTTGAGAGCTCTTTTCGACCGATTGATGGTGAATTAAAAGCCTATGGTGGAAAGTTGAAGAGAACCTCTTATATCCTTTACAAATTTGATTAATCAGATGAGTTAATGAATAATAGAAGTTTTCCTTTAGTAGTATTTTCTATCAGATACATGTAATGAGTTGGGGTCGTGGTTTAAAGAGATTATTGAAGATTCTATGGAAGATAAAATTGATCTCTTTAATGAACTTATATTCTTCTTTTCCTTAGGTCGCGAGGACGCTTCCTTTCTAAGTGTGGGGATATGCTGGGAGTGGAAAAAGACTGAATTTTTGACTGATTTTTGTTGTTTTTGAGGTCTAAATGCTTTCTTTTTTATGGGTTTAGAGTGATTTATGGTTGTTAAAGGAAGTATTTGAGAGTGTTTTGGATGGTATTGATTATTTTTTGGAAGTTCATGATGATTCTCAGTGGAGATATGAGGTTTTGTGATGTTCTGATAGCTTCTGATTGGTAGTGTATACATTTTGTTTTGTTCTGATTGTCTTTTGTATGAAGCATGGATTGATGATTGATGAAGATTGAGATCTTTTGAAAGATTATTGGATAGATTTTGATAGTTTAGAATGGTTTGATTATAAGTTATGAGGTTCTGATGACCTTCTGTAGACCCTCTGTAGACCCTCTATAGAGCCTCTGTCTCTGCTCTGTCTCTGTAGTGTAACTGTACTGTAGCTGTTTTGGTACTGTTCTGTAGACCTTTTGTAAGTGTTCTATAGAATGTATGTGTGACTTTGGGAAAGTTTTCTAACCTTTGGAAAGGATGAATCTAAGTTCAAAAGAGCTAAAACAAGTGGAAGAAACAGTGCTGAAGACTGAAGAGAAGACTAAGTGACAGTGACAGTAGTGAGCTGTGAAAAGACACTGTAGTGGCTCTGGTGACTCTTCATATCAGACATACCTCTTGGGAGTTTCATCCAAGACCTAAGAAGGATTATTGAGGGTTATTATGAGAGAATTTTAGTGAGGATATGATGTACTATTTATGGAGAGAGAGAGAGAGAGCCAGAGATAGCCAATTCTATCAAAACATTGTAACCGTATATGAGAGATTGAGAGAGAGAACTATGAAAACATTGAAGAAGGATAATATGTGATTGATTTCCATTCAAAGATGGTGTATTATTTTGTGTTCTTTGTTATATTTATGGATTCTATGAAGATGTTGAAGATTATGGTTGATTCTATCAAATCCGTGGGAGATATCTACTATGATGATGCGTGAAGATTTGTTGTTTTCTTTGTTTTGATGATCAAAAGAATGAAATAAAAGCTTGTTGATGTTACAATATAGATTTTCTTGCAAGAGAATTCCCTTTTCCTTGGTGTTTCTCTTGGGGCTCCAACAAGGGTAAGTTGTCCTCTAATGATGGTGATAGATCCCAAATCTTGGTGATGCAGGTGGAACCCAAGTGTAATTGGAGGTTAGTCCAACTTTGAAAAAATCTATCCACTCACTCAACCCCTAGGTGAAATCCATTTCCACCTTCACTAAGATAACACAACCCTTTTACCCTTTAAATTGACATCCCTCCTAAGAACTTGTTTCCCCACTTGCTAGATTTATCATAACCGAGAAGCAATGTAGCATGCCTAGTGCTTGAAGAGTAAACCCAAAGTGATAAGATTTAGGGTTTAAGCTATGGTTAAGGCTCTTGATAGGGGTTTTGATCAAATTTTATGGTAGAAATCTGGTTTCTAAGAAACCTGGATCAATTTCCAAGTCACTTTACACATGTTGATTACTAATGCCTACATGCATATAGGTACCAAGATAGAAAGTACTAAGGTGGATGATGCAATTCAAACCCTAACACCTTGCAAAACATGGTTGATGACTAGGACAATAAGAACCCGAACCCAGAAACATGCAGCTAAGTGATATAAAGTATGAAAGTAAGTAATATGAAGACTGGCCTAGAGAACATAGTTATACCTTGCTAGAGACCTTGCATTCCTTGACAAGCCACACTAAGCAGCAATGAGTAGAGCCCCTCTAGGATACGAAAAGCCCTCTGGTGCAATTGTATAACTAGTTGTAAGTGCCAAGAAAATGAAGCTAGTGACCGTGATGAAATAAAAGAGAAAGTACAACTAATAGAGAAACTAGAGGCTATAGCTAGGCATATAAGGTATAATGGCCATACAAGAAGACATCTCAAAAATTGACTAATCACCCAGTAAGTACCAAAGAAGATTCATGTTCCACTCCCTTTAGCTCTACATTGACCTCATGAAGAACATCTTTAAGCACAACATCCATTTCAAGACTTAAACTCTTTCTGTTAGAACAAAGAAGCAAAATAATAATCACTCTTGCTCTTAGCATCTAAGGTGTTGTCCAAGTTGTTGGCCAAATTCTTGCATTCTTTTTTCAACTCATGAACCCTAATATGGACCAATATCTCCTTTTCTTTTGCAATAATGAATTAGTATTTGTTGAAACAAACATATCCTTGAGCATCAAATATGGATGAGATATAACACCAATGAGTCTTTCAACTACCATCTCCCATGCCTTCTTGACATCAACCAGTAGAGCATCTCTAACATCTTAAAGTTTAGATTTTAGAACCATTGACACATCAACATCAACCTCTATGTTTTTCAATATTTGCTTCTCAACCTCCTAGAAAGGCTAAACCCTTTCGTGTAATAGC
Organism: Lygodium microphyllum; assembly: GCF_053477565.2. Lineage (NCBI taxonomy): Eukaryota > Viridiplantae > Streptophyta > Polypodiopsida > Schizaeales > Lygodiaceae > Lygodium > Lygodium microphyllum. The sequence goes on from NC_141145.1 coordinate 82,598,893, forward strand.
TTATGATACACTTGCAACTGAGCATGCATCATCATCAAACTATTCATTTTAGTAATGCATTTATGTTGGGATCTAAAATAGGCCCGACACTGGCTATAAGCACTAGCTGAGCCTCTCTATACTCAAAAAACCACACTCCCTTGGCCTCGAAACCAAGAGCATATAAGGGGTGCTATAAGGTGCTCGCCCATTGGCTGCCCAGGCACACTTTTAGCGGTCTATCGAGACATGAATCTAAGCGTCGTTGCTCGGCACTCCCATGGAATGTTCCGAGTTTTATCGCCTAGGGTTTCCCAAATCCATCTCTCAACGAAACGTTCACGGCCGAACCCACTAGGATCGACCTAAAATTTGAGTTTCTAGTTGTCAAGGTCTCCTGACAGCATTCTAGCATTGGGTTTTGGGCATGCTACTTTACGCAAAGATACCCAATCCAAAGCAAATCCATACCGCACTTGCTTCAAAGAGAATGGGAAGCGAAAGGGATGCACCGCTCAACCTCTCTACCCGTAGGGCATAGTCGCATTCCGGTCCCCTAAAACGGCATGAATCGAGGTTCTATCCTAACAATTTCTAAGGTCGAAGATGGTAAACCTTGTGAGAAGCCTCCCAGTTCTCTAGGATCACCCTGCCATAGGATGGACCCGTTGGGGGTTTCGCCCACCCGCTTCCCTTAATAGCTTTAGTTTTCTAATTAGGTCCTACCACATTTATGTGTGACACTTAAAGTCAACTTCATTAATAAAGCCTTTCAGGGAACATGGTTTGTTCGCATAACTTATAGCACAGACACAAAAATAGAGCAAGCAATCTATTGATAAACAAGTTCCTTAACTTATCTTCAAGTTAATCTTTGTCTCCCGCCCATACATGAGAAATTATGTATCCCTTCTATCCAAAAGAAGTATCCCTGCTGCCTTGCAGAAGTAGCTCGTCCAAATATCATGGAACCACAAATTCAATCCTTTATCTAGAATAGGATCTCCCAACATGCCCAGATGTTGGTGGCCACGGAGGTCTTAAACTCCATTCTAGACCTAGCAAGGGGTGTCTAGAGCTCCAACTGACCCACAAGCTGTCTAGGAGTGAAACATCATTCTCATGGTTGGTCTTTTCACCACTCAACCTTTGGCCCATGAATCGACCAGTGCCGTTTTTGGATTAATCTGCGATGCGATCATGGAGGTGATCCACCCGTGCAAAATATCCTTCCTTAATTAAACCTTTTAAGAATCAAGCAGAAACAAGGCATTCATCCCTAATATCATTTTCCAAGAAACATTCCTTTATTCCCATGGCGACTTGTCATCAGAGACCGTTGCTATGCATTTACCATAAATCGCAAGCACTTGGAATAATCATCCAAACAACAAACTAACAACCAGCTGAATGTAAAAGCATTTAGGATGTTGTTCGATCAACCAACAAAACCAATTGCATTCTTTCCAAACAATGCTAGAATAGATGATATAATATTTCCATTGCATATTTGCTCTTTCCCTTGGGATCTAAGAGCGATACTATGCAAAATGTCTCTTAACACTTCTTCCTTTGGCTAAGGCATATGTTAAGGGTTCAAACACTATTCATGATGTAAGTTCTATAGATCACTTACATTGATCAATAATAAAACCCTAAATTTGGATTAGCAAAATTCATCATTATCCGACGGATCTCAAGATATCTTAGTTTTAACCCTTATGATTAATTTCTTGTACTAGCTCTTAGTCAAGTCATGAGGCAACTAGAAAATTATCCTCATACATCAAACATGTTATATGCATAACGTGTAAATACTTGATAAGATAAGTGCGAGATGATCTCAAGTAATTAGACTCCAACAGGCCTTACATTTCTAATTACTCCAACAGGCCTTGCATTGAGCTAGAACCTAGTTCTTCTTAATATTTGGGCTCTTAGGCTAAGTACTTTTGAAGTATTTAAATTTTAAACTAGTACTTTCTATTCATGATTCTCAATGTCATATTCTTATAGTAAATATGCTATTTGTAACCCTTGACTATGCTATAATCTAGCACTTGTATGCACAATCTTTTAATGTCATTCTTTTGATGACTATGCCTTTCATAACCCTTGACTAATTCTTCCTTGTAATTGCTCTACCAGAAAATAAGTCATATGTAACTAGGTGCAATTAACTTCCCTTGATATATGCACTTCACAAACTCTATCTTCCGAGTAGGTGAGATAAAATTTATCCTTTCTGATGGACTATATGCACTTCACAAACTCCATCTTCCGAGTAGGTGAGATGAAATTTATCCTTTCTGATGGCCTATCCCTTGATATATGCACTTCACAAACTCCATCTTCCGAGTAGGTGAGATGAAATTTATCATTTTCGATGGCCTATACTTGTGCATCATAGTATGGGCCCTAACATATCTTATACAAGAATCAAAGCAAGCATATATCAATTTGAAAATACATTACTTACGACTGATATATCGCAATTGGATTGACAATAATGCCTTCGTTTGAAGCTTCGTTGCTGGTTGCAGGATTGCCATCCGCCCGCAATATTCTTCGCTTGGAGGCCATCGTTCGCAAGTAGACTCAAGAGATTAAGAAGGTGAAATAGATTCAAGATAGGAGAGTGTAAGAGAAGATGGTTAAGTCGAGGATCGAGATAGAGGAAATTGTGCAGCCTCTTGGGGTAACCTCTCTCTCTCTCTCTCTCTCTCTCTCTCTCTCTCTCTCTCTCTCTCTCTCTCTCTCTCTCTTTTAAGAGCTCCCTAAAAATCTCTTGGAGGGGTATCCTTCTGTCTACCTCTCTCTCACAGCCTCTCGAGGTCTCCTTCTATGCTCCCTTGTGCCTCCCCATGCCTCATATTTATAGTGAATTAGAGAAGAGGGCTTGTGACTGAGAAGTGGAGCTCTTTGTGGAGGGGAATCTTGGAAAGATCAGTGATCTAATGCTTAGATCATAAATCTGTTGGTTCCATTGGCTTCGAAAGGGGGATAAAATTCCAAGACACTTGGTTAGAAAGCTCTCAGTTTACTCCTTCTTTTCTCTGTTCGAAGTGTGTCTACTACCTATAGACTGCGATCGCGGTGCTCTTGATTTCGCAAATCCCTCTTTTTTTGTATTAAATCTCCAAACTAACCAAAACCTCACTTGCTTTTCTTTTACATGACATCCAATTCTAGAAATTCCCATATCTCTTTAGGATATTTACAATAAGTAATATCTAAAATATCTAAGATATACTAGTCTTATCCAAAAATCTAATATTTTTAGACCATCCAAACTATACACATTAACCTAGTGATTAATATAACTCATAAGTCTCGTTCACATTGCAATTTACGTGAAGGATGGCTACAGTCCTTGTCAATCCGATAAAAATATCGAATTTACGACTCTCGATTTTTCTAAATAAAATATTTTAATTAAATAAAAATTATTAGTTATTAATGTTAGTTAGGTCTTACCTTAGTTAGTCTTTAGTTAGTAATCTTACTAACTTATTATTTGACTAACTAACTTTCGAACTAACCAACTAACTTTTATTGTGTGGAAATATTACACACACTACCCTAACTGCTATCGTGAATCTTGTGTTTGGTTTGAATTGTAGTCCAACACTCCTCAAAGGAATTCTTACACCTCAGGGATTGGCCCCTCGATGTGCCGCTAACACAAATAACACATTCGTCACAAACTCCACTCTCATTTTAGAACGTTCTAGGAGATAAGATATTTCCTCACTTAACAGTTTTCCAAGGAACCTGAACGCCTATCTCATAACTCCACGTGGGTCATATGTATAAGAAACCAATTGCAATGCATCCAGGAGTTACCATGTGATATGCGCAATACAAGTGTGAATGCCATAGTGCTCAAGCATTTTAGGATTCATAAATCATCATTGTAAAGTGCAACAAACATTTCTTTCAATGATTTCAGCCTACACCTTATGCTTCGTTGCTACTAAGGGTCAGCCCCGAGCATCCTCGTGGTGCTTGACCCCCTTAAACTTACTTTATAAATGTTTTATATGGTATGCACAAACAAATAGATCAGAACTTTGAATGTTCTCAATAACTAATCAACATCAAAACCCCTCTTCCCCCTACCATTTAGGTTATGCATCATGTGTTTTTCTTGTAAAAAGTAGTAAAAATAGACTTTAACATGAAGGTATGGCTGAATTGAGGCTTATTTCTCATGCTACATCCATGCCATACATTCAGAGACATAAAGCATATTTTTTCTTAAATTTCTAGTGTTAAAAACTCATTTTTTCCATTTTTTCACTATTTTTATTTATTTATTTAAATTAAAAATATTTTATTTTGGATTTATGAGTTGGGAGTGATCACAATTAATGATCATTGGTTTTATATTCATTTCTTCTCCATATGAACCCCAAAATCACAATAAACCCCCAAAATTTATCATTTTCATAAAAATCGCATAGTTACAGGTTTTACATGTTTTGATGTAAATTATTAAATGACTAAATTTTTTGGTTTTCTTCAAGATTTGTGATAAATTTCAGCATTATCAATCAAAGGCATCCATTTACAAACAATTTCATCAAACATCTTTCATAAAACAAATGAAATGATTGTTTACGGATAGAAACCCGATTTTCAAGATTCGTGTTTCATGGTTGGGAGCCCGTTGATGCTCATTTATGGCCATTGACGCTCTCTCCAACTCTAATCTATGATGTAATCCTCTCCGGTACAATTATTCCATCAGCATCTCGCATCCAACTCCTTCCCCTTCTTCCATAGGATCATGCATGTGAAGAGCCATCAACAGGAGAGAGGAGAGAGAAATCCTATATTTCAAAATTCGCCACCAGGCAACCATTTTCTAATTGGATACCAATGATAAGGAGTGAATAATTGCAGGAGATGGTTGTCATGATCTATTGTAGGGGCAGGGGTTCTTTTTAGCCTCCATAGCCCCCCTCTCTCCAAAATCGGTGCCGCAAGGAGGGGCATCGTTTTTTGAGTGATGCCATTTTACCCCCCCCCCGTCCAACTCAAAAAAATTTTAAGGGGGCCAATTGGCCCCTCTAAAGGCTATGCCCATCACTTTTGTTTCTTTTGCCCATTTTAGTCTTGGCAATGTCTGGTCACTCATATCTCGTGTGCCGTCCGGTGCCCGAATCCAGATCCAAAAAATCTTGCATGTTCGACTTGACATCCCAAAAAGTTGGGAAGCCATCTCTCTTCAATCTAGTTGTCTAAAAATTACTAAAAATTTTCAACCATGGCAACAGCTAAAGTTTTGCATTTCTGCCTTCCTTGGTCTCCAAATTTGTTGAATCTTCATGTTCCACTTCCATTGGCTTTTAATTCTCACCTAAAATTTGCATTAATCCTCACTTTACAGGTCTTTAAAATCTGCTCTCAATTTGCTTCAAAGTTCTCGAGTCCATTTCTCAAAAAAAGTATGGGGCATCTTATCCTTTGCAACAACCTACTCCAATGTTACAAATTGCTCCTCATGTCTCAACTTCATGACATCAAATTCCTGCTACTTATGCTATAGCTACCACACCAAGCTCTCAAATTTCAATTCCTAATCATGAAGCTACTACACCAAGCTCTCATACTTTAGCTTCTAATGATGAATTTGAACCTACAGCTTTTTAATCAATGCCATTGACTGAGTAATCCCCTTATCATGATGTTGCATATAACCTATAATTTTGTGCATGACATCAAACACATCTGTCATATTGCCAATTATCAAGGATTAGCCACCAAATACCAAGAAGAACAAGGGACATTGGCCTCATGAACATCTACATGATCTCCCATATCTTGACCCTTGTCATGATGTTCAAGTTCATTAAAAACATGCTGCTACTTATCATTCTGCATATCCATACTTTTTAGCCAAATTTTCCCTATATTCATCTTCTTCTTGAGATGTATTTGGCCTTTTGACTTAGGCATATGCAAATTGTCCTCTTTTCATGCATCCACAGAAACATCACTCGCATCATCAATGTTAACCTTATTGAAAAATTCCTAGGCCACCTATTTAGCATAAGGCTCTTCATGTCCAACTTGTAGAAGGTCTCTATAAATAGCATGCTTATGAGCATCACCACCAAACATGACATTAGTAGCATCGTCCTACTGAAATTACTCACTACCATAAAATGTATCATCAATATTAATTGCATTATCCTACCCACTATTTACATTTATCTTTAGAATATTTTTTAATGCCAATTCATGAAAATTCCTGGCATACTCATAAAGTGCAGGAAAATTACAACCCATTCAAGACTTAGAAAAAACTTTCTTTGACTTAGAGACTTTGATCTCAGTCATTATTCTCACATACATCAATCTTGCCCAATCTGGTCTACCAACATGCTCAGCATAATGTGTGATACCATATGTCTCCCATGCAATGCTATCAATTTTGATGAACATCATAAACCTTTCCATAAACCACCTAAGTTGGAGCTTTCAAACTACTATTTTTAGGAGTTACCTCACTATCCTTAGGCTGCCCATGATTGTTATCATCCCCATACTCAACATTGTCATCATCTTCCATGTCTACTGCCCTGGCATGTTTGGAGAGCATTGTAGATGATCACTAAGTGTGTGTCATTGTGTTTACAATAGCATGATCCTAGAAGATTGATGGTTGAGAGCGGATTTTTGAGCTCAGGATGTGCCTAAAATTTGCCAAAAAATCCAGAATTTAGGGAAAAAATATTCAACATCGAAGGTGGTAGCTCTAGCTAGGACGATTTTAAGCACCAAGTGAAATACGACTCTTAAAAGGCGCCCGAGCGACACTTGTTGATTTTTGATAATTTTTTAGGCTGCCGTGCGGGTTGTCAGGAGTCGCCAGCCAATGCGGGATGTCAAGCCGGATGCCCAAGATTTTTCAGAGCTGGATTTGGAGCCCAGACGAGGAAATGGCCAAGGAAACGGTCAAGATGCGAAGAGTGGACTTATTTTTGGCCAAAGTGGGCATGACCTTTGGGAGCCCAAGACATTTTATGCCACATGACATCAAACATGCAAATCGTGGAGAGAGAAGAGGCATGAAGAAGGCGCCTGTTTCATGCCGATTTTTGCGCCATGATGTGGAGGGATGGAGATCCCAGCCTGCAAACAACCCACCCATTTGATCATGGGGCTTGACTACCTTCTCCCCGCTGCTGATCATTTCGCTGCCCTTCGCTCGAGCAATGATGGCATGGATGAAGAACTCTGATTTTAGTATTTCTCTCTCCTCCCTCTCTCTGCCCTAAGGGGCTGTTCTTGTGTGCAAGAGGAAAATGAAGAATGGTGGAGGAAAGCTTGTCCGGATGAGACCGGATTGCTTCCAGATCAATGTAGACATGAAGAGTTCTGAACTTGAAGATGCTGTGCATTGAATGAGGGCTGACACGCAGTCCCGTAGAAAAATCGAGATCCCGAGACACAAAGCCTAAGCGGTAATTCAATTTTTATGAAGAAAAAATGAGTTTTTATGCTATTTGGTTGATGAAATATTGTTCCCATGGGTTGATTATGCATCAAGATGTTGTTTTCTACAAGTTTTATCAATTTATGCTCTGAAAATCAAAAAATCATAAGTGATATGGCTGAAATTAATAGTAAAAAACCCGTAAAACACGCGTTTAAGGGTTAAAATGGGGGTTTTTTGCAAAATAAAGGGAAAATATGAGATATAACATAAATAAAACCTAAAATTTTGCTGTCAAGAAACCTAAGGGCCACAGCCCACAATCAATTCTAATTTCTAGTCATTTTTTATTGAAGAAAATAGAGGAAAAATACCAAAAAATGGTGAAAAATGGGTTTTAAATGGGAGAAAATTAGCAAACGATAAAAGGAAAATTTCAAAAAATTATGTAAGTGTTTGTGCAATGTATAATGAAGGTAGAGCATGAGGTTGGCCTCGGTTTACCCTTTTTTATATGTTTTTGTCCGTATTTATCGCTTTCTCTATAAAGAAATACAAATAAAATGACTCTTTCACCTATCAATGAATGCAAAACATTAAACAGTAGGGTGAGAGGGGAGTTTGAGTGTTAAAGTATGATCTTAAATCTGATTTATGTGTTGCATCATGCCTATAGGCCATTGTTTTAAAATAAAAGAAAAGGCAGCATGAGCGTAAGGCTCGGTGTCTCTCCTCATTTCAATACATAAACGTTAGTATGGAAATCATGAAAAGGTTGGTTTCACACGATACACAATGCTGATTTTCTTATGTTTGTGCACTAAACCATTCACATTATGCACTATGCATGGTTCATGGTATCAAAGGAAAATCTCCTGGACTGCATAGCAATTGTTTTCTTAGGACTTTGACCCGCGATTGAGAGTGTGAAGTTATCCCTTGTCGTAGGATAGAGGGTCGGTTTCCTAAGGGACTGTGAAGTGAGGAAGCATGGTATATCTCTTGGAAATACGAGAAATATAACATAGAGGAGTTTTTGTTTGTTTGTGTTATATGTCGAGCAATGCATCAAAGGGCCAATCCCTACGATGTAGGAGAGTTGCAATGGGGCCGCAGTGTTCCTACCGTGAGGTTGCCTCCATATGTGTGTGATCGTGGCATTGCCAATGTGTATGGGTTCTCCCTCTGAGGAGTTTAAGGGAAATGTTGGACTATAAACTATAAACGCATGAACTAAGCTTTGGGACAGTGTGTCCTTTAGTATTAGATTGACGCTCCTGGTCCGTGAGGCCATGAGGGTGTTTGTGTGTCATGAATATGACGTCCGGCTAGTGCTATAGCCAATGCCAGCCCATTTCAGGTCCTATTAGTGGTGCGGTTTCCGGGAGCTGCCTATAAGTGGTGGTTTTCATATCTAGGGTTTCTAGGGACCAAAAGGAAGTTGGTTTATGTCCTCTGACAAGGACCGTCAAGCCAAAATCCAAAAAGCAGAACGTACTAAGAGGGCTAGACAGCGGTTAGAGATTGTAAGTCGTTATTCTCCTCAAAGGAGTAGCCCGATACGTATAAGAGGCAGTGGTCTTAGTAACCCAACTGTTCCACATAGTCCATTAGGTGTAGGAGGAAGCGTAAGTTCTTCCTCTTTTTCACTGAGTCTACCCACTTCGAGTGGGGGTGTGATTTCGACAGTTCAAACTCCCATTGCTAATCCGATTGTCACCATGGCACAACCTATTGCAATTCCAGCAGGGATGCCGGATTTACCAGCTTTAGGAGGTCCCTTGCCCATTTTTAATGGGTTAGCTGAAGAGGATGCGGAATTTCACATTTGTGAGTTCCAAAGATTGATGTTCAATTATTGCATCCAAGATGAGGGACATCTCATGATGTTATTTAATATGACATTAAAAGGAAGGGCTACGGTATGGTATCACAGCATAGAGTCTGAGACCATAACCACAATTGATCAATTCTATGCAGCTTTCCGAGGAGAATATGCCCCTGAAAGAGGTGGCCAATATTGGTTGCGTGTCTTGAATGTAACACGCCAAGACCCTCATGAGAAATTGAAAGCATATACCAAGAAGCTGAAGGAAGTGTTTTGTAAGTTACAAACTTACATTCCCATCCCTCCGACTGCCCAATTGCAATACTTTTTGCATGGGTTGGATTTTAATATCCAAGTATAATTGAGCAGTGTGGCCTTGGCAGATATAGACACCGCTATTACGCGGGCAGAAGGAGTAGAAGCACGATTACAAAAAGCCTACTCCTCTCGAATGAATGTTAATGCAGGTTTAGTACCTGGAGGCAATTCATCATTGACGAATGGAAGTCAAGGGATGCCTATGACTAACCCTAATGGGAGAGGGAGCGTGGTTCAGAATGTACCTTTGCTGCGAGCTCCTCCCAGTGTGACTATGCCTATGGCAAGTCAGTTGGCTCCACCAAATGTTGAAGGCCAAGTTTCGAATTCTAATGTTGTTCCTGTGAGTCAACAACCAATGCCAAATCAGATTGTTAGGCCAATGGAATGATAGGTCGACGATCGAGGTTATGAGTCCAGTGCATCTAATGTCCTTGGCAAAGTTAAGGATATGATGAAGCATTATACCGACATGATTTCCGAACAATATCGACAAATAGCTGTTGACGTTAATTTCTTGAAGAAGCAGCAAAATTTGATAGGGAGTTGACGCCCTGAAGAGGGTGGACCCTCTAGATTCAGTTGTAAGTGGTGTGGTGGAAAACATTTCCCTAGAAACTGTCCAAATGTTAAATGCAATATTTGTGGGAAGTCGGGCCATTTAGCTGCTACATGTTGGAGTAAGATTAGTTCCCTCCAACAAGGGAGGAGACAGTCGGGCCCAGTGAATCATAGAGCGCAAGGAAATAACTTGCAACAGAATGATGCACTAAGACAAATATTGCAAAGGGGAAAGACCACTGTAGAAGAGTTGCCACAAGGCAACGGAGTCAGCCTTATTAAGGCTGTACGAGTCAATGATGCTGAAACCTCTAACTTAAGAGTTATGACAAGAGGCCAAAAGGCTAAAGAGGTTGACAAATATAAGGAAAAACCGGTTGAGGGAAACCCTAAACAAGGGAATAAGGGGACGCAAGTCCAGAGTCCTAGCATGGAAGGGGGACCGCTAAGGCTGGTTGACAGAAAAGGCGACCCTAAGAAGGATGAAGAAGTGCCAAGAAAGAAGGCAAGAGCTAAGAAATAAGCACCCAAACCGGTCCAAAGACCAAAAGAGAGGATGGTTTGGCGAGAAAAGAGAGCTTTGGCTACCTATCATGACTTTGATTTAGCAAGTTCTCTTTGCGAGGTTAAACCAGATATGAACCTCTTGCAATTGATTAAATTATCTCCAAGAGTACGCAAGGAATTTAAGAAGATCCTGCGTATTGGGTATATTGTAGATCCTTTGGGCATAGCACGAGTAGGGGAGGACTAGTTTGATCATGCTGAAAAGAATTGCCCTAGGGTTCCAGCATATGTAGATGGAATATTGGTGGAACATGCCATTGTAGACACGGGATCCTCTGTCAATATCATGAGTTCAGAGTTGATGGAGAGGTTGGGTCTAGGCATCCAAAAGGACAGCTCCACCCTTCTTAGAATTGCTGATGATAGTCTGAGACAACCAGAAGGTTGCGTTACTAAGGTCCATGTTACAGTTGCAAGTGTAGAATGCTTCTTGGACTTTAGGGTGATAAGATTTGCAGGATGTCCTAGCTATCAAGTTTTGCTAGGGAGGCCTTGGATCTTATGAACAGACTGTCAAGTTGATATACCCGTCGGTCAAGTGGTTCTAGGTAGAGGTGCTAATCAAGTAATAGTCGATGCTTACCCTGAGTCTCCTCAAAGTGAGAGAGCTCCTTTATCTTCTATTGAATTAGAAACAACAGACGATCCATCTGGTAGTGAGACATCATCCAGTGATGAATCTAAAGAGGGGTCCACTACAGAGGATATCTATCAGATAACTCTAAATGAGCCGATAGAGCCACAAGATAGGATAAGAGACGCGGATGTGATTGAGCTAGACCTTGGTACGCTGAATGATTTGCGGCCAATTAAATTAGGTTCCATGCTCACTTCAGTAGAAAGGGAGGACTATGTGTCCTTGATTCAAGAACTCCGCGACATCTTTTCTTGGAGTTATGATGAGCTGAGAGACATTCCTCCCAGTCTAGCTATTCATACTATTCCTGTAAAAGAAGGCAGTCGTCCTGTGCGTCAGAAAGTAAGGCGTATGCCTTGTGAACTAAGGGACGGGTTGTTTGAGGAGTTATAGAAGTTAAGGAAAGCTGGGTTAATCTTTCCTGTATAACACACAGAGTGGTGTTCACCAGTTATCAGGAAGAAGAAAAACAACCAGATCCAACTATGTGTAGATTTTAGAGAGCTGAATAAGTAGACGGTTAAGGATTACTACCCGTTGCCATTCATTGACCAGATTTTGGATCAATTAACGGGTAGGGAAATATACTCATTTATGGATTGCTTTGCAGGATATAACCAAATGGCAGATTGCAGAAGAGGACAAGTTGAAAACAACTTTTATTACTGTCTTTGGTACTTTTGTGTACCATGTGATGGCCTTTGGTTTGTGCAATGCACCTGGATCGTGGCAACGAACAGTAGACAAGACCTTTGGTGACATCTCCCCAGATGAGCTGAAAGTATTTATTAATGACTTGGGGGCAGCCACTGTAAGGGAAAGGATGTTGGTTATTTTAAGAAAGTGCTTTGAGCGCTGCAAACAATTTTGTATCGCTCTTAATCCACGAAAGTGTGTCTTTGGAGTGCCTTACGGGCTATTGCTAGGTCATATGGTCAGTTCAGTAGGAATTGCAACTGACCCTGAAAAGATCAAGGTCATAGTTGCTATGAGTCCAGCACGCACTCCGAAAGATGTTCATAGCTTTCTGTAATCGATAGGGTACTATCGGAGGTTTATAAATGCCTTGGCAAAAAGGACGTTGCCATTAACGAATTTATTATCCTTTAGCTGTCTATTTGAATGGAGCGACCCTTGTAAGGTAGCTTTTGAGGATGTGAAATAGGAGCTAGTAAAAGCACCCGTTTTAAAAGCACCTAAAAGAGGCGAGGTGTTCTATATATTTTCAGTAGCCACCATGCATAATATTAGTTGCTGTTTAGCCCAAATTTGGGAGGAAAAGTGGTATCATCTGATAGCTTTTGCTAGTCGAAAATTGGGCATTTCAGAGATTAACTATACCTACATGGAGAAGTTGTGACTTGCAATGGTCTTTGGACTAAGAAATTTAGGCACTACATCCTCTATGAAAAGGTAGTGTTCTATACGAAGGCGGAAGGGCTTAGATTGCTTATGAACAAGCTGCAGCTGCCTGATCGTCTGGCAAAGTGGTTAATCACTTTGTAGGAGTTTGATTATGAGATTAAGAGTAAGCCACCAAGACTGTAGGGTATTGTGGAATGCCTTGTGGATTTTGGGGAGCCGAAAGAGATTTTGGCTGAAGGAAGTGATATTGAGGAAATGTTTAAAATTGATACAGCTTCCATTCCATCTTGGTATGCTGCTATTACGCATTATCTATCAACAGGAGAGATTGGAGCTGGTTTGTCAAAATAAAAAAAGAGGAAAATCAAACAACATGCATTGAAGTTTTCCTTGATCGCAGGGACACTACATCGACAGGGTGTTGATGATATCTATCGCCGATGTGTGATGCCTGATGAGGTTCCTTTCATCTTGGAAGAGTGCCACGACTCTGCATGTGGAGGGCACTTTGCGGGACGGTTGACGGCACAGAAAGCGTTACGAGCTGGATATTGGTGGCCGTCCGTCTTCCAAGATTCTTTTGAGTATGTTAAGAGATGTGATACCTGTCAAAGACATGACAGTAGAGAAAATAGGAAACGTCCACTTATGCCTATTATGGCTATCCTTCCATTTGAGAAGTGGGCATTGACTTTGTGGGTCCTATTACCCCGTCGTCTACTACCTAGAAGAGGTACATTATAGTAGCAACTGATTATTTCACAAAATGGTTAGAAGCACATGCAACGAGGCAGGACAATGCAAAAGAGACTGCAAGTTTTCTTTTAGAGCAAATTATCTGCCGTTTCGGTCCACAAAAAGAATTATGGCGGACCGTGGAACCCATTTTTTGAACAAAGTGATTAAAAGGTTTACTGAAGCTTGGCAAATTAAGCACAATAAAATGACCCCTTATAATCTGCAAGCAAACGGACAAGTTGAAAGTACTAATAAGCAGCTTGTGGGTATCTTGTCTAAAATAGTCTCTGAGAAGAAACGAGACTGGGACAGGAAGTTGTATGTGGCAGTATGGGTGTACAATACAACGTTCAAGCGAGCTGCCGCGGCCATACTCCATTTAAATTGGTTTATGGAGAAGAGTGTGTTACCCCTTGAAATCTAGTTGCCAACCATATGGTTTGCAATTGACCACTCTTTGGGAGATGAGGATTCCCTTTTTGAACATTTCATGACCATAGCCCACCTAGATGAGTTGAAGTTGCATAGCTTATTACACTAGGAGGTAGCTAAACGTTGGATGAAGTAGTTGCATGACCTTAGAGTGAAGAAGTATACCTTTAAAAAAGGGCAATTAGTTCTGTACTACGATGCGCATAGGGAGTTGTTTCCAGGGAAGCTGGAACCTAAATGGGATGGGCCCTACAAGATTATTAGGATAGGGAAAAATAGGTCTATGACTTTATTAGCTAATCTACAGGGAGTAGAGTTTAAAAATAAGGTTAATCTTAATAATATTAAACCTTATTATTTCTAAGTATGCTAATACAAAGAAAATGCATTGCAGGTCCATGCTGGGGATGATTTGAGACCTGCAAAAGAGCTTAAAGCTGGTTGATGGGGCAGTTAATCCCTTATTTGGAGCACCCATATCTAGAGCAGAGATACCATCAGGGGAAACTTATCTGGTGGAGCAAAGGATACAAAGTGATTGAGCAAGAAGACAGAACCTTTGTGTGGGAGATCAAAGTCTTCTGCCATCACTGCTTACAACTGTTGACAAGTATCCCTGTTGAGTTCAATGAAGAAGGTGGGATGAAGCCGTTAGTTCACCCTCTAAACATGCTAAGACGGATCCATCCTACACATGAGTGGTCCCAGTAAGCTAGGAGCTTCTCCCAAGAGATTTAATGAAACATTAATTAGGAAAAACTAGGTAGAGTCGAGCGTTGACTTACCTAGGGTCAGGTCTTAAAACCTTGATAAGAAATTAGCTTAGGGGAAAGGTGCGCTGGCTGTGTCAAAACTTCGTTAAGGCTCCTTAAATCTTGACTAGTTACTGGAAAAAAGCGTTGTACTCCATGAACCAAGGGTAACTACTACGATTGCTTCAGTTAGACCAGAAGCCCTTGTGGGACACCTCTGATGGAACTAGATGATGTATCAAGACCTCAGTTGTCAAATTAGGACCTTGAGCAGGACAATCCAAAAATGACACCAGAAAATAAATAAGCCTGCAACCCTACAAGCAAACCAAACCACCCCTCAATACCCACCTATGTAGAAGTAAAACCCACCTACTCTGACTTGACTTCAAGTCACACTATGCTCTACTAATGTAGACCTCTTGTTAGTAGGGAGGAACCTTCATAGATGGCTAGTCAGTATACTGCCACTCTTACTAGGACTGCCATTCAAATTGTACCAACCCTAGCATAGACCGCAACCCCTGCCCAGATGTTCATATCATCTGAATATATTTCTACCCAAAATACGTTATAATGTCAAGCTCTTGTTACTCTTGAGTTAGTATATCTTTATGTGTGTGACCGACATTAGCTGGATACAACTGTACACGTGTGTGACATTCAATAAGTCGGTGTAGTCAGTGACTCAACCATAGTTAGTCTTGGTTAGTCATACCTATGTGTGTAAGTCTCTTTCAATGAGTATGATGGAAGAATAATGGAAGAAGAACAACAATGATCTGAGGCTCATCTTCTGCTCCACTCCGTCTCTCTCCCTCTCTTCCAACATGGTATTAGAGCCTAAAGGCTTGGTAGTGGCTATTTGACATCAAGATATCATATCTGAAGAAAATGTCATCAAAGGAGACTATGCCTGATACCCATTTTTTTTCAGAAGCTATATCTTTCTATAGAAATGGATTTTGTAGAAACGGGAATGTTGTGTTTTGTAATAACTAAGTCAATTAGACTCAAGCACAATTAGTGACCTAGTGTGTTTTCAGTTATGTATGACTAGGCTTTAGTAGACATTATGGAATAATGAGAACCAGAGAATAATGAGAGTATACTACTCTCTGTTAGAGCTCCATGTCTTTGTCTCTCTCTCCCTCTAAATCTTAAACATGGTATTAGAGCTAGAGCCTGAAGTCAAGAGCTGCATTGTGACCTACAAAAGTTCATGTGTTGGCAGCCATTGGATTAGTTGGAAGGTATGTTTCTTGCAGTTTATCAATTCACAACCTATTAACACTTCCTAGAGGGGTGTCACTTCAATGAACCCTGTTACATGAGCATTGAAAAAAAAATAGCAACAAGGTAAAAAAATCTGACCTCACAAATTGTGCCAATTTGTTGGTCATCTTCTCCTACTCCAACTCAGACATTGGCAGCCATAAACACACTCTACTATTGATAAACAACTTGTCAAAGATTGAAGAAGGCTTCATAGCATTGGTATCTTGGTTCTCAACTTGTTTGTGGGATGTTTGAATCAAACATTGTCTGGAAAACGGAGCAAGTCTATTGTTAATTATACTAATCTTGGACATGTCCGCTCTACTTGTCAGTTTGGGAAACAAGCAAGGTTTCCATTCATGAGACATGTTAGAAATAGTTCGAGAACTTTGCAAATGATACATTCAGATGTATGGAATCCTGCAATGCATCCTTTGGTGGTGTCAGGTATTATGTGTCATTTATCGATGATTTCAACATCTATACATGACTGTATATACTGAAGTACAAGGATGAGGTACTTGGCATATTCAGGGATTTTAAGACACATGCTGAAAATGATTTTGGATGTTATATCTCATGTTTGAGATCTTATTAGGTGGAGAATATGTCTCTATAGAGTTTGATAGATACTTGGCAAAATATGGCATAAAAAGACAGCTCACAAGCAGTTACACACCATAGCAAAATAGTGTGGCAAAGAGAAAGAATCATGTTCTTATGGAAGCTACCAGGGCAATGCTTAATGAAAAGAACTTGCCAAATGCTTATTGGGTTTAAGCAGTTGTCAATGTTTTTTATGTACTCAACAAAAAGGCCCCAAAAAGTTAGAAATGGAAGATAGCCCAAGGCAAGAAAAGAGAAAAAGAAAGGCAAGCTCAAAAAAATGTAGTAAAAGCCTAAATACAAAAGGAAGGGCACAATAATGAGTGCACCAAATATTCTAGCAAAGAAAGTGATGGCCGCATTGTAATCACAATAATCAGTTCACTGAATATTCTAGCAAAGAACGTGCTAGGAGCATTGTATTTTGTAAAAGAGCGCCAGGCTCCCTCCTGTGTAATTTGTAAATGAAGATGGGCATGTGTGAAAGAAACATGAAAAGAGAAAATAAACAAAGAAAGAAGACATTGGCTAAAATGGCCGGTCATGTAAAAAGGGATGGGTGTCCAAGGAGGAAGAGGGCATGTATAAAAAGGAAAAAAGGGAATGGAGAAGACCGTTCTTATGAGTGGCAAAAAACTAGATATCCTCCTCTCTTCTTCTTCTTCTTCTTGTTCTTCTTGTTTCTTGTTTACTTGAGCTTGTGATTGATAGAGCAAGCGTGAGGGAGTGAGTGTGTGAGGGCTTGGAGCTTGGGGCTTGAGGATTGAGCTTGCACCTTGGATCGTGGAGCTACCAGAGTGCTTGAGGTAGAATGAACGCAATCAAGAATGGAGATAAGCTCACTACACTTATAGGTGTGAGAGCATGTATGGCTATGTGAGAGGTAGCCGTTGCACTTGGCTTGAAATACTTGAAGCAATAAGAAGTTCGTGGGTCTTTGCGGTCAAGTGAAGGCTCACACATTTTGGTTCCATTGCCCCTCAGAGACCAACGGATTCAAGCTTTGAGTGCTTGCATGCTTCAAACCGAGTGATGAAGTAGGAGTTGAACTCCAAAATGGCACTTAGTTTAGGTAGGAAGGAGTTGAAGGCCGTTCAATCTCTTTTGCAGATTAGTTTAGGCGTATGAAGCTTTGTGTGCATTGGTTAGAATAGGAGTTGTGTGTTTTGTATCAGATTTGAGGCATTAAGGTTTGGGAAATAAGGAAAAAGAAGAAAAAGATAACTCTCTAGATAACCAGGGAACAAGGAAATAGGGGAAGAAAGAAATTAGATTTTGGCATATCCGAGAAGAAATAAACAGAGGCAAGGAGAGAACAAAAAAGGGGGAATAAAGGGGAGAGAGAGCTCATTTTCATTCAAGGAGTTTGAGAGAGAGAGCTTGTGATAGAGAGGCAGAGAGTTACAGAGGTTGCAAACAACATTGCCTCTATGATCCTTGGTTTGACTCATATTCAGTCATCCTACCAAGTACACTTGGGATCCCTATTGCAATCTAGTATGTTGTTCTAGAATCGTGGTAGAATTGTACAGTGTCAAGATGAAAAACAGGGCCAACACTAGCTCTCTGGACCTCTAAGACACACAAGACATCCCACACGGCCTCGTGGCCAAGAGTGTCTAAGGCTCACACTACACTAAACTCTAATATCGATTTTGCATTTGTAATAGGACATAGTCCAACATTTGCCTTCCCTTAATCCTCAGATGGGGATCCCATACATATTGGTATAATATACCACATATCACATACGTAGGAGACAACCTCTCACCTGAAACACCACGGTCTCACTGCAGCTCTCCTACATCTCGAGGATTGGCCCCTTGATGCACAGCCTCAGCATAACGAACAAGTGCACAAGCTCCACTCTCTTGTATATTGAACGATCCAGGAGTTGATATTTTCTCATTGAACTTACCCCAAGGAACCACTTGTCTAACCTACATCAAGGGCTTCCTCACACTCTCAGTGTTGGTTAATGTTTGGCATACAGGTGTTATGCATCCAGGATTTCATACCATGTGGCATGCAAAATGCAAATGTGGATGCCTATTATGCACAAACATTTTATTCTTAAAAAAATAAGCAAAGTGGAGTGTAAAATCATCCCTTCAATGATTTCCAATCTATGCATTGTTACTGCATTGCTAGAAACTAGCACTAAGTTGCCTCGTGCTACTAGTCTCTTTAGACTTAAATGATTATCACCCTATATGATGTGCACAAACAAAATATCAGACTTCACTTCATTTTTCGCACTTAAACGCTTCCATACCCCTCTTTTCCCCTACCAGTTATGTGTTGCATCGTTGCATAGGTGTAGGGTTTTGTTTTTTGTCATTTTCAATGTATAAAGGAAAAAAAATGCACTAAAACATACAACAATTATGATTTGAGGTTATACCTTGTGCCTCAACCTTGTTAAACATTCACAAACATTAATCATATTTTCCCTTAATTTTTAAAGCATGAAAACCTATTTTTATCCCTTTTTTCTATTTTTTCTTTTTATTTAATCATAAAAATAGGTTTTTTAAATCTATGATTATTGACTGGTTATGAAAACTAAAAGATGTTTTTTATCAAAATTTTATTCCATGTGCATCTCTTTTCCCCACCCGAAACCAACAAAATCTTCATTTTCTCTCAAAAAATGTGCTTTTCGGGTTGTAATTTAATTATTATGACTATATATCATAACGGTTCTGCATTTCTTTTATGCAAAACCCTCAATCATGATGCAAACAAGATCCAAGAAAATTTTCGTTCCATATGAATTTCATTTCAACCATCAACCATAAAAAAGAATTAAATTTCCTTTGTAAAAATGAGGCATACTGCTTATGCGTGTATTGCGGGTTTTTTGATAATTAATATGGACTCTGTGAATGAGCAAACAAGTTATCATTCTTCAGTTCTGCACACCTTCCCTCAGTCTACTCTTGATCTTGAAGTGATCCGATCACCGCCGGACAAGCATCCTTCAGCCCCTCTTCTTCTTGATTTCATCCACTTGAACTACCTTTTGGAAGGGAGAGAGGGAGGAGAGAGAAATACTGAATTTGGATCGGGCCATCCGGACAGCCAATTCCCAAGGAAAAAGTGGCAATGGAGAGTGTAGAGATCCTTCATCCTACTACTATGATCAGTTTATAGGGGTACATTGACCCTCTAGCATGGCTTATAGTCCCCCCCCCCCCTCCATTTTTCTATCATGCTACCTCCACCATATCCATCGTTTTTTTTTCACCCAAAAAAAAATCCCCCTTCCTGGTCACATTTCATTTTGGGGGGTGGGAGGCCCCAAGGGTCACCTCCCTTCACCCATTAAGATCCTATACATTGCTTCCTTTTTGTCCTCCACCACCTCAGGCACTACCTCTTCCGCGTCCGACATCCGATTCATGAGACGCAAATTTTCGCCTGACTTTTTCAGGGTCCTCCACTGCTAGCCACTTCAAAAAATCTAATCTCACCCTACCCCTAAAAAAAACCAAGGCATGAAATCGAAAAGGAGTAGATTGAGCATAATCTGACAAAATTCTTGAGCGAGTCACTAACCAACTTCTCCAACACGGCCAAGCTAAAAAGAACTATCAGAGAGGTCATCCTAAGTGGTGGTCTAAACTACCTACCTAACTGAGGGAAACTTAGCTAGGAGCTCCTACTAGGCAAGGAATCCTATGGACTGAGAAATTAATATTTTTATTTGAGCATATTTTCCTTTCAGGCCTTTATTTTTCCATACTTGTGTGATTAAAAAGGAGGGAGCTAAGCATAGTGACCCAAGGAGAACATGGCATTGGCTTCAAGTCTTGACTCTATACCCGAAAACCTACCCAAGCCCTCGTAAGGAGACACTTAATCGTTTTCTGATGCTCACTTTTGTTTCACTCCAACCTTCTCTTATTCTTAGTTTCCATCTCGATGCCACCCCTAGGAAGACAAGGCATCGGCCCTAGGTTGGCCCCGGGACTCATCCCCAGGAATCTACCAAGCCTTCGCAAGGCGATAAACAACTGCACAAGGAAATTGCTTTCTCTCTTTTTTTCTATTTTAATAGGGGTTAGGATCCCTTTTTACACATCTTTGTATATTTTTATTCTTTCAGATATGCAAGATTTTACTTCTTTGCATATATTTGTTATGGTAGGCTTTTCTAACTGCCTCACAACTAACAAAAACTCCTAGAATGGCCACTTAGTAGGTTAGCATAATAGGGTCACTAGGATTGCCTTTTAAAACAAGTCTTTCAGTTCCTGACAATGCCTTGGCAAGAGGCAACAGCTGCTCATACCTCCCACAGACATACCTAACCTAAACTTGGGACTTTATGCCTTGATTGCCAATCCCCAACAAACAAAAAGAAAGTAACCCCTACATACACTTATATCATTATTTTCTTAAGGGGAAAAAACTCGGCAAGGGGACGAAACCACATGGAATGACCACGAGAAGCTCCTCCGCAACAACAATGGCTCCCTTCAGTGACTTCGACAACCTATATGATGCAATCACTAAAACAGAAAACCATTAATTGTACCTGCACCAAACAGGCATATGGCCCTCTTGGCCTAAAGAAATAACATAGTTCACTCCTAATGAAACTAGCCCTCTTGGCCTAAAGAAATAAAACATTTAAACTCAACAAAAATTGGCCCTCTTGGCCCAATGAAATAGAACATTTCACTGCAAACTAACTAGCCCTCTTGGCCAACAAAAATAGCTCATTTGACTGCATCTAATGGATGGTCTTTTTGGCATATATACTGCATCTTATCTAGCTAGCCGAGACCAAAGATATCATGAGATGTGAGGGCTAGCCACATACTACTTATGTGAGTCATCTCAAAGCTTGATCTTGGGCTTTTGTAGATCCACTAGCCCAAGCCTTTCTACTGATATCTCAGTAATAAGGGCCATCTCTTCTTGGGTACTATGAGCTAAATGAATGACCTCATTGGGCTCATGAATCACAGCTTTGTGCTCATTCGAAACTTCCTTGTTTAAATTTTGGTATAGATCAAAGTTGCGACCCAAACTAGGTAGAACCTTCAACCCTAGGTCCATCACCTAGATGCAACTTACGACTGTGCATATTGTCAAATGTGTCATTATGGCCATTGATCTCATCCACTTGGGAAATCGTCAAGGCATATCCACATGGAATTCCTGGCTTTTCATCTAGCACACCAAGCACACATTTAGAAATTTTGGGTCTCCAAACCCATCTCATTTTCCTTTTTATATTTTTATACTACCTCATTTTGCCACATTGGTCTAATGACTTATTGTTATAGCCAAATGGCCTCACATCCGTATGACTTCCATTGAACATAGGTGGACCTAGAGCACGGTGCATCTTCTTCATATGGGATGTCTTTATTTGCCTTTGTCCACTCTCCAACTGCTTATTCGTAGAAACCATGGTTTTACTAAAAGGAACAACATCTATTTGAAAGCATGATTCATCCATAAATTGGAAAGGCCTCTCAAGAGCCTTACTAAGAGAAAAATTGGAACCACTCATTGGACACACATCCACACTGGTAGGCCCATTGGTTCTATCAATGTGGCCATCGCAACTACCTCTCATGGAAGCATTGCAAGCCTTGGTGGGACTTGCTGGGCTTGGAATCTTTTTGCCACCAAGAGGCATCTTATCATTGATCATATGATTGTCGTTTCTTGTTGGAGATTTTGGCTACCAAGGTCCCCTGCATAGGGTGTCTTGGTATTAGCGAATGAATTTTCTCGTTGCCAAAAAGAATGGATATTTGGATGCAGTTGCAACAAGAAAAGAAAACTCCAAAATTTTTCCCAACATCTTTGTATATACTGCTCATAGTCAACTACGTGTATCTTGGCCTCACTTAATGACTTAGGCATCTTCACTTGGATTTGCATATCAATCGCTAAATCGCTCATAAAGAGCTCACATAGCACATTACTTGGCAATGTAGTAACTCTTCTTGGCCAAAGCTTAAGAATATCATCAAAGACTTTAGCGTATTCTTTAGCAGAAGGATAGGACTCTTGTCTAACTTGCATAAGCTGTCCTAAAACATGGGTCATAGGCACCTTCCTTTCATATTCATCTAAAAATTCATCACATAGCTCATCAAAGGATTTAATTGAACCTGTTGGGAGGCTCCAATACCATTTCTAGCCTCTCCCTTCAGGATACTTGAGAATACAAGCATCCGATGTATATCATCATACCCGCTTGCAAGAAAAGTTAGGTTGTATTCTTTTAAGTAACCTAGTTCCAGCCTTTTAGGGTCTCTGACCTCTTCTGTTTCCACCTCTACTGGTATAGGAAGGTTAATACTATCCTTAACGTCCCTTTCTACCAACTCATAAAGTGGTCTAGGGAGGCCTATAGCTCTAAACCTGTCATTCCTATCCATTCTTAGAGGATCTTCCATATCTTGCCTCTTCCTAGGCAGTTCCATGATGGCTTTACCTAGGAGCTTCTGCCCCTTATCAAAAGCAAACTTATCCTTAGCACATAGGTACTAGGGACCATGCATTTTAAGCAACGATTTTTCATTTACATCTAGGGCTTCTAACATCCTTGTGATACCTAAAACTTTGGCATGATGCCCCACCACATGGGATGTTTTGTCAAGAATCATGTGGTGGGGGGACTTGCTTGAGTTGTTGTGCCAAACACACACTGTATACACAAGAGAAAGCTCACTCAAGAACACAAGAAGAGAGATGGAGGCCAAAACGTTTTCTTGTTGATTTTTTTCTTCTTCTTCCACACACTATACAATGTACACAAAGTATAGATAAGATACAACATAAAGGAAAGTGTCCTTCTAAGTCAAACAGTGCATAACCGACTACACTAATCAATTGGTGCTATATCTTTGCCAACTATAGGTAGGTGTAATAAACTAAATATAATAAGTCAGTGGCCATGTGAGTATCATAATGACCACCAGCATGTTAAGTGTAGACATGCGGACCCATCTAGCCAGGCGGTCCATCATCAATGTCCGCACGTGTTGAGCTTGCCATCTCAACACTCCCCCTCAAGCTCAACTCTATCTCTGCAATTCCAAGTAAGCTTCTGAACTTTTGAAGCTTCTCTGCACCCAATGCCTTTGTGAAAATGTCTACTATTTGATCCTGTGTGTTGGCATATACCAAGTCAATCTCTCCTACAAGTACCTTCTCTCTCATAAAGTGGCAGTGCACCTCAATGGGTTTTGTCCTAGCATGGAACAGTGGATTCCTAGCTAACTATATGCTACTCATGTTGTCACAATGAATGAAAATTATACCATCTCCCTGCACATCCAAATCACCTAATAAATTTTGTAGCCATACCACCTCACATGCTGCCATAGCACCACCTCTATACTCAAGCTCCATACTCGATAAAGCAACTGTAGATTTCTTTTTGCTACTCCATGTAACTGCTGCACTACCAAGGGAAAACATGAATCCGCTAGTAGGTCTTCTGTCTGCTACTAGCCCAATCTATATCTGTGTATCCAAAGACCTATACATCCGTAGCTACCTCATAAAAATGTCCATAATGTAAAGTGGACTTCACATATCTCAATAAACATCTAATTGCATTCAAATGAGGCTTTTTAGGCATCTGCGTAAACTGATTGACAAGGCCAACAGCATAGCTCAAGTCTGGCCTTGTGATAGTCATGTAAATCAAACTCCCTACCATCCTCTTGAACATAGTGGGTCTTCTATCTCATCCCCAATGTCGGCACTCAACTTCACATTTTACTCCAATGGTATTGAAAGAGGCTTACATGTTATCATATCATACTTGGATAACATATCCAAGCCATACTACCTTTGTGATAGCCATATACCATCATCACATATGATCACCTCAATACCAAGAAAGTATCTTAGCTCACCCAAATCCTTCATCTCAAACTTCTTCTTCAAGAAGTCCTTAGCTTCAGCAATCCCATTGTCACTGTCACCTGTAATAATCAAGTCATCCACATAGATGACTATGATGACCAAACCTACATCTCCCTTTCTCACATAAAGTGAGTGATCAGCATCAGAAATACAAAAACCAATATTGACAAGATTCTCTCCAATCTTGTCATACCATGCTTTAGGTGCTTGCTTCAGCCCAAAAAGTGCCTTCTTTAGCCTACACACATATGTGGGATGCTCTAAATCCTCATAACCTGTTGGCTGCTCCATATACGCTTCTTCTTGTAATTCACCATCAAAGAAGGCATTCTTAATATCCATTTGCTGCAAACTCCAACCTTTGGCTGCTGCCAAGGTAATCACACATCTAACAATTGCCATCCTAGCAACTAGACTGAATGTCTCTTCATAATCTATGCCATATGTTTGAGCATAGCCTTTTGCAACTAGCCTAGCATTATACCTTCTAACTGAACCATCTGCATTATGCTTGAATTTGTGAACCTACTTACAACCAATAGCTTTCTTACCCTTAGGCAAGAGTACCAAATCCCAAGTCTTATTGGCTTCTAATGCAACCATATCCTCGTCCATTGTTGCATCCCAATGAGCCTGACCAATAGCATCCTCAAAACAAATGGGCTCAACATCCTCAACTAGTTTCACCATATAAACATAATGGTGAGCTACATAACCTTCAAAGCCAACTCTTTTAATAGGGTATCTGACCCTGCTAGACATGCGTAGCATTGGATCACTTAGTGGAGCCTTTACATTACTATGAGCTCTTTGTACACCTAGTGTCCTGACTGAAGGAATACCAAGATCATCATCCAAACTCTTTGAACCACTAGAATCTCCATCAAATCCCAAATGACTAATAGATACATCATTACCATCTAGCACTTTTTTCTTTCCTTTGTCTTTGCCTACAACACTTATAGATACACCTGAAGATGTGGGGCTACTCCTTAGTCTCCCAGACCAAGGGCTCATTGTAGGTGTAGTACCAGATGATGTTTCTAGTCCACTAAGACTCTGTGATTCTTTTTCTTTCTGTACACAGCTATCATGATCATTATCATCATCTAATACATCACTAGCAGGTGCATACCAATTGCTCATCTCATAAAAAATAACGTCCATGCTCACTCTGGACTCACCTGTGACAGGGTTATAACAATGATACCCTTTCTACTCTAAAGAGTATCCAATAAAAATACATTTTTCTACCTTTGGATCAAGCTTCTTCCATAGCTTATCTGTCACATAAACATATGTTGTCAAGATTGTGGGAGAGAAGGAAGGAGTCTCATTTGTAGCTTTCCTGCTTGCACAATGGGGGAATACACACAAAGGTGGAGGCTGAAAACAGTTTTCCTCTTCTTAGTTGTGTAAGCCAAAAAGAACTCAAGTACATAGAAATAGAAGAACCCTATATATGGGTCTCAAATCAAACTCAACTAACTAAGATGGCATACTAACTGAGCCACAAACTAGAGTAGATAAGGATAACTGTCATCTAGCTATTATTCATGGGCGGTGTACCAACCGCATCTGAACTGACAAGTCGGTGACATAAATGCACAACGGTCACCCTGGCATATCACGAGTGGAGCTCGATATCTCAACACTCCCCCTCGAGCTCAATCCCAATTCCTGCACACCAAGCAGGTCTCTGAACTTGCGTAGCTTCTCTATGCCCAATGCCTTCGTGAATATGTCAGCTACCTGATCCTCTGTGCTAACATAAACTAGATCAATAAGACCTAGTAAAACCCTCTC
Organism: Lygodium microphyllum; assembly: GCF_053477565.2. NCBI lineage: Eukaryota > Viridiplantae > Streptophyta > Polypodiopsida > Schizaeales > Lygodiaceae > Lygodium > Lygodium microphyllum. The sequence continues at coordinate 82,625,115 of NC_141145.1, forward strand.
CCGCACATAGTGATAATGCACCTCAATGTGCTTTGTTCTAGCATGATAGACTGGGTTATTTGCCAAGTGTATACTACTCATGTTATCACAATAAATGGCAAATGGCCCATCTGTAGGCTGATGCATATCATAAAGTAGCTTATGCAACCAAGCTATCTCACATGCAGCCATTGTTGCGCCCCTATACTCAGCCTCTGTGCTCGACAAGGCAACTGTAGGCTGTTTCTTGCTGCTCCAAGTGACGGCATCACTCCCAAAAGAGAACACATATCCACTGGTAGATCGTCTATCAGAAATACTACCAGCCCAATCAGCATCAGTGTATCCATACAACTGTATCTGAACCCCAGTCTCATAAAGTAGTCCATACTGCAATGTGGACTTCACATACCTGAGTATGCATCTAGCCGCATCCAAATTCGGTTTTCTTGGAGCCTGCATAAACTGACTTACCAATCCAATAGCATAGCTCAAATCTGGCCTGGTAATAGTCATATAAATCAAACTTCTTACTATGCGTCTATACATAGTAGGGTCTTCCAGAAGCTCACCTGCATCTGTGCTCAGCTTCACATTTTGCTCCAAAGGAACTGAAATAGGCTTACAACCTGTCATCCCATATTTGGACAGCATGTCCAATCCATACTGCCTCTGCAAGAGCTGTATCCCACTTGGTGATCTAATCACCTCAATGCCCAAGAAATAATGCAGCTCTCCAAAATCCTTCATCTCAAACTTCTGCTTCAATAGCATTTTCACATGAAAGATAACTTCATCACTATCACCTGTCATAATCAAATCATCAACATAAATGACAAGTGGCATAATACCTTTCTCTGTTTTTCTCACATAAAGTGAGAAGTCTACCTTGGAAATCTGAAAGCCAATAGTCACAAGATATTGTCCTATATTGTCAAACCATGCTCTAGGTGCTTGCTTCAAGCCATACAATGCTTTCTTCAACCTGCAAACAAACTCAGGATGAACAGCATGCACATAACGTGGTGGCTGCTCCATATAGACCTCTTCTTGCAAATCACCATGCAAGAAGGCATTCTTTACATCCATCTGATGTAAAGACCATTCCTTTGATGCAGCCATAGCAATGACTGCTCTTACGGTTGCCATCCTTGCAACCGGACTGAATATTTCTTCATAGTCAATGCCATATGTTTGTGCATCTATTCACAGAACCATCTGCATTGTGCTTTACCTTATAAACCCACTTATAGCCAATTGCATTCTTACCTTTAGGCAAAGGTACCAATTCCCATGTAGCATTTGCTTCCAAGGCATCCATTTCATCCATGGCTTTCTCTCATTTTTTTTTTCCCATGGCTTGCTCAAAAGAAGTGGGTTCTCGTTCCTGTATCACTTTGACCATATATGCATAGTGAATGGCTGTAAATCCATTATATTTCAGCCTATCCAGAGGATACCTAGCTCTGGTAGACATGCGCAAAGTAGGTTCACTCCTAGGTGTTCTCAAAACATCCCTAGTTTTCCTTACTCCACGTGTAACAATAGAAGGAATACCCAACTCATCATCAATGCTCTGTTCTGAGCCACTGGATTCATCATCCACATAAGAGTGACCTGCATTCACATCAAACATGGGCTGATCTATCTTCTATTTTCCTTTTCGTGATACTTGCATACCATTATCTGCATTGCTTTGAGAAGATTCTCCTGATCTCAATCTGCCTGTCCATGGCGAAGAATGTGAACCACTGCTAGAGGACGCTCCAGGTCCACTAATATCTTGTGACTGCTGTTGTGAATTATGTGCAGCATTACCATTTTGTGCATCTACATTATCAATCACATTTATTGGTTTATACCAACTACTCATCTCATCAAAAACAACATCTCTGCTCACTGTAAACTTACCAGTAGAAGATTATAGCATCTATACCCTTTCTGCTGCAAAGAGTAACCAATAAAGATGCACTTCTCAACTTTTGGATCCAACTTGGATCTCAACTCATCTGGCACATGAACATAGGCAATGCAACCAAAAATTTTCAAATGAGAAATATCTGGTTTCCTACCAGTATACCTCTCCTCTAAAGTCATCCCATGTATTGCTGCAGTGGGAGTCCTGTTCATTATGTAGACTACTGTAGCAACTGCCTCAGCCCAATAAAAATCTGGCAGGTCTTTTTCATTGAGCATGGCACGAGATACCTCTCCAATATGCCTGTTTTTCCTTTCTGCAATTCCATTTTGTTGTGGGGTATGACTACATGAATATTGCTGCTTTATGCTATGCTCCTGCAGGAACCTTGCAAACTCATTTGAGAGGTACTTTCCCCCTCCATCTTGTCAAGATTGTGGAAGAGAAGGAAGGAGTCTCACTTGTAGCTTTCTTGCTTGCACAATGGGGGAATACACACAAGGGGTGGAGGCTGAAAACAGTTTTCCTCTTCTTAGTTGTGTAAGCCAAAAGAACTCACATACAAAGAAATAGAAGAACCCTATATATGGGTCTCAAACCAAACTCAACTAACTAAGGTGGCATACTAACTGAGCCACGAACTAGAATAGATAAGGATAGCTGTCATGTAGCTATTATTCATGGGCGGTGTACCAACCGCATCTGCAACTGACATGTCGGTGACATAAATACACAACGGTCACCCTAGCATATCACGAGTGGAGCTCGATATCTCAACACTCCCCCTCGAGCTCAATCCCAATTCCTGCACACCAAGCAAGTCTCTGAACTTGTGTAGCTTCTCTACGCCCAATGCCTTCGTGAATATGTCAGCTATTTGATCCTCTGTGCTAACATAAACTAGATCAATAAGACCTTGTAAAACCCTCTCCCGCACATAGTGATAATGCACCTCAATGTGCTTTGTTCTAGCATGATAGACTGGGTTATTTGCCAAGTGTATACTACTCATGTTATCACAATAAATGACAACTGGCCCATCTGTAGGCTGATACATATCATAAAGTAGCTTATGCAACCAAGCTACCTCACATGCAGCCATTGTTGCACCCCTGTACTTAGCCTCTATACTCGACAAGGCAACTGTAGGCTGTTTCTTGCTGCTCCAAGTGACTGCAGCACTCCCAAAAGAGAACACATATCCACTGGTAGATCGTCTATCAGAAATACTACCAGCCCAATCAGCATCAATGTATCCATGCAACTGTATCTGAACCCCAGTCACATAAAATAGTCCATACTGCAATGTGGACTTCACATACCTGAGTATGCGTCTAGCCGCATCCAAATGCGGTTTCCTTGGAGCCTGCATAAACTGATTTACCAGTCCAACAGCATAGCTCAAATCTGGCTTGGTAATAGTCATATAAATCAAACTTCCTACTATGTGTCTATACATAGTAGGGTCTTCCAGAAGCTCACCTGCATCTGTGCTCAGCTTCACATTCTGCTCCAAAGGAATTGAAATAGGCTTACAACCTGTCATCCCATATTTGGATAGCATGTCCAATCCGTACTGCCTCTGCAAGAGCTATATCCCACTTGGTGATCTAATCACCTCAATGCCCAAGAAATAACGCAGCTCTCCCAAATCCTTCATCTCAAACTTCTGCTTCAATAGCATTTTCACATGAAGGATATCTTCATCACTGTCACCTGTCATAATCAAATCATCAACATAAATGACAAGTGTCATAATACCTTTCTCTGTTTTTCTCACATAAAGTGAGAAATCTACCTTTGAAATCTGAAAGCCAATAGTCACAAGATATTGTCCTATCTTGTCAAACCATGCTCTAGGTGCTTGCTTCAAGCCATACAATGCTTTCTTCAACCTGCAAACAAACTCAGGATGAACAGCATGCACATAACGTGGTGGCTGCTCCATATAGACCTCTTCTTGAAAATCACCATGCAAGAAGGCATTCTTTACATCCATCTGATGTAAAGACCATTCCTTTGATGCAGCCATAGCAATGACTGATCTTACGGTTGCCATCCTTGCAACCGGACTGAATATTTCTTCATAGTCAATGTCATATGTTTGTGCATCTATTCACAGAACCATCTGCATTGTGCTTCACCTGATAAAACCACTTATAGCCAATTGCATTCTTACCTTTAGGCAAAGGTACCAATTCCCATGTAGCATTTGCTTCCAAGGCATCCATTTCATCCATGGCTTTCTCCCATTTTTCTTTTCCCATGGCTTGCTCAAAAGAAGTGGGTTTTGGTTCTTGTATCAGTTTGACCATATATGCATAGTGAATGGCTGTAAATCCATCATATTTCAGCCTATCCACATGATACCTAGCTCTGGTAGACCTGCGCAAAGTAGATTCACTCCCATGTGATCTCAAAACATCCCTGGTCTTCCTTACTCTAGGTGTAACAATAGAAGGATACCCAACTCATCATCAATGCTCTGTTCTGAGCCACTGGATTCACCATCCACATAAGAGTGACCTGCATTCACATCAAACATGGATTAATCTACCTTCGATTTTCCTTTTCGTGAAACCTGCACACCACTATCTGCATTGTTTTGAGGAGATTTTCCTGATCTCAATCTGCCTGTCCATGGCGAAGAATATGAATCACTACTAGAGGACACTCCAGGTTCACTAATATTTTGTGACTACTGCTATGAATTCTGTGCAGCATTACCATTTTTTGCATCTACATCATCAATCACATTTACTGGTTTATACCAGCTATTCATCTCATCAAAAACAACATCTTTGCTCACTGTAAACTTACGAGTAGAAGGGTTATAGCATCTATACTCTTTTTGCTGCAGAGAATAACCAATAAAGATGCACTTCTCAGCTTTTGGATCCAACTTGGATCTCAACTCATCTGGCACATGAACATAGGCAATGCAACCAAAAATTTTCAAATGAGAAATATCTGGTTTCCTACCAGTATACCTCTCCTCTGGAGTCATCCCATGTATTGCTGCAGTTGGAGTCCTATTCATTATGTAGACTACTGTAGCAACTGCTTCAGCCCAGTAAAAATCTGGCAAGTCTTTTTCGTTGAGCATGGCACAAAATACCTCTCCAATATGCCTATTTTTCCTTTCTGCAATTCCATTTTGTTGTGGGGTATGACTGCATGAATATTGTTGCTTTATGCCATGCTCCTGCAGGAACCTTACAAACTCATTTGAGAGGTACTCTCCCCCTCCATCTGACCTTAGGCATTTTATTTGCAGGCCTGTTTCTTTTTCAACCATAGCTTTAAGAGTTTTGAAATGCCCAAAAACTTCACTTTTCTTTTTCATAAAATACACCCAAACTTTTCTGCTATAGTCATCAATAAAAGTGACAAAATAATGACAGCCTCCAAGAGATGCAGCTTTAGTAGTCCACACATTAGAGTGGATTAATTCCAATGGCTTCTCACTCTCTTGAACATGTCTAGGAAATGGTTTCCTTGCCTGTTTTCCAAACTGACAGGCTTCACATACCTTATGCATTTCTGCAACCTTGAATTTAGGCAATCCTGCAACAATATTTTGGGCCTGCATTGATTTAAGTCGATGTACATTAACATGACCAATGCGTTTATGCCAGATATCAATATCTGCAACTACACCGGTCCCATGTGCAAACATTGCTGCACTCAATTCAGACATGTCTGCATCCAACGTAAACATTCTTCCCTTCTTCTTTCCTTTTGCTATCAAGCGACCTTTATTTTTCATATCCTCAACAAAGAATCCATGAGGATTAAATCTGACCTGCAAGCCCTGATCAACCATTTGACCAACAGAAACCAGATTCTTGGTGATATTCGGGACATGAAATACATCGGACAGGTATTTCTTTTTCCCATCCTGCATAGACAAAGGAATTTCCAATCTGCACAATAGGATGTGCAATATCATCACCAGTCTCCACAAGTCCTAGTTTTTCCATTTTCCTTGCATCCTCCATCCATTCTGCATGACCTGTCATGTGGTTTGATGCACCTGAGTCAACATACCATACATCGTTGCTTTCTTCTGCACTTGTCACAGAATTATTCATGTGCTGCACCATAAACAAATGCTCATTTCTGTCATCACCCTGTCTACTAGAAGATGCATAATTCCCTTGTTGCAGTTTTTCATTCATGATGTCATTCTGCTTTTTATAGCAGTCTTTAGCCATATGACCCATTTTACCACAGTAGTAGCATTCAACATTACTGTTTGCATTTTGCCCTCTTTGCCATCCACCACGACCTCTTTGGCTCCCCCTCCCTCTAGAGTTACCACGTCCTCCTCCATAGGACTGGTTTTCTTGAGTTTGCTGCATATTCTGATTTCTACCACGGCCTCCAAATCAGCCTCCTCTACCTCTACCTCTACCTCTTCCAGCATTTGAGTAGAAGACAACTTCTTTTGAAGTTCCTCTTGAAGAAGATGCACCACCATTTCTTTGCTCCTCAGAAATTAGAAGAGCAATCAACTCCTCAAAATCAGGAAATCTTTCAGGTCTGGAAATGGATGTTCGGAATTGTGCATAATCCTTTCTTAGACCATTCAAGGTCACTGAAACTAAATCATCATCTTCCACTGGCGACCCAATGGAAGAAAGTGCATCTGCAATCTTCTTCACCTTCATGTGGTAGTCATTGATGCTCATATTTTCTCTTTGCATATTATGCAACTCTTCCTTGAGCTGCATTTTCCTGGCTTGTGTATTTGTGCTATACATTTTTGACAAAGTATCCCATGCCTCCTTTGGCGTACTTGCATCCTGAATATGCACAATCATAGAGTCTGAAATGTTGATAGACAGCCAATACATAACTTTCCTAGCTCTCTCATGCCATGCTTTAAATGCCTGCATTTGCTGTTGATTGGGAACATCAGGAAGAACTGGTTCTTCTTCATTTCCTGCAACAAATTCCCAATATCCTTTTCCCATAAGGAAATTCGCCATTCTAAACTTCCATGCTTGGAAGTTGTTCTTGTCAAGCTTTTCAGTTACAATCTGTGAAAGAGAATCAGACGCCATCACAGAACACTGCAAAAAACATAGCTTCACCCTCACAAGGGCAAATCTACAAAACTGGCGAAAGTGGTATTTGACCACACAGTCACTTTCTAGTGACGATTTTGCATAAACAGGAACCAAGGATGATTCTGTAACTCCTAATGTCTCTGCACACAAGCATACGATGCAATTTCTATGGTAACTTTTCACCGACCTATAGAACAGTGGTCGCACAGTATAAAACAGGGCCTTTTCCTGAGTGCGTGCAGAAAACTTCCGCCTCCAAAACAGGCCCTGAAATAGCCTCAAATAAAAAAAACAGGGTCGCCAAGGGCTAAAGCTTCCTCTTGGAGCATATACTACCCTCTTGCTTCACCGCGAAGGGCGTCTCAACCTAAGACAATGCACTCCTGCACTTTCTGGCTGTGCTGCCTGCAGAGACTTGCTCCCAAAACAGAAAATGAAAGCAACACTGCTCCTCTTACCAGAACACCGCGAGCTTGGCTTGCTTTCTTGAGCTCCTAACCACGAACAAGGATCTGATACCATGTCAAGATTGTGGGAGAGAAGGAAGGAGTCTCACTTGTAGCTTTCTTGCTTGCACAATGGGGGAATACACACAAGGGGTGGAGGCTAAAAACAGTTTTCCTCTTCTTAGTTGTGTAAGCCAAAAGAACTCACATACAAAGAAATAGAAGAACCCTATATATGGGTCTCAAACCAAACTCAACTAACTAAGGTGGCATACTAAGTGAGCCACGAACTAGAGTAGATAAGGATGGCTGTCATGTAGCTACTATTCATGGGCGGTGTACCAACCGCATCTGCACAATTGACACTTCAGTGACATAAATGCACAACAGTCACCCTGGCATATCATGAGTGGAGCTCGATATCTCAACACATCTAACCTTAGGCATTTTATTTGCAGGACTGTTTCTTTTTCAACCATAGCTTTAAGAGTTTTGAAATGCCCAAAAACTTCACTTTTCTTTTTCATAAAATACACCCAAACTTTTCTGCTATAGTCATCAATAAAAGTGACAAAATAATGACAGCCTCCAAGAGATGCAGCTTTAGAAGTCCACACATCAGAGTGGATTAATTCCAATGGCTTCTTACTCTCTTGAACATGTCTAGGAAATGGTTTCCTTGCCTATTTTCCAAACTGACATACTTCACATACCTTATGCATTTCTGCAACCTTGAATTTAGGCAATCCTGTAACAATATTTTGGACTTGCATTGATTTAAGTCGTTGTACATTAACATGACCAATGCGTTTATGCCAGATCTCAATATCTGCAACTACATCGGTCCCATGTGCAAACATTACTGCACTCAATTCAGGCATGTCTGCATCCAACGTAAACATTCTGCCCTTCTTTTTTCCTTTTGCTATCAAGCGACCTTTATTTTTCATATCCTCAACAAAGCATCCATGAGAATTAAATCTGACCTGCAAACCCTGCTCAACCATTTGGCCAACAAAAACCAGGTTCTTGGTGATATTCAAGACATGAAATACATCCGATAGGTATTTCTTTTTCCCATCCTGCATAGACAAAGGAATTTTTCCAATCTGCACAATAGGATGTGCAGTATCATCACCAGTCTCCACAAATCCTGGTTTTTGCATTTTCCTTGCATCCTGCATCCATTCTACATGACCTGTCATGTGGTTTGATGTATGTGAATCAACATACCACACATCGTTGCTTTCTTCTGCACTTGTCACAGAATTGGTCATGTGCTGCACCATAAACAAATGCTCATTTCTGTCATCACCCTGTCTACTAGAAGATGCATGATTCCCTTGTTACAATTTTCCATTCATGATGTCATTCTGCTTTTTATAGCAGTCTTTAGCCATATGACCCATTTTACCACAGTAGTAGCATTCAACATTGCTGTTTGCATTTTGGCCTCTTTGCCATCCACCATGACCTCTTTGGCTTCCCCTGCCTCTAGAGTTACCACGTCCTCCTCCATAGGACTCGTTTTCTTGAGTTTTTTGCATATTCTGATTTCTACCACGGCCTCCAGATCAGCCTCCTCTACCTCTGCCTCTACCTCTTCCAACATTTGAGTAGAAGACAGCTTCTTTTGAAGTTCCTCCTGAAGAAGATACACCACCATTTCTCTGCTCCTCAAAAATTAGAAGAGCAATCAACTCCTCAAAATCAGAAAATCTTTCACGGATGGAAATGGATGTTCAAAACTATGCATAATCCTTTCCTAGACCATTCAAGGTCACAGAAACTAAATCATCATCTTCCACTGGCGACCCAATGGAAGCAAGTGCATCTGCAATCTTCTTCACCTTCATGTGGTAGTCATTGATGCTCATACTTTCTCTTTGCACATTGTGCAACTCCTGCTTGAGCTACATTTTCCTGGCTTGCGTATTTGTGCTATATATTTTTGACAAAGTATATCATGCCTCCTTTGGCGTACTTGCATCTTGAATATGCACAATCATAGAGTTTGAAATGCTGATGGACAGCCAGTACATAACTTTCCTAGCTCTCTCATGCCATGCTTTAAATGCCTGCATTTGCTGTTGATTGGGAACATTAGGAAGAACTGGTTCTTCTTCATTTCTTGCAACGAATTCCCAATATCCTTTTCCCATAAGGAAATTCTTCATTCTGAACTTCCATGCTTGGAAGTTGTTCTTGTCAAGCTTTTCAGTGACAATCTGTGAAAGAGAATTAGACGCCATTACAGAACACTACAAAAAATTTTGTCACTGCAAAGAACACAGCTTCAGCCTCACAAGGGCAAATCTGCAAAATTAACAAAAGTGGTGTTTGACCACACATTCACTTCCTAGTGACAATTTTGCATCAACAGGCAACAAGGATGATTCTGTAACTCCCAATGTCTCTGCGCACAGGTATACGATGCAATTTCTACAGTAACTTTTCACCGACTTGTAGAACAGTGGTCGCACAATATAAAATAGGGCCTTTTCCTGAGTTCGTGCAGAAAACTTTCACCTCCAAAATAGGCCCTGAAATGGCCTCAAATAAAAAAAGCACTCCCTCGAGGGCTAAAGCCCCATCCCGCAGCATATACTGCCCTCTTGCTACACCGCGAAGGGCGTCTCAATCTGAGACAATGCACTCTTGCACTTTCTGGCTGTGCTACCTGCAGAGACTTGCTCCCAAAAAAAAAAAAAGAAAGCAATACTGGTCCTCTTACCAGAACACTGCGAACTTGGTTTGCTTTCTTGAGCTCCTTACCACGAACAAGGCTCTGATACCATGTCAAGATTGTGGGAGAGAAGGAAGGAGTCTTACTTGTAGCTTTCCTACTTGCAAAATGGGGGAATACACACAAAGGTGGAGGCTGAAAACAGTTTTCCTCTTCTTAGTTGTGTAAGCCAAAAAAAACTCAAGTACATAGAAATAGAAGAACCCTATATATGGGTCTCAAATCAAACTCAACTAACTAAGGTGGCATACTAACTGAGCCATGAACTAGAGTAGATAAGGATAGCTGTCATCTAGCTATTATTCATGGGCGGTGTACCAACTGCATCTGCAACTGACAAGTCAGTGACATAAATGCACAACGGTCACCCTGGCATATCACGAGTGGAGCTCGATATCTCAACATATGCAATGCAGCCAAATACCTTCAAGTGTGATACGTCAAGCTTCTTGCCAGTAAATCATTCTTTAGGAGTCATCCCATGAACTGCAGATGTGGGGGTTTTGTTCATAATATAAGATAGCAGTATGGATAGCTTCAGACAAAAAATGTTCTGACATATTCTTTTCAATCATTAATGCACGTGCAACTTCTGCAATATGCCTATTTTTTCTTTCTGCAACCCCATTTTGCTGTGGGGTATACCTACAAGTAAATTGCCTCTTTATCCCATGAGTCCTCAACAAGCCACTAAACTCATTAGAGAGGTCATCTCCCTCACTTTCAAGCCTTTTGTCTCTGTTTCAACAACTGGCTTAAAAGATTTGAAGTGCTCAAATACATCACTCTTTTCCTTCATAAAATATACCCATAGCTTCCTTGAATAGTCATCAATAAATGTGACAAAGTATTTGTTGCTACCAAGAGATACATTTTGTGTAGACCCCCAAACATATGTATGTACTAAATCAAGTATATTTCTGCTCACTTCTCTGTCATGTGAGAAGTTTTGTCTCATTTGCTTACCAAACTGGCATGCTTCACAAACTTTATGAAATTCTGCAACTCTAAAAAAAAGCAACCCTGTAACCAATCCTCTGGACTGCATTAATTTCAGCCTTTGCACATTTGCATGTCCAATACATTTATGCCATATTTCAATGTCTGCAACCACTCCTTTCCCTTTAGCATACATAGAACCATCCATTGCAAGAATTCTAGCATCTAAAGTGAACATGCGGTCAACTCTACTTCCTTTTGCAACTAACCTGCACTTATCATTAAAATCTTCTACAAAACAACCTTTTGCATTGAATTAAACCTGCAACCCATGCTCTGCCATTTGGCCAACAGACACTAGATTCTTTGTGATTGATGGCACATGTAATACATCTATCAGACTCTTAGTCTGGCCATCATACAAGGACAAGGGAACCTTTCCAATGTGTGAAATCGGGTGGCATGAATCATCACCTGTCTACACAGAACCTGGATTTTGTAAGTCATGCATCTCTCCAAACCATTCAACGTGACTGGTCATATGATTAGATGCACCTGAATCGACATACCATACATAATCATGTATCCCCTTTCCTGTAACTGCATTCATCATATGTTGCATAACAAATAGATGCTCATTTTTGTCTTCATTCTATCGTGAAGATGATCCATAGTTTCCTTACTGCAATTTACCACTGTGAATATCATTCTTCTTAGCATAACAATGGGCTGCAATGTGACCTGTCTTGCCACAATAATGGCAAACAATAGAGCAAAATTTCCAAAACCTCTATTCTGCCATCCATCTCTTCCTCTAGAGCTCTCCCTGCCTCTAAAGTTTCCTCGACCTCCTGAAACTTGCATTTCACCAAATTGTTGATTGAACCTGTTTTGCTAGTTATCCCCAACACGTCTCATACCACAATCTCTCAAAGAGGATCTACCACGTCCTCTTCCTGAACTTGAGTAAAATGCTTGGACCTGTTCACCATTTTTTTCAAATGAGTCACCCTGTATATTGATCTCTTTAGTAATCATGAGAGATATTAGCTCATCAAAATCTAGAAATGGCAACCACACGTAAACCAAAGAAACAAATGATTTCCATGCCTTCTCATTATTAAGACCACTCAAAGTGGATGAAACCAAATCATCATCATCGAGCATTGCATCAATTGCTGTTAAAGCATCTGCAATGCTTCTCACCTTCAAAACATACTCATTGACAAACATTTTCCCTTTCTTCAAGGTATTCAACTCTTGCTTGAGTTGAATCTTCCATGTCTTTGTATTTACTGAAAACATATTCTCAAAAATTGTCCAAGCTACATGTGAAGTTTCTGCATTCCTGATATGTCCCAACATAATATTATCAATGACTGCAGATAGCCAGTACATCACACTACAAGATATAGACCTTATAGCGACGTTTAAAGCGACGAAAATACAAACAACAAAATTTGCCCCCGTCGTCGCAAAAAGCGTCGTTATTGACGACGCCATGGAATCGTCGCTATTTGCGTCGCTATATGCGTCGCTATTTGCGTCGCATTTGCGACGCATATAGCGACGTAAATAGCGACGCAAATAGCGACGGTTACAGAGAATTTGCGACGCTGATAGCGACGACAATAGCGACGCCTGCAGTAAATTTGCGACGCAAATAGCGACGGTAACAGAGGAAAAAAATTTTTTGTGGCAGGGCAGCAAGCTGCCCTGCCACATATAGCACTGTGTGCTGTATGAGAGCCATACAAAATAGTTTCTGCACTGCTGCATACAAAGCGTTTGCAAACAAAAAGAATCTATACTGAAATCATAAAACTGATAGATGAAATAAATACATGATATCGCATAAAATGCGATTGGTACAATCATAAAACAATATCACTAATACATAGAAAATGTCTACATAGATCGGGCGACTAAAAACTAAAGGTATGTGAGCGCTAAGGATCCGAGGGCGAGCTACAAATCGTCGTCCCCCGAAAGCTCGTCCCTCTGCAAAGAAGCATCAAACGGATTCTGCAGAAAAAGAAACAACATATCAATCCACCATACAATAATGCATTCAAATATCTCATGGTAACTACGGACATGAAAGATGAGAGACTTACTAGGCCGCCGCGTCTGTACAATCGGTCGATCAATGATCTGAGACCGTGCCTCTCTGCATATTGAGTCTCAAGGCCTTGCGGATTACGATTTGTAATGGAGTGCTGCAAAGAAAACAAAATGCTAACTGTTAGAAATATGATTGTCAGTACAAATAATATCTCAAAAAAACAAATAATCAAAACAAAAGAGAAACTTACAAAGTCCTCCAAATATGTCCTGTGGCCGCCACTCCCAAGATGATGTACCGATCCGGCCTCGATTCGTGCCCTCGCCGCCTCCCGCTGCTGACTCCAACGTCCTGGCGAATTTGTAGCCTCCTCCCTCAGTCGGCGCCAGTCCTCTGCATCTAACCACTCGGGCTTTGGAGCCCCACTCTTGATTGCCTTGCGTGCGTCGGATCGTCTATGTGACATGTATGCACGCATGCAATCCATCATCCAGCCCGTAGAGAATCTATCCACTGCGGCTGGCACCGGGAACTCCTCATGCAAGGATGCTACTATGTACTCCTTGCTCCCCTCCGGTATGTTCCTCCAATGATCCAGGACGTTGTGCCGAAAAACTTGTTGGCACAACTCCCTCATGCGAGCTATCACCCTCCTCCCCTCATCATTCATGATGATAGCTCCTGACCTGCCATCCACTAGGTATCCATAATCCCTAGGAGTGTGCCTCGTATGGGCCCTCTCCCATCTCCGTCCACGCTCCTGGGCATATCCAGGAGACCCCTGAACATCCGGTGTACCGACGGGGGTACCCTCTCCCGGAGTGCCACTGAAAGGGGTGCCACCAGAGGGGGTGCCACCAAAAGGAGTGCCACCAGAGGGGGTGCCACCAAAAGGAGTGCCACCAGAGGGGGTGCCACCAAAAGGAGTGCCACCAAAAGGCGTGACATCTGCCGACGGCTGCGCAAAAGCCGGAGTAACTGGAGTGGACGTCCCCACAGGTGTGACAAATCCTGGAGGTGACCGAGCTCTAGCTGAACGACGAGACGGAGACACCACGTCCGTGTCTCCACAGCAGCACCCCCCTGATCCTCTTGCAGTCGCAGTCCCTCCCTCTGGCCCAAGTCGCGAGCGTCGAGATCGTCTGCTCGAAGCTGAAGCATCTGATCGCACTGAAGCTGATCTAGCAGAGCGCCCTGACGAAGAACGAGACAGCTCCTGATCTGCTATCTCTCTGAATCTCGCGAGCTGATCTGGAGACATACGTGCCATCATCTCCTGAAACTCCTCATCGCTCATCCCTCGACTCATCCTGAAAATAAAGATACCTGCAGAGATAAAAAATAATGTTAGAATAATCAATTGAAACTATACAAAGCGCATTAATATAAATCATTTTTGAAAAATCCATCTTAAAATGCATATCTTATCTACCTTTATGGAAGATCTAAACAACGAATTGAGTAATACAATTCTCCAAGAATGAAGTATTCTATGGTCCCATGTTAATCTCCTGACATAACTCTGCATACACTGGAAGGTCGATAGACATGTCACCACGATAGACATGTTGCTCGTCGCCGGCTCTCTTGCTCAAACCTTGCCATGACACCACAGTCCATTGTGGAGCGCATTTTGTCAATACGCTCCACCCGAAAATGCCGTCCGCGCGACCACGCTGCACTATATATTTTGTACTGCACATTGAAACACTCAAATTACATGTAGCAAACAAATTCAGATACGACACATTCTAAACCCCTCATTACCTTTGGACTACATCCCCTCGAGAACTCCCACTCCTCCATTGAGACCTCTGCCCCTTCGCTGGATGCTGCGATCAAGGCTCCATGCAACCATCGTGTTGACATAAACCGCGGCATCTCCTCCATGCCTTCGGGATATCGAATCGGTCGGTGACGCGTACTGCGTTGGAATTCAGCTCACGCTTCCTCTCGATCTTGCCTTGCAATCTGGTACTTGGCGAGCCACGTCTCCATGGAGGCATGGTGCAACATACAAAAGCGATTCACTTTCTCTTCCATTGAGGCATCCATTCTTTTTTCTACCCCATTTCCAACCACCACATCTCCAGTCAGCCTGTCATCGTCCTTGAGCGTCCATAGCATTTCATTGTCTGGTTCCACCGTTGGTAGCCATTGTGAGATATGCACTAATGCCTCTGACACCAACCAACCCTCCGCCATGCTACCTTCCGGACGAGCTCGTTGTCGCACAAAGCCTTTCAGGGTTTTCATGAAGCGCTCCAGGAAGAACATCCATCGCGTATGGACAGGTCCGGCAATCTCCACTTCGTCCACAAGATGCACAAGAAGGTGAACTTGTATCGTGAGCATGCTAGTGGGCAGGTATTTCTCAAAGAGACAGACCGTCTCAACTGCTCCCCGCCTTGCGGATTCAATAGAGGACGTCTTAATCTCTTTCTGTGAGATCCATTGCACCAAAGTCGACAGCTTGTAAATGGCCCCGCGAATTTCTGGAGTTAGGCATCCCGCGATCGCGATCGGTAGGACAAACTGCCACAAATGAGAAAGCATTAAGAATAATGGTCACTTTTTAAATTTCAAAATGTCCACGCTTATTAAAATCCATTCTGTTCACAAACCTGACATATCTTATGCCAATCATGGGATTTTAGCCCAGACATTTGGTCATCTTTAGAAAATGCGGACCTGAGAGAACGCATCATACCCGTCGGAGTGCGGATAGACTTGATTACTTGCTTCACAATGCGCTCTTCTTTGGTAGACAAAACCCAGGGAGCGCGAGGAAGCTGCACTCCCCCTTCAGCACTCGACTGCGGCCAAAGCGCCTCCATCTTACCTACCTCCTTTAAATCCATTCGTGACCCTATAGTGTCTCTCTTTCCTGTGATGTGGTCCCATAGCAAGCTGCCCACATTTTTGAAAATATGCATGGGATCCAACAAGTGGTTGACCTGTAAGTGGGTCCAATATGGCAACTCGTAGAAAACTGAGAACCGTCGCATTCCATTTGGATGTGATTCCGGGTTTACCATTTTCAGCTCGTACCAGCTTGCAGCGTTCATACGTGCTGGAGGTCGTCCAAGAAAACCTTCCCTGAGTTCATGATCCTCCGGCAAGAAAGTGGCGTGTCCTTGATATACCATCTTCTTCATGGTTCGTGACCTTCGGGAGTCTAACTGTGGCCCACACAATGGACATGCATGATAACCTGAGGTAACGAGACCTGCAAGGCGATCCACGACCTAGTGAATACTTGATTGAATGAAATAAAATATAGATATTACCGGCGTGAACAAAGGTCTGCTCACCTGAGCACTCTCCCAATCCCGGAAAGTCATGCATCGTCCACATGAGAATGGCTCGAATGTTGGCTGACCGCCGACCATCGCGCCTGCTCATATCTTGCACCGTGACCCCCTCCTCCCACAAAATCTTAAGCTCATCGACTAATGGACGAAGATACACGTCCATATTTTTTACTTTGTAGCGGCCCGGGACGAGCAAGCTAAGGATGAGATGTTCTTTCTTCGTAGAAAGCCATGGAGGAATGTTGTAGTTGACAAGCACTATAGGCCACACACTGTAAGAAGTCGAGCGCAGACCGAATGGGTTCACACCATCCATGGCGAGACCGAGTCGAAGATTCCTTGGCTCTCGCGCAAAGCCTGGGAAGGTAGAGTCAATGTGGCTCCATGCGCGCGAATCTGCTGATATTCGTTGCACTCCATCCGTAGACCTATTCTGCACATGCCACGTTGTCAAGCTTGCCATGGCAGACGTGCGAAACATGTGGTTTATGCGGGGGATGAGCGGAAAGTGTCTGAGGACTTTTTGAGGGATGGTCTGCCCTTGCAAGTCCTGTCGATACCTGTGAGCACCACACTTTGGACATGTCTCCATAGTCTCGTATTCATCTCGAAACAATATGCAGTCGTTGATACATGCATGGATGTTATTGTAGTCCATGCCAAGCTTCCGTAAAACATGTCGTGCATCATCACGAGACTCAGGCATGGTGTTTGCAGGTGGCAATATATGATATTTCAATAACCTGAAAACATCATAAAACACCTTGAAAAATCCATCCATATTTACAATAATACTGTTAAAAAAAAAAACAATGAAGTCTGTATGCAAGGTACCTGAATAACTCAGTCACACTCGTATCGCTCCAACCGTATTTCGCTTGCACGCTTAAGAGTGCAAGCAATGTCTTCAACCGAGATACTCGGCACCCATCATATAATGGTATGGATGCTTCCTCTCTAAGCGGGTCAGATGTCTCAACATCCATGGGAATCAATGCATCGATCATTGCCTCCATCTCAGGCTCCAAGATTGTAGGCAAGTCGGGAAGGTTGTCTGTCTCCTCTGGCATTGAC
This sequence comes from Lygodium microphyllum, assembly GCF_053477565.2. Taxonomy (NCBI): domain Eukaryota; kingdom Viridiplantae; phylum Streptophyta; class Polypodiopsida; order Schizaeales; family Lygodiaceae; genus Lygodium; species Lygodium microphyllum. The sequence goes on from NC_141145.1 coordinate 82,642,671, forward strand.
GATATAGATGGGCCTTGCGAGTGGTCTATTGGCTCCTGCCATCCATCCATCTCACGTCCACGAACTCTTCTAATTGGCCGCAAAGGGTGCACTCCCCCTTGGGTCGAGACATCACCCCCCTGGACACAAAATTTGCCAACAAGACCCAATCTTATTGTGTATGGTTTTCAATTAGCTTGAGAGTACAATGCATGAAAAATGCTAACTTGAAAATACCGTTTGCTGAAAATCTGCAATCGCCTGATCAATAATCTCAGGTTGAAACTCGCCAAATCGTCGTACGTGTTCTATAGACAATCGGCGTTTTCGTCTAATTGCCAACTTGCATTGAGAGCAAGGACATGGGACACGCTGATTAAGATACGACTCGCGGTCTTGAACAATAGGACCTTCTTCGTTTGCCATCTTATCTACATTACAGCAAACGAGGCTTAAATGGATAGCTTTTTGGAGATGTACGTCAACTTGCAAGTTGACCATAAACCTTGCATTGTATATAGTAGTCGAGAGATTTTCCGATGTTATATCTCGGCCTTGTATCATGCTCAACGATTTGTTTGTCCCGGTAGATAATTTTTTGTTATATCTCGGCTTTGAGTATAAGTAATCCATTTTAAAATTAATGCGCGCCATCTATGAAATTTTACAACTATAGTAATAAAATTTATTTCAATCAATTCTACTCATAGTCATAAGACCTGAGAGAAATTATCCTATACTCAATTTAAGGGATCTCCACTTCTATAACAATAATTTTGGGTTAATTTTGATGAAGTACGTGGCCGTATGCAAAGCACATTGCATACCATTATCGATACGTATATTATCTTAAATTTCATTCCCTTCCCTCTCCCTCTCCCTCTCCCTCACCCTCTCCCTCTCTTTCTCTCACCCTCTCCCTCACCCTCTCGTTCTCTTTCTCTCCCTCTCTCATTTCCTCCCTCCTCCTCCCTCTCCCTCTTTCTCCCTCTCCCTCTCCCTCGCTCCCTCGCTCCCTCTCCCTCCCCCTCCCTCTTTCTCTCCCTCTCTCATTTCCTTCCCCTCCCCCTCCCTCTCCCTCTCCCTCTCCCTCTCTTTTTCTCCCTCTCCCTCTCTATCTCTCTTTCTCTCTCATTTCCTAAACAAGCAAAAAATAAAGTGATTTAAACATCCTCCAAGCAAAAGGGAGAGGGAGAGATACAATGCACTCTCCCTCTCTTTCTCTTTCTATCCCTCTCTCATTTCCTTCCCCTTCCTATCCCTCTCACTCTCTTTCTCTCTCATTTCCTCTCCTAAACAAGAAAAAAATAAAGTGATTCAAACATTAAACAAGCAAAAGGGAGAGGGAGGGAGAGAGAGAATGCACTCTCCCTCCTTCTCCCTCTCTTTTTCTTTCTCTCCCTCTCCTATTTCCTCCCCCTCCCTCTCCCTCTCCCTCTATTTCTCTTTCTCTTTCTTTCCCTTTCCCTCTCCCTCTCCCTCTCTTTCTCTCTTACTCTCTCGTTTCCTCTCCTAAACAAGCAAAGAAGAAAGTAATTTAAACATTAAACAAGCAAAAGGGAGAGAGAGAGAGAGAGAATGCACTCTCACTCTCTTTCTCTCCCTCTCCCTCTCTTTCTCTCCCTCTCTCTCCCTCTCCCTCTCCTTCTCTTTCTTTTCCTATCCTAAATAAACAAAAGAGAACGATTTAAACCTTCAACAAGTAAAAGAAAGAGAGAGGGAGACTCACCAATGAGATATGGTGAGCGTGGGCGGCTTCTCTTTGCAACGAGGGCTCCTCCTCTCCTTCGCGAACAACGACGGTGGCGGTGGCGGTGGCGGCGGCGGCGGCAACAAGTCTCTTCCTCCTCTTCTTTCACAAAGCCTTGGCTCTCTCCCTCGCTCTCGCTCTCAAAAGGCGAAGAAAACAAAATGAAAACGGCGCTCTGGTTTCGGCCGCGCTTTTTTTCCCTGCGGCGTCGCTATATGCGTCGCTATTTGCGTCGCTATTTGCGTCGCAAATGCGACGCAAATAGCGACGCAAATAGCGACGCATATAGCGACGCATATAGCGATGCCAATAGCGACGCCGATAAACGCCGTCGCTAATCGGCGTCGCTATTGCCCCAGTCCCTTGTAGTGTCACCTTTTTATCTTTTGCATTCCATTATTTCCATGCTTTTAATTCATCCGCAGTCGGAGGGATACCTGGCTCTGACTCCTTTTCTTCACCTGAAACAAACTCATAAAGGCCCTTTCTAATGAGGAAGTTCGTCACACGAAACTTCCATGAAGGGTAGTTGTTCTTGTCAAGCTTCTCAATAATGAAATTTCCACTGTTCTTTGCCATTATCGCAAAAAAGGATACAACACAGCAAGCTAGTCTTCTGCATCCTTTCATAACTAGTGCACAACAATACACCAAGCAACCTTATTCATTGATTTCTTAATAGTATATGTAATCTGCAACTTCTTTGCAAATGAACCTTATGTTTTCTTCCAGCAAACATCTCAAAAAGTACAGATTTGAAATCTGTAACCTGTGCACCTACTTTCGGTCAATACAGCCAAAATCACAATGTACCCTGAAACTATTGTCTGTAACCTCACGGCTCTAAAACTACGGACAAACCCTAAAGGCCCTATCTACAAAATATACAGTGCTCTCCTCGCACACCAAATCTCACAGCAATCTGAGATTTTCACTCTACCCTGCTTTTGGTGCCTCCACAGGCACTATCCAAGAGAGAGAGTGGAAGAATGGGAAAGCTTCTTACCCATTGCTTGCTTGCTCAAACCTTGCTTCTTCTCCTTCATCTCAGCCTTCAAAATCAACCTCTCAATGGCACGGCTCTGATACCATGTCAAGAATCGTGTGGTGGGGGGACTTTCTTGAGCTGCTGCGCCAAATACACACTATATACACAAGAGGAAGCTCACTCAAGAACACAAGAAGAGAGATGGAGGCCAAAACGTTTTCTTGTTGATTTTTTTTTTCTTCCGCACACTATACAATGTACAGAAAGTATAGATAAGATACAACATAAAGAAAATTGGCTTTCTAAGTTAAACAGTGCATAATCGACTGGCACTATATCTTTGCCAGCTATAGGTAGGTATAATAAACTAAATATAATAAGGTTTAAGTCAGTGGCCATGTGAGTATCATAACGACCACCAATGTGCTAAGTGTAGATGTGCGGACTGTGAGAAATGTGGGATCTAGAGCATGGCAGAGGCGGAAGCTATGGAGGATGGAAGATGAAGATACTACTCATGTTGACATTGACAAAGAAGACAACTGTTACACAAGTGAATTAGGTTTCAAGATTGAGACTTGAACTCATAAACACAATCTTGTGTAGGACTGACAATGACACAGAGACTTGACAGAAAGAGACAAGTACTATTGCATTATCATCATGTTAAAGTGATAGTCAAGTACATCATTATATAGGATTGCTTGGTAGCACATTTCATCACTGTGCCTATGGGATCTGTCTCTCTTCCTAGAATGAACTGCATCTTCCTAGCCTAGTTGTTCCATACAAAGGGGCATACATAGGGTGTGATTGGCAGATTCTCAACACCCCTCCTCAATCACAACCTGAAAGTACAAAGTGTGTAGAGGCTTTAGTGAGAGCAGCACCTGCAAAGTGTGGGCATACCACAAACATGGCAAAACACTAGAGGCTGTCGCAAAAAAAGGCCAAGTGTGGGTACCATAAACATGATGGACATCCAGAGGCTGTAACAGGGGCCTCACAAAGTGTACAGAGGCTGTAGTACAAGTCTACATGAGGAGTTTTTTTTTTTCAAGCTTATGAAAGGAACATTAAGGCAGGTACAATGCTTTTAAAACAGAAAATGAGAGACAAGGACCGATAGGCCCTTGTGGTCTTTTTCAGCATATGATTTCTCTTTATCAGCATGGAAAATCTTCTTGTCTTTCATCTTTGGTTCTTCAGCTTTGAATGATGTGGTCTTTTGGTCTTCATGGCTGATCTTCTTATTGTCCTTCTTCTCTTCTTCATTGTCTGTTTGGTCTGCTTCTTCTTTGACTTTGCTTGCAGCTTTAATCCTCATGTCCATGTCCCCCTCAAGCAAAGGTATCATCTTTGAGGTAGTGGAAATGTCTTCAAAATCTTCTGATGGATTCATTGATTGAACTTTGATGTAGACAGCTCTATGTCTTTCTGCAAGTAAGATAGCCAAGTCTTGCATGCAATGTAAATGGGCAACAAGAGTAATGTTACTCTTTATAACAGGTAACCACCCAAGAGAATTCATGCTTGGAATTTCCATGATGGAATCAGCTTAAAATTTCTGAAACTTTCTAGCACAAAGTTGAAATCTTAATGTGTCAGAAGAGACAACCAATGGCAGTGTGAAAACACACTATGTAGTATCAAAAGATACTATGGTTGAACTTGATGATGATTCTTGATGCTTTGATTTTGTTGATGCTTATCTTCTTGAATCTTTTTCTTGCTGGGAACTTTAGTAACATAGTGGATTAGAGTGACAGAGGCTTGGGTTGAGTGTCAGGAGAGAGAAAATGAAGAATTTTTGAGTTTGAAGGATTTTGGCTATGGTGGAATTAGGGTTTCTGAGACAGGGGCTTGGTTTTTCTCAGATTGCAGGAGCTATACTTGATCATTTTCAAAAAAATTTACATGTCTAGGAATCTTACTTCATGGGCTATCAAAGCCCTATGGAAATCGTCTAGATCGTGGACAGCACGATGCAGGCAGAGGGCGCGAACAGCCACGGCGCGATTCAGGACAGCGATGACGAATTTCCGTAATGCCAGGGTCAGGGCGCAGCAATGTGGTCGATTGATGTGCCAGGGTGAAGCGCCTTGAGTAGGGGAACAATCCCTAGAAGAAACCAGGAGCTAAAGTGGCCTGATTGAGAAGTTATTGAAGCTCCAAGTGAGGTAGGTCATGTCTGGCTATGGCAGACACAGAGCAGAGATTGAGAATTTTCACAATGCTGAGCTTCAGAAAGCCAAATCTCATGGATTGATGTGATATAGGGAAGCTTTGTGAGTTGGGGAATACTTTTCCAGAAGGAAGCTCCAAGAGATTTGACCTGTGGAGTGAGATATAAGCAGCTCAATCTGACAGGGTGGTGCTGGCTATGGCTGCCATGAAAGCTCAAGTGAAGGTAGAGTTGAGAGATGAAGTCATGGGCTGGAACTGTGGTGACCATAGTTGAAGAGGAACTGAGAGAGAGCAGAAAAGAGCTAAGCCGAGCTGAGCCATGCCCGATTGGGCTCTGATACCATGTGAGAAATGCGGGATCTAGAGCATGGCAGAGGCAGAAGCTATGGAGGATGGAAGATGAAGATACTACTCATGTTGACATTGACAAAGAAGACAACTGTTACACAAGTGAATTAGGTTTCAAGATTGAGACTTGAACTCATAAACACAATCTTGTGTAGGACTGATAATGACACTGAGACTTGACAGAAAGAGACAAGTACTATTGCATTATCATCATGTTAAAGTGATAGTCAAGTACATCATTATATAGGATTGCTTGGTAGCACATTTCATCACTGTGCCTATGGGATCTGTCTCTCTTCCTAGAATGAATTGCATCTTCCTAGCCTAGTTGTTCCATACAAAGGGGCATACATAGGGTGTGATTGCCAGATTCTCAACACGGACCTATCTGGCCATGTGGTCCATCATCAATGTTCGCACGTGTTGAGCTTGCCATCTCAATAATTTTAGCCATAACTGCACTCCACTATATGTCGAGTTTTTCCCATGGCTCTATAGCTTTAGCACAATCACTTGTGGATGCCATGACCATTGTCAAGTTTTTTTGTGAAAACTGAAAACCCCTAGTCAAATTGTAGTTAGGTTTGATTTTTGCTAGCTTAGTTGTTTGCATGACAGTTTGTTTTGTTGTTTCGTAATTCGATTTCTTGTGTTTGTCTAGCTTAGGATTTGTTTCTGTCATTTTGTTTGATTTGTTGAGTGTGAAACTTGATAGCCTTTGTCCAGCTTGGTATTTTTTTGAATAGGATGAAGCTTGTGTTTGTCAATAGCTACTGAACATTGAGGAGCTAGGTATGATTTCTTATCGAGACTTTTGCACATCACAAGGATAATGGGTTCACGAGCACTTCACGTTGCACTTGTTGATGCACTACACTCGAGGGTCGTCTCCTATTCTTATCAAATACTTCCATGCCATGGATTGGGATTATGCACTCTTTGCACCATCCTTGACCATTAGCATGGCATGAGGTCCGCTGCAACTATATGCAGTAAATTTTAGATGCAGGCACACATGAGAGAGCACCTATCATTGAGCATGCATATTTCTTGCACACACGATATTCGGGATGCTCATCACAAAGTTAGGAACCTCTGGTTGAGTGTGTAAGGATGTTGGGAGAGTTTGAGGGTCGTGAAGGATGCCATCAATTGTGAGAAGGGTTGTTCATATGTAGTCAACATCTTGAGGACCATCATTTTCTAGACTGATTGTGAGATTTCGAATGGGTGGAGCGGATTATATCATATCTTTTTTGTGAGAATTGAGAGGTGAGGATAAGGAATTTTTAACTAATTAAGGAATTTTTAACTAATTAAGGAATTTTATTTGCATCTTGCATGATGCACAATCACCTCTAGATAGGCTAGGCACAAATATCTTCAGTGCATCCATATTTTTTTGTATGAGCATTGTTTAAAGGGTAGCATGTCATGGATTCGATCAATTGCATGCTTTCTCAAACCATGTATGGTTGAGCACAGAGTTCTCTTCCAAATCATATTTTTGCTAGGGCACATTGAATGAAAATACAAATTCATTTTAAAAATTCCAAGAATGGTTTCACTCCTAGCATTTCGAAGGATGCCAAGTTCATGGTCAGCATTGAGAGAAAAAGCCAGCAATTGGTGAAAATCTGGATAACGTCCTCGAAACCACGGTAAGTAAATAAGAGACAAATGGTATAGATTCTCAGATTGAAAATCAACAGTTTCTTAGAGTTCTTAAAGGAGCAGTACCTACTTCAAATTCAGAGCTTGTGACAAGAGGAGAATATGTTGATTTTTCACCAAAGAAACTAGGGGTTTCAATGGCCATATAGATTTTCTAGCCTTGATGTCAGGCAAACAGATCAAAGGAGGACCTATATAGGACATTGGAGAGAGTTTCAAGGATTCTAGTATGAGAAACAAAAAAGAAGGAAGAGACTCCAAATTAAGTCTGAATGAAGAAGACACAGGAGAAGCCGCCAGTGATATTGAAAAGGCCGCAACAAAGAAGTCAAAGAAGTCCGTTGAAGATGACAATGAAATCAAAATAGAATACAATGACACAGTTGGTGATGAGAGTTAGCATGGATTCTGCATGAAAACGTTATCGATCGGAGGGCAGAATGTCATCATCTTGCATAATGTCTGAAGGCCTCATACTTGTTGCTTTCTGTTTGGATGGTGCCAGGGTTCTGAAAACTTCTGAACCAAAAATTGCGGAGGAGACAAAGAGAGATCATCAATGAATGATGGGAACGAGGACGCTACTGGGGAAAAGGAGAACGGAGAGCGTCCACGATGACTACAACAAAGGTGATAAAGTGTCAAGAATCGCGTGGTGGGGGGACTTGCTCAAGATGTTGCGTCGAACACACACAGAATGCACAAGGAGAAGCTCACTCAAGAGACAAGAAGAGAGATAGCGGCCAAAAACGTTTTCTTGCTGGTTTCTTCTTCTTCTACACAAAGTATAGATAAGATACAACATAAAGAAAAGTGGCATACTAGGTCAAACAATGGATAACCGACTACACTAGTCGACTGGCGCTAAAACTATGCCAGTTGTAAATAGGTGTAACAACCTGAATATAATAAGTAATGAGTAAGTGGCCATGTGTGAGTCATAATGACCATCGACGTGCTAAGTGTAGACGTGTGGACCCATCTAACCAAGCGGTCCATCATCAATGTCCACATGTGTTGAGCTTGTCATCTCAACACTCCCCCTCAAGCTCAACTGCATCTCTGCGACTCCAAGTAAGCTTTGAAACTTTTGAAGCTTCTCTGTACCCAATGCCTTCGTGAAGATGTCAACTATCTGATCCTGTGTGCTAACATACACCAAGTCAATCTCACCTGCTAGTACCTTCTCTCTCACAAAGTGGTAGTGTACCTCAATATGTTTTGTCTTGGCATGGAACACAGGATTTCTAGCCAACTGTATACTGCTCATGTTGTCACAATAAATGACAACTGGACCTTCCACCTGCACATCCAAATCAGCCATTAACTTTTGTAGCCATACTACCTCACATGCTGCAACAGCAGCACCTCTATACTCAGCCTCTATACTCGACAAAGCAACTGTAGATTGCTTTTTGCTGCTCTAAGCAACTGCTGCACTACCAAGAGAGAACATGTATCCGCTGGTAGATCTTCTATCAGACATACTATCAGCCCAATCTACATCTGTGTATCCAAACACCTGTACATCTGTACCTGCCTCATAGAAAAGTCCATAATGTAATGTGGACTTCACATATCTCAATATGCATCCGACTGCATCCAAATGTGGCTTTCTAGGTACTTGCATAAACTGACTCACAAGACCAATAGTGTAGCTCAAGTCTGGCCTTGTAATGGTCATGTAGATCAAACTCCCCACTATCCTCCTGAACATAGTAGGGTCTTCTATCTCATCCCCAATATCAGCACTCAACTTTAAATTCTTCTCCAATGGAACTGAAAGTGGTTTGCATACTGTCATACCATACTTGGACAACATATCCAAGCCATACTGTCTTTGGGACAGCCATATACCATCATCACATCTGATCATCTCAATGCCAAGGAAGTACCTTAGCTCACCTAAATCCTTCATCTCAAACTTCTTCTTCAAAAAATCCTTGACTTCAATAATCCTACTATCACTATCACCTGTAATAATCAAGTCATCCACATAGATGACTATGATGACCAAACCTGCATCTCCCTTTCTCACATAAAGTGAGTGATCAGCATCAGAACCATAAAAGACAATATTGACAAGATACTCTCTGATCTTGTCAGACCATGCTCTAGGTGCTTGCTTGAGCCCATAGAGCGCCTTCTTCAACCTACACACATACGTGGGATGCTCTAAATCTTCATAACTTGCTGGTTGATCCATATACACTTCTTCTTGCAAATCACCATGCAAGAAGGCATTCTTCACATCCATTTGCTGCAACCTCCAACCTTTGGCTACTGCCAAAGCAATCACACATCTGACAGTTGCCATCCTAGCAACTGGACTGAAGGTTTCATCATAATCTATGCCATATGTCTGGGCATAGCATTTTGCAACCAGCCTAGCTTTGTACCTACTAATAGAACCATCTGCATTGTGCTTAATCTTACAAACCCACTTACATCCAATAGCTTTCTTGCCCTTTGGCAATGATACTAGATCCCAAGTCTTATTGGCCTCTAATGCAACCATCTCCTCATCCATTGTTGTGTCCCAATGAGCATGACCAACAGCCTCCTCAAAACATGTGGGCTCAACATCCTCAACTAGTTTCACCATATAAGCATAATGGTGAGCTGCATAACCTTCAAAACCAAATCTTTTAACAGGGTATCTGACCCTGCTAGATCTGCATACCACCGGATCACTCAATGGAGCCTTTACAATATTATGAGCTCTCTGTACACCTGGTGTCTTCACAGAAGGAATACCAAGTTCATCATCTAAGCTCTCTGAGCCACTGGAGTCTCCATCCAGAACTGCATCAATGCCATCTGACACTTTATTCTTTCCTTTATCTTTACCTGTAGTGCTACTAGATGCACATGAAGATGTAGAGGTACTCCTTAGTCTCCCAGACCAAGGACTACCAGATGATATCTCTGGTCCACTAAGAGTCCGTGATTCTTGCTTTTCAGCCTGCATATGAGTGTCATGATCATCATCATCATCCAATGCATCACCACTAGATGCATACCAACTGCTCATTTCATCAAAGATGACATCCCTGCTCACTTTGAACTTACATGTGATAGGGTTATAACAACGATACCCTTTCTGCTCTAAAGAGTATCCAATAAAGACACACTTTTCAGCCTTTGGATCCACTTTCTTCCGCAACTCATCTAGCACATGAACATATGCAATGCAACCAAACACTTTCAAGTGTGAGACATCAGGCTTCTTACCTATAAAACATTCTTGGGGGATCATACCATGAACTACAGCTGTGGGAGTTCTATTCATAATATAAACAGCAATATGAACAAATTCAGACCAAAAATGCTTAGGCATATTCTTTTCAGCCATCAAGGCATGTGCAACTTCTGCAATATGCTTGTTTTTCCTTTCTGCAAACCCATTTTGTTGTGGGGTATACCTGCATGTGAAATGTCTCTTTATCCCATGAGACCTCAGAAAATCACTGAACTCATTCGAGAGGTACTGTCCCCCTCCATTTGACCTCAAGTACTTTACTTTCATTCAAGAGGTACCCACAACCTTGAAAGTTCTAAAGTGCTCAAACACTTCACTCTTTTCCTTCATAAAATATACCAACATCTTTCTAGAACAATCATCAATGAATGTGACAAAGTATGAACTGCCTCCAAGAGATACATTTTGTGCAGGCCCCCAAATGTCTGTATGCACAACATCAAGGATATTTCTGCTTACATCTTTGTCATGTGAAAAGGGTTATCTTGCCTGCTTACCAAACTAACATGCTTCGCATACCTTATGAAATTCTACAACTCTAAATGTAGGCAAACCTGTAACCAACCCTTTGGACTGCATTAATTTCAGCCTTTGTACATTTGCATGTCCTATGTGTTTGTGCCAAATTTCAATATCTGCAACAACATCTTTTCCTTTAGCATACATAGCAGCATTCATAGTAGGAATTCCAGCATCCAAAGTAAACATACGCCCAACTCTACTTCCCTTTGCAACTAACCTGCACTTGTTATTGAAGTCTTCTACAAAGTAGCCCTTTGCATTAAATCTGACGTGCAGCCCTTGCTCTACCATCTGACCCACTGACACCAAGTTCTTTGTAATAGATGGCACATGTAACACATCTGAAAGACTCTTTGTCTTACCATCATGCAAGGACATGGAAGCTTTTCCAATGTGTGAAATTGGGTGGCATGAATCATCACCCGTCTGCACATAACCTGCATTTTGCAAATTCTGCATCTCTCCAAACCATTCTGCATGGCTGGTCATATGATTGGATGCGCCTAAATCAACATATCAAACATCATTATGTGTTCCCTTTCCTGTAATAGCATTCAACATATGCTACATAACAAACAGACGTTCATTTTTGTCTTCATTCTGTTGTGAAGACGATGCATAGTTTCCTTGCTGCAACTTACCACTGTGGATATCATCTTTCTTAGCATAACATTGGGCTACAATATGACCTGTTTTGCCACAGTAGTGACACACAATACCAAAGTTGTTAGAACCTCTGTTCTGCCATCCACCTCTTCCTCTAAATCTCCCCCTGCCTCTAAAGTTACCATGAACTCCTGAAACCTGCATATCGCCAAATTGTTGATTCAATCTGTTTTGCTGGTTGTCACTACCACGTCCTGTACCACGGCCTCTTGAAGAGAACCTGCCATGTCCCCTTCCTGAACTAGAGTAGAACCACTTCTTTCAGATGTCTTACTTTGCATGTTGATCTCTTCAGTGATCATAAGGGAGACTAACTCATCGAAATCTGGGAATGGCTTTCTAACATATACGTAAGTTACAAAAGACTTCCAAGCCTTTTCATTGTTAAGTCCACCCAAGGTAGACGATACCAAATCATCATCATCGGGCATTGCATCAATCGCTGCCAAGGCATCTACAATGCTCCTTACCTTCAGTGCATACTCATTGATAGACATCTTCCATTTCTTCAATGTATTCAACTCTTGCTTGAGTTGAATCTTTCGTGCCTTTGTATTTACAGAAAACATACTTTCAAGTATGGTCCAAGATGCATATGAATTCTCTGCATTTCTAATATGTCCCATCATATTATTGTCAATTACTGCAGACAGCCAATACATGACCTTTTTATCTTTTGCATTCCATTCCTTGCGTGCCTTTGTCTCTTCTGCAATTGGAGGATCACTCACCTCCGGCTCCTTTTCTTCACCTGAAACAAACTCGTAGAGGCCTTTTCCAATAAGGAAGTTCGTGACACGGAACTTCCATGATGGGTAGTTGTTCTTGTCGAGCTTCTCAATGATGGGGCTTCCACTGTTCTCTGCCATTATCACAAAACTAATACCAAACAGCAACCAAATCTTCTGCAACCTTTGATGTGTAGTGCACATCAATATACCAGACAGCCTTTTTCACTGTCTGCTCAACAATACATGCAATCTGCAACCTATTTGCAAATAAACCTTATGTTTGCTTCCTGCAAACACCTCAAGAATTACAGATTCGCAATCTGTAACCTACACACCCACTTTCAGTCAAAACAACCAAAATCACAGTGTACCCTGAAACTGCTATCTGCAACCTTGCGGCTCTAAAACGGGGCCTGAAATGGCCTCAGATGCCCAAAATAACTGCGGTTTTTTTGCAGAATACACAACGATCTTCACGCACACCAAATCTCACTGCAATCTGAGATTTTTGCTCGACCCTGCTTCTGATGCCTCCGCAGGCTCTATCCGAGAGAGAGTGTGGAAGAATGGAAGAGCTTCTTACCCGTGGCTTGCTTGTTCGAACCTTGCTTCTTCTCCTTCGCTTCAATCTTCAAAATCAACCTCTCTCAGTGGCGCGGCTCTGATACCATGTCAAGAATCGTGTGGTGGGGAGACTTGCTCAAGATGTTGCACTGAACACACACAGAATGCACAAGGAGAAGCTCACTCAAGAGACAAGAAGAGAGATGCATGCCAAAAACGTTTTCTTACTAGTTTCTTCTTCTTCTTCCACTCTCTTTACAATGTACACAAAGTATAGATAAGATACAACATAAAGGAAAGTGGCCTACTAAGTCAAACAATGCATAACCGACTACACTAGTCGACTGGAGCTATAACTATGCCAGCTGTAAATAGGTGTAACAACCTGAATATAATAAGTAATGAGTCAATGGCCATGTGTGAATCATAATGACTACCTACGTGCTAAGTGTAGACATGTGGACCCATCTAACTAGGCGGTCCATCATCAATGTCCGCATGTGTTGAGCTTGTCATCTCAACATGAAGGAACAGACAAAGTTACAATTATGATGACAAAAAAGGGAACCTGGCTCTCCAGACAAACAGAGAAGAAGCAGGTGGGAGTCTCCTTCAAGATCACATAAAAATGAGTCGGACTTTCTAAGATCAAGGAGAAGGGATTTGAGTCTCCTCCAAGTGCAAGAAGAGCTAATTTTGATGATGGATACAGAAGTGAACATCTCAGAATTGATGAGGAGGTTCATTGTCATTCTTTGCTGCATGAGGACCACAGAGGAGCAGCACAAGGTCCTGCTGGTTTAGTCTTCCTCTGCAGTAGTGCAACACAGAGAGATTGCTTACATTATCGTGTTTTTGGGTTACCTTTACCACAAAGGGAGATTGTGGAGCGCGAGAACAAAGAAGGTGATATCAATAATAGACAGAGGAAGAAGGAGGAGAATTGCAGTTTGAGCTGGGACAGAGTAAAGGAAGTTTATTGACAGGGTGACGAAGGCGTGAAAAAAGCTGTGCTGCAGTAGAAGACGAGAATAAGACGAGCATCAATGACAAAGTAACTCATAAGCTTTTCTGAAACAACGAATGTAGGACGACGAAGCTGGAGCAAGGCAGAAGATGACAGCTAACTGAAGGTGGGAAAATATAGATGAAGAAGAAGGGCTAACTGACGGCTAACTGAAGGTGGGAAAATATAGATGAAGAAGAAGGGCGTGAACTTGGAGGTTGTGACAAAGCATTACCTTTCGCAAAAGGGTAGCGTAAACGTAACACATGAAGAAAAAGCTTTAAGGCTTTAAAGCTTCCTAAGCTTTTAATATCCTAAATGTCAAAGTTATGAACATTAAAAATATTAAATTTCCTTAAGTTTGAAAGGCATAAAAAGCCTAAGGCTTTTTGGGAAAGCAAAAGCATATCCAATGTAAGGGAGGATGTAAAAAACTATAAAAGGAGAGGAGAGTAGAGAGTTAAGGGCCCTTCTCTTGAATCTTCTTGTCATCTTGTGAGAGATGTGAGAGGAGGGTTGCATACGAGAGAATACTTTTGGACGTGCTATTGTCGAAGTGGAAGAAGTTATACTTTGTGGTGTCAAGCCTCAGATCAAGGCTATTAAGGTATGAGAATATAGTTTACTTGGTTTGTTGTCAAATTTTTGATTCTTTCATTGTGAGTTGTCTTGTGTGGTTCGTGGTGTGTTGTCAAATATTTTAAATTTTCCAAGTTGTGTTGTGCATTTGACAAAGTCAATTACCCCAACTGGCACTCCGTAACGTCTTGTTATCGGGTTGTGAGTGAGGCTTGTCTCGATCACCGCTCACGTAACACCGCCATAGCTTCCAACATACTTGTTCCATGCCCTTTAGGTTGGTGGATGGTTATACATGATTTCTCTTGGGTAGAGACAACACCAAGGCAAACCTCAGCCCATGCCATCGCATTAGAGGATGGGGTAACCACTAATTGGTTACTCTTCTAATCACCTAAATTATCTTTTGTAGAGGACTCATGCTCTACATAACTAACTATGACCATCAGTAAGTTTTGTATAGGGAAACCCAAGGTTTTCCATCCTTGAACGAACCCCATTTTATGGTTAGCTTAGCACACTCCTAATGAACATAATAATCATAGGTCTCTTTATGACCTAGATTTGAAGACCGCCACTTACAGGTAGCTCCTGAAAAATGCACCTATCGGCGGGACCAAAAATGGGGCTGACACTAGCTCTTTAGCACTAGCCGAACCTCTAAGACATATAAGACACCCCACACGGCCTTGTAGCTAGGAGCGTCTAAGGCTCACACTACACTAAACTCTAATATCGATTTTGTGTTTGTAATAGGACACACTCCAAAATTTGCCTTCCCTTACTCCTCATAGGGAGATCCCATACACATTGGTATAATATACCACGTATCACATACGTAGGAGGCAACCTCTTGACTGAAACACCACGGCCTCACTGCACCTCTCTTACATCTCCGGGATTGGCCCCTTGATGTGCTGCCTCAATATAAAGAACAAGCACACAAGCTCCACTCTCTTGTATATTAAATGATCCAGGAGTTGATATTTCCTCACTGAACTTACCCCAAGGAACCGCTTGTCTAACGTATAGCAAGGGCTTCCTCACATTCTCAGTGTTGGTCAATGTTTGGCATGCAGGTGCTATGCATCCAAGATTTCATATTATGTGGCATGAAAAATGCAAATGTGGACGCCTATTGTGCACAAACACTTTATTCTAAAACAAATAAGCAAAGTGGAGTGTAAAATCAACCCTTCAATGATTTCCAATCTATGCGTTGTTGCTGCATTGCTAGAAACTAGCATCGAGTTGCCTCGTGCTACTAGTCTCTTTAGACTTAAATGATTATCACCCTATATGATGTGCACAAACAGAAGATCTGACTTTACTTCATTTTTCATACTTAAACACTTCCATACTCCTCTTTTCCCCATACCGGTTATGTGTTGCATCGTTATGTAGGTGTAGGGTTTTGTTTTTTGTCATTTTCAGTGTATAAAGAAAACAAAACCACACTAAAACATATAAACAAGGATGAGATAAGGCTATACCTCATGCCTCAACCTTGCTAAACATTCACAAATATTAATCATATTTTTCCTTAGTTTTTAAAGCATAAAAACCTATTTTTATCCCATTTTCCCTATTTATTTATTCATAAAAATAGGTTATTTTCTGATCTATGATTATTGACTGATTATGACAGCTGAAAGATGTTTTTAATCAAAATTTTATTCCATGTGCATCTATTTTCCCCACCCAAAACCAACAAGATCTTCATTTTCCCTCAGAAAAGGCACTTTTGGGTTGTATTTTAATTATTATGACTATGTATCATTACGGTTCTGCATTTCTTTTATGCACAGCGCTCAATCATGATGCAAAAAATATCCAAACAAATTTTCATTCCATATGAATTTCATTTCAACCATCAACCACCATCGAAAAGAATCAAATTTCCTTTGTAAAAATGAGGCATTCCGCTTATGTGCGTGTTGTGGATTTTTTGATCATTAAATATGGACTGCCAATGGGCCAAACAGGGATCATTCTTCAGTGCTGAACACCTTCCCTTAGCCTCATCTTGATCTTGGAGTGATACAAGCATCCTTCAGCCCCTCCTCTTCTTGATTTCATCCACATGAACTACCACTTGGAAGAGAGAGAGGGAGAGAGAAAGACTAAATTTGGATCGGGTAGCCAATTCCCAAGACAAAAGTGGCAATGGAGAGCATAGAGATCCTTCATCCTACTACTATGATGGGTTTATAGGGGCACATTGACCCTCTGGCATGGCTTATAGCCCCCCCTCCATTTTTTTGTCATGTTGCCCCCGCCATATCCATCGTTTTTTTTCACCCAAAAAAAAAAAAACCCCTCCCCCCCATCGCGTTTCATTTTGGGGGGTGGGAGGCCCCAAGGGTAACCCCCCTTCACCCATGAAGATCCTTTACATTGCTTCCTTTTTGTCCTCCACCACCTCGGGCACTACCTCTTCCACATCCGGTGTCTGATTCATGAGCCACAAATTTCTGCCTGACCGTTTCGGGGTCCGCCCACTGCTAGCCACTTCGAAAAAGTCTGATCAAACACTCTGAAAATTTATGAGAATTCTACAACCGTCACTTGGTGGGTCTTTAAAGCACTTTTAAAACCCATGTGTTACTTGTTGCTTAAAATTGACCCAATTGCCTCTACCGCCTTCAATGGGATTCAATTTTTCCTTGAAATTCAAAATTTT